>NW_022900944.1:40924922-40983947 GCF_012274545.1 Fukomys damarensis
TTTTTTTTTTTTTTTTTTTTTTTTTTTCCGCAGTTCAAACTGTTTCAAAGCCTTTCACAAACTCTTTGTGGATTTTGCTTACTGGTTGAGCAAGAGTTACTTATAATATATGGTTTAGGCATTTCCACTGTGTCCGTAAAAAAAAAAAATGTGTACAGTATCACTATGCATTGCATATTTGCCACCTAGAATTTCTGAATGCAAATTAATCAATGTGCAGCTGTGAATAACAATAAAACACATGATAACGTACCTGCAGAAACGAGGGCATTTGAAATCTGTTCTCAGGTGGCCATCAAAAATAGCCAGCCAGAGCATTGCTACCTGTTTTCCATAATTGTGTGGCTTTGCCTTTTCTTAGTTAATCTGTTTAATAAACTCCCCTGCAGAATCTAAACGCTTAAATTTAGTTTCTTTTTGTCTTCATGGTGTTTATCATTGTTAACGTGGCATCCGAGTAGCTCGACTTTTGCATCATGATAAATTCATAACCCAAGAGAAGGCAGGAAAACATAATTATTATCAATTGCCTCTCTCCCAGAATTGCCATTGGCTGAGTGGAGCAATCTATGAAGTTAAGGAGTAGCTGATTCATGGAAATGCAGGGTCAGAATTGGGCCTGCCTTGACTGCATGGCATTGTTTAAGATGGCTTCTAGTGGGGTTTTCTCCCTTTGCTCACATAGTGAGTTCTGCAAGACTTGTCAATTTTTAAAGACCTCTAAATTTGGATTTTTTGTACCTGCACAATATAGAATTTATTTATTCAATTTCCTCCTATACAATCTAGAATTTAATTTATCCAGTCATTCAACAAGTCTTCAGTATTTGTAGGGAGTCAGGCTTTCATACTAAGATTGTAGGATATACTTTTGAAATCTAAAAATCTTTGCTGTCCTTGAGTTTATATTCTGTTAGGTGCTACAGAATTTAAACACATAGTTTATGTCAAATAGTAGAAAGCATAAATAAGCATACTTTGCTTTTAAACACATGAATTTTTTTACCCATAGTTTAAAAATGCGCTTTACTTAAAATCACCAGAGAAGGAAAACTTGCAAATGAAGAATTTTAGTGATTTTATAGGAAACCTAGTATTGAGATGATTACGGTCAGAATCAAACCTGTTTGTTCACTCATAGTTACAACAGTACTGATGGAACTCTGAAGGGAGTTTCTACGAGAGGTGCTTTTCTTAAACTTTCAGGTGTGCACATTTTGCAGGGTCCACTCTGCTCTCCATCCCTCACTGCTTGTCACGTGTGCCCTACCCAGAAGATTGAGTGTGTTTCTCTAGCATCTCCCATCTGGTGCTTGCAGAGGTGATAAGGAGTCCAGAACAGGGAGCTCACTAATGCAGGAGAAATCCTCATTTCTTCAGATTTTGGGTTAAGATAAAAACAAAAGCAAAAACTGACTTTTGAGATCAGTGAAACTTGGAGATTATCTTGGAGATTTTTTTTTTAAGTGGGGGAAATAAAAGTGATTGTTTCAAACTAGAATCTACATTTTTCTAATGAAGGGTCTTTTGAAGATCAAATGACAGCTTTAAAATCCATTGAAAAACTGTAAACTTCTCAAATAGGATTCCCACTTTCCACTGTTGATCAAGAAATTCGAAAGGAGTGAATACAGGTGCTTGTTTCTAAATGACTTGTCTTCATTCACTGTACTGTCTTTCAGAGGTTTGTGGAAGGCAGCCCAAGAAACAAATACTCATTATTTCTGCTGAAAGTGGACACTTCAGCTGGAGCCAGTTCAAGTTCAAAGTCAAACACTGGAGTTATGTTTTCTGGCTATGGCCACGTTTCTGAAATGTTCTGCAAGCACTATTAATGGCCAGTTTTGCTCCAGTGACATTTCACAGTTGTACAGATCTATTCATCTCTGTCCTTCTCCAGTCACAGTCGATGTAGAGAGGACATTTATTTTATGATGGTGAGTACATTTAACATGACATCTGTTGTTCTAACAAAATTTTAAGTAGACAGTATACTGCTGCTGTCAGTAGAAGAGGACCTTTTTGATCTGCAGTCCCCTATCAGTGGATTCCACTGTGTAGATATGTACTGTTTCAGCTTAACCAAGAATTTAAAACATGTGTCTTTGATCATTCAGTCTCCACAGGTATGTCCTTCAACTGCACTGAAATGTGCTGAGTTCCTTCTTCTTAGGGTTTGATGCCGGTTCCTCCCTGGGGAAGAGACATCCCCATCCCTGCTGGGTCCTGGAGACATCTCTGTGACCAGCTTGCTCCTAATCTTACGGCAGTTGCCAGGCTCTCAACAGCATTGTAACGTTATGAAAGGAACTTACCGATTTGGATCCTGATTGTGAAGGAGGGCTGATACTCATTTTTAAAATCTCTGCATTATATAATAAAGTCATAATGCCTATAATTGTTCCATTTTGAAAGATATCCGTGAATGTTGCTATACAACTTTTGTCAATTGGAGTTTATAATATTCAAAATGCTCCAATCTCTACATTCTCTGACCACGGTTATGATAGTTTTACGACTGTTAATTTTGGTATAGGCCCTTTACAATCAATTTTCCCTGTGATTACAAGGCTGCTTTGGAGTATTTGCGATATATCACATGCGGGTATTTGAGGGTCACGAGGAGTTCATGCATATGTGCTGTGTGGGCCTCAGACTCGCTGTTGTGCTGGCTGGAAGGGCCACGTCTCTGCAGTTCTCTGGGGGGTTTAAAAGTCACTCAATGGCCAGCTCCCTTTTCCATGTTGCCCTTTTAGCTTTAAAAACATTAAAAAAGAAAAGCAGTCTTTAAAACTGTAGTATTTTGAGAAGTCCTGGGCTTGGTATGATATTTTTGAATCTGAAGGACCAAGAACCCATTGACTCAAAATGCTAATAATTCTCCCAAGTCCAAAGGTAGCTCTCATTTTATTATGCATTAGCCATAATTCACTTTCTGTTGGATTGATTTTAGAAGAAAAGAACCACAAGTTCATATTTTAAAAATAGAACTAAAATGATAAAAACCCACAAGTCTCATCACCTAAGGGATTTACAAATCAACTTTAACTTAAAAAAAACTGATTAAGTTGATATACCAGGATCCTGGGTATGGATTTTCTCTTTTTCTTTTTTTTATGCTGAGGAATTAGGATAAAACCCAACTTCAAATTTCCTGCTGGGTGGTCTTTTGTAAAACTTACAGCAGTGCGCTTTTTTGTCCAGAAAAAAAATCCCCTACCCCTCATTTTCTGGCTTTAAACAGAGAAAAGTACACACATATGTAATAGTAGTGATGATGATAATAGGGGACAGTGTCATAAATAGTGCAGGTTTTATTTCAAATTATTAGAAAATATTTGTTACTGCTATTAGGGTTACTTGCAGGCTGGGGCCTCTCCTGCTTTCTTGTTTTACTTTAAAATAGAATGTGGCTGTGTTTGTTAGTCGTGGTTTGTGTTCACTGACTGAGTTTGCTCTGTTGTCTAGAGGATGCATAGCTGTGCTAGTGTTTAGTCTTTGCTGTGTGGTCCCCCAGCCCGCCAGACTGGCTCTCCTGAGCCCCTGGTGGCAGGGAGTGGAAGTGCACTCTGCGTGCTCCGGTTGGCACTAGCCATCCATCCTCTGACACGGAGGCCTGGTTCTAGCTCTCTCTGTACCATCGGTATGGCTCAGCTATCTCTCAGCTCCTCCTTGTAAACTTTTGTGTCTCTTGCTGCTTCCAAGGGCTTCTTCAGACTCTCCAAGAGAGTGATTCTGATGGGGTGGGTGTAGCCACCATGTAAAATAGGCTGCTCCAGTCATCCTGCCCCAGTCCTGGTAATTGGTGGACGGAGGTCACAGGGCTACCTGGGTCTGGAGCGGCCTGGGGATGCTGCCTCAGTGGGAGCCTGTGAGCGTGCTACTTTCTCCAGCAGGGGGCTGTAACGTGGCTGGTGCCCCCAGAACTAGAGCATGGCCGTCCACTCCAAGGGCCCTGACACTAAAGATGCTCGGCTTTCTGAGGTTAGCGGTCCCTGTTGCAAATACTCAACTCTTCCCTTAGAGTAGAAGAGCAATCACAAATAACATACAAATACAGCCCCCGAGCTGTGGATCAGACCGGACCCAGGAGTTGTAGTTGGCTAACCTCTGTGTCCAGACCACAGATTTGGAGTGTCTAGATGTGACTCTCCCCAGCCTTCTGACTTGGTGACTTAATTACTTTTCTCATCTGTCAAATGGAGATTAAAAGTAGCTTGTTTGCATCATTATTGAAAGTATCAACAATATCATACGTGAGAACATATGAAGCTTAGTATAAGATTTCTGTAATTCATTTCCTAGCCTCCGTGTGAACTTACACAGGACAGTGAGAGGTTGCTCTAGACCAGAGGCTGCTGGAAAAGAGGTGTTTGTGTGATGCTTTGGCTTTTCAGGTTGCTTTTGCAGCACCTCAGAACTTTAAAGGTTGTCTTATAGCTCTCCCTTTCCATGATAGGGACACCTTCAACATTGGCATTTTTAACCTGAGATTTGCTGTTAAGCAGTTACTCATATGACCTTCTCTGCAATCATTTCCAATCCTCTGGTGGGGGTGGATTGCATGTTTTAGTTCAGGGTTTGTCTAATTTGTTGTTGCATATTCTTGGCCCAACAGGGTAAGACGTTAGCCTACCATGGAACCCATATATTGGAGAGTGGGAGTAGACTTTCTAGTTCACAGGGTATAGGGGTACCAGAGAGGGTCCTGGAACTGGAGAAGGCTGGATTGCTCCCAGTGGGAGTGCGTGTGCTCTGCTGGGCCCGTGGAGCTCTGTGGTAGGTGTTCAGAGGCTGTGAGGATGATTTGAAGTCCAGTTGGCTTATATGCCCTGGGCATTTTGTTACTATGACTCAGACTAATGGTGCTACCCATTGAAAACATGAACCACATATTAGAAGGATAGAGATACCTGCTGTACCATGATTCTGATTTAAGAGAGGTAAAGGTATTGTATTTTTAAAGTAGGTAACTTTGAGAAAGTAGTGTTTCAGGAAAATTATTTTGCAAAGTTATAGCTTCTACCACATTTGGTATTTAGCTTTTGAAAAACTGAATGGAAATCACTTGCCTCCCCAATGACTTGTAAGTTGAAAGCAAGGCCTGTCTTTAGGAGCTGTTGGGTCTGTATCCCTTAGATCCATCCCTGGCCTTTCACTTAGGCCTGTTGGGGCATCACCTGTAGATCTTTTTCAGGGACTGGCTCCTGCTATACCTGGAATGACTGAAACCAGGGGTCCTAAACCACGGTGCATGGGCCAAATACAGCCTTTATCTCTTTCAGTACAGCTCACAAGCTAAGAATTGTTTTTATGCTTTTAAGTTCTAGGGGAAAAATCAAGAGGAGAATGTTATTTCATAACACATGAAAATTGTATTAAATTTATATCTCAGTGCTTATGAATCAAATTTTCAGCTTCATCAATAAAAACTTTGCAGGGGTTTATTTTCACCCTTGTTGTAAAAGTACTACAAAACCTCGCTTTTGCTCCTTGGCTCACAATGCCTAAATTATTTACTGCTGGCCCTCTACAAGGAACAACAACAAAAAAGTTTGCCAACTTCTGACATGCAGCAATGACATTTTTCAGTCTTTTCTGCAGCTCCCAAATTCTTTCATTAAAAGCTTTTCTGCAGCTCACCAAATTCTTTGGGGGAAGCTTGTTTTACAAAACAGATCAACTCTGGGGCTGGTTGGAGCATTGCAGTAGGAGGGGCTGGTCCTGGCCTCACTGACCTCAGCCTGGGCCTTCCTTCCACACCTTCTTTCCTGGGATCAGGTTGCCTGAGTCAAGGAAGTGCCTCGTCAGGCCTGTAAATACCCATCTGGAGTCTCTTTTTTGATGTTCCCAAATCTAAAGAGTTCCAACAAGCAATGGTTTTTTTTTTTTTTTTTTTTTTTTTTATAAATTTACAGTAGGCTCATTTAGTGGGGAAAGTTGACCTTAGCTGATGTGAGACTATTTAGTGTCTCTTTTTCTTGTCTCTAGTATGTATAATTGTATTTCACTAAAGAAGGTAAATGTGACTGTCACAGGACATTCCCCCTGCCCTGCTGGCAGTACCTTGTAGGGTGCAGGCCATGCTCTGTGCTACCTTTCCAACGTGCAGGAGCTTGGCATATGGAAGCCGATCTTCCCTGGGTATCGGATGGCAGCTTGCTGTTTGTTGCGGTCTTGCTAAGAGGCCTGCAGACTTGTATCACCTCTCTGTTCAGTGATTTCTCTTGTATGCTGGAAGCCAAGGTGGGTCTCTCTGGCTTGGCCACATATCTTCCTTGATTCCCGTCCTCCATGTGTGTTTTGTCCCCAAACACCCTGAAGAGGCTGGGCTGCATGCACTTTGGGGCATCCTGCCTATGTTATGGCCTCCCTGGGCTATGCTTCTCCCATAGTGGCCCTGGCCCAGTGAGACATTTCAGGGGGTAGCTGATGAGTGGCCCTCCATGGACATGAGGGAAGGTGGAGAAGAGAACTTTCCCTTCACCTGGGTGAGGGCAGAGAAAGCAGGGTTATCCTTCTGTGCTCTAAGGAAGGAAGGGCCTCTTTGAGGTTGAGACTCTGATGGAGACCTGGGCCCAGGGGTAATACTGTCTGTTCTGGCCCACAGGACAGGGGGTACGTAATCAGTGACTGGGTCACCTGGGTCTTTCATCCTGGGCCCAAGCCCAGCCTTCACTCCTCTTCTCTGGCCTTTACTGCTGCAGGCTTCAGGGATTTGACTTTTGAGATTCCCATTTTGATTTCCTCAGGGCCCACCATGGAGTGGGAGGAAGCACCTGTCTTGATACAAAGGCCTTGCTTTGGTTCTACACATGCCCTGTGGGCAGGCCGAGGGAAGGGAGAACTACCACGGAGTCTGGATGTAGCAGGATGAATCCTGCCCTCCACCTGCCAGTTCATGTCCAGCCAGAACCTCGGAGTGTAACTTGTTTGGAAATAAGGTCTTTGTAGATGTAGTTCATTACAACAGATCTCAAGATGAAGTCATCCTGGACTTCAGGTGGGCCCAAGCCCAGTGACCCGTATCCTTAGAAGAAGAGGGAAGGACAGAGTCACAGAGAAGTCGGTGATGTGGAGATGAGGCAGAGACTGGAGTGAGGCATCTCCGAGCTGAGGGACCTCTGGAAACTGGAGGGAGGCCAGGCACACTTTTCCCTTGGGGCTCGCTGGAGGGACTGGCCCTGCAGGTATCTTGATTTTGGATTTCTGGCCTCCTGAGTTGTGAGAGAGTAGATTGCCCTTGTTCTCAGCCACCTAGCTGTGGTGATTTATTACTGCAGTTCGGGCAAACATGCAGCTTCCCGTGAGGAAGTTCAGAGAGTTGCTTTTTTTTTTGGTTTTTGATCTGTAGTCTACAGCAGTCTCCTGCCCTTGCAGCTGCCACTCTGGAGCAGGAGTTTTAAGATATATGTTTAATTATCCACAAGTAAATATGATTGAGTACCTCCCAGGGCCAGGCTAGGCTGAGTGGGCATGGCAGGTACAAGGACCTGTGGCCTTACCCAGCTTCCTGTCTTATGGGAAGACAGGTATGGAAATAAGTCTGTGCGTAACGCTCTTCAGAGCGCACAACCCAAGAGCCAGGGCTCAGGAGACTTAGGAATAAACGAGTGCCTATTCATTCACCCCTTGGCCCATATGGCACCTTATGATTTGGGGGCCTCTCAAAATCATGAATGTCCCATCTTAGTAGGTAGGTTCCTACTAGGTAGGTTCCTACCCAGGTTGGTTACCCTGCTTGCTTGTGTAGCCGCATGGCCCTTGACTCTCAGCCCTGCTTGCTGTATTCCACCCACACTGGCCTTTGGGGTCAGTGGTGTCCCCACAGTGCAGATGAAGATATTGTGACCTGCAGGCATGAAAGTGAGGACATCAAGGGTATTTGTCAGACTTTCTGTGGATTATGTGAGCCCCGTGCATGCACTAAGCACTGCGCTTGGCTTCCAGCACAGAGCATAGGCTCAATAAATGTCCTTGGTTCTTAGGATTGTATTGCTTTTTTTTTTTTCCCCCATCTCTGCCTTTCTCCTTTTACCTCTTCTTCCATTGATCCCTGCTTGCCTCCCCCGTGAGTCTAGATGGTGCTGGTCATTTTTGCTGTTTTCAAGACTCTCAATCATTTTTTGACGTCAGTGGAGGGCACAGTCGGGACACACACCCATCTGGCTCTCGCTTATCTTCTAAGCTGTTGAGTGAACCTGCCCAAAGGACATTTTCTGACATTGTTGCTTAGCAGCTCTCTCCCTCATGGGACATTTTGAGGCAGTTGATTCTGGTAAACCAAAAGCAAATGTTTTGGGTAAATTTTCCATAGCCACACTCAATTTGGGGCGGAGAAATGAATTCCTGTCAATGTTGGCCGACAAGTACAGCCCTCCTAATAGAGTTTTGGTGCAAGACCTGTGAGCCCCGCTGCCCTGCAGACTGAAACAATTGCCACGTTGGCCTAACATGATTTTGGAAACTCTCTGCTTCTGCCTCCGGTAGAAATAATTCCGATTTCACTCTCCATTTTCTTTAATGGGCTAAACAGCCACTTTGTAATACCTGTGTTTTATGAGACATAATTCTAGATATTGTTTCTGCAGCATTTTGAAAAGACAAACCTGAGGGAAGCCCAGCCATTTAACTTAAGCAATTTTAAAGTTATTTGTAAAATGATATGCTGTCTTTTTTGACCCAGTTACTTTATAAAGCCACATTCTCTGGCAAACATTAACACAACTTCTCCCTGTGTGGGCTAAATAAATATTCGGGCAACACTGATTGAGAACTGCCTTGGGTAAATAATTCTCTTTCCACACATTTCCTAGTTTATAATGAGGAGTTTTCTTCGTGGTCTGACCGAGTGTAGCATTCCACTGAAAATGAGACATAAATCTTTGTGTGAGGGAGACAGAGAACCAGGGTTTGAAGGGGTTTATTAAAGAGTTTGCAGCAGGCAGTTACGTTACCAAGACCGCCCCCGTTCCCCACACTTTTCCCATCTCTGGGACCAATGGGTATGGGGGGTTAAGAAAGAGTGGGGGCAGAAACACACGCTGAGACAAAGCAGGCCCCAGAGTACCTTCTCCCCAGTCCGACCCCTCCCTCACGCCTCTCTTCTTTCTGATCCGGGCACCCCGTTCTGGACCCAGCCTTCACTCCACAGTGTGATTTCCTGTGTGCAGTGCTCCTCAGCACGTGCTCCAGTTTGGCTGTGCACACAGCGTAAGGATTTCTGGGTGCTTGGTTAGTAAGAGTCCTGGGTATCAAGCTCTGCTCTCCCATTTTCTGCCTGCACAATGATGGGTAAATGACTTAGCCCTGAACCCAACCCCCAATAGTCCTGGCTCCTCACGGCTGCTAAAGAGGTGATAGTTTGGGTGAAGTAAAATAATCTTGGGAAGCTCGTGAGACAGTGCCTGTGAAGTGCTTTGTGTGTGTCTGGCTGTCAGGAAGTGGTCAGTTCCGGTCAGGACTTGCGACGATGATAAGCGCTATTTAGAGTGCGCTTTGCGTACTGCCTCACTGCAGCACTCCTCAGTGCAGCCTCGCTCCTGGTGAGGAGGAGCAGCTGGAGTCTCTGGGAGGCTTGGCGAGGTGTCCGCGCGAAACATCCAGAACTGGATCCCACTCCAACAGCGCCTTCATTTGGTGCCCCAGGGCATTGCCCCCCCCATTGTCGTGTCCCCTTTCCGTGTCTCGCCAGCTCTGTGGACCCTCCTGGAACGGGATGCTTGGTTGAGTAACCGTCTCTGGAAAGGATTAAGTGTGAGGATCAGATTTGGCGGGGAGATCCTGGAAGGAGCCCATCTCTGGGCCTCTCCAGGCCTTCTGCTAGCAGAGTGGCACCTCCACTTGTGGTTAGAGATCTGTGTGGCCCAGAGTGTCGTACAAGTTTGCTTGTCTTGCTCAAGCAAGAAATTACCAAAGGAGCGAAAGAAGCGTTTTCTTCCTCTCGGAGTTCCATTTCTTTTTAAAAGTAGCGATTTTCCTATAAAATAAGAACATGCTCATTAACAGAATGGAAACTGCACAGAAGATGACATCAGAAGGGAGGGGTGGAGGGATCACCCACCACACACAAGCTACTCTCGCGTTTGTATTCTTCTGGTTCTTTAAAATGTACACGTCTTCTGTTTGGCTTAAGTGCAGCATATATGCACATGACAGATTCCCCCATTCCCTTTCAATTTATTCTGTTACACAACCCAGAAATGCTAGAGGTCTGTACTTTTAGCAGGAAGCACGCCATATAGATAATAGTTTCTTTTTTCGCTTCACATTTCCTAACCACACCCCCACATCGCTTGTGGCTCTCAGCCGTAGGTTTACTATCACGCTCTCATTCAAAATACTGGAGTTTTAGATTGTTACTCTTTTCTGCTGTCAGTTATGTGGCCGTGGGCATCTTTGTCGGAAAGCATTTTCCGATTTAAGGTTATTTCTGTTTGACTGATGTATAGAAGCAGAAATTTCCAGGTCAAAGGTACGGATATAGAATAACTTGGGCCAAAAGTCTACCATGTAATTGAAGAGTTGTTTGAGCCCCGCTAGAGAGTCTGACAGGGGCCAGGAATTGGTGGACCTTTGGACTGCACATTGTGAGATAAGAGCTTATTGTACCTGGGGCAGAGAACCAGCTTCTTTTATTTTAAAAGTCAGGTGAATTTTATGCTTCGCTAGTGCACACGTCTTCAAAGACACCTGGGGACCTGGTAGGTATTTGTCATCCTATAGAAAGCCATGACCTGGAGTCATTCCGGCAGCTTCTGAAAGGAGTTCCAAATTTGGACACTTCCTAAGTTAGTTCCTGCAGTGCGGCAGGGACAGTGTTCTTCAATGGCTGAGTCCCAAGGCCAGGATGCCTGAGACTCCCAAATCATAATTAACCTTCAAAATAAGAGGGAAGAAAGGCAGGGAAAGGTCTTCTACATTCCAGAAAGGAAAACACAAAAGAGGAATTCTAATTCTTGAAACTCTGCTTTTATTTTCTTTCCATATTAAGAAATGTTCTAAGAATACATAGTGCCGATTGCAAATGTCTCATTTGTCCCAGGTTGAAAGAGTGTACCCTTTTAGCACAAGCCCTGCAAATCTGTCCTTCCTGGTTTTCTTTGAGGATGCTGCTCCTCTCCCTTGCCCGTCTTTATCAGGGCACATTTGGACCGTCTCTGCACGTTTTCTAGGACTCCTGTCCAAAGCAAAGTTTTCTTTCTGTTGCCAACGGGACCTCAGCCTGAATGCACTTGTAAGGCAGGGATGTCTAATGGCACAGTTATCTCATGGGTGTAAATAAAACCCAGTTATGCTCTGTACGCTGAAACCAAAGAGCTGCATCTAGAAGCCTGATTCAATCCAGTCTTCATGGTGTCCCTGCCCTCTCTTGTGCTCTGACATGCCAGCCACCTTCTGCTGCCCTTTTATTCTCTCTTTCAGTAGAATGCTGTCCTGTTTTCGAAGTACTCCTTGTTCTCCTAATTTAGTCTTTAAATGAAAGGTGTGTGTGTGTGGGGAGTATCAGTCCCCTCATAAAACAGCTAACAGGAAGTATGAGACATCTTTTAGTGCTGTTTTTGGCTGATGCTTTGAATGGCTCCATCAATCAGCACGGTTCATGAAGAGCTGGTTTTTATGTCAGTTAAGCCATCTTCCATCAAGTTGGTGAAGCAGAGTCAGGGAACAAGATGAATGGCAAAACGTCTTCTGTGGCATGGAAGGTGGCTTTGCTTTTAAATGCCCGTGTTGATTTCTTCATATTTTCAACTTCCTCTTCCGAAACCAGTTCCTGTCTGACCACTACTCATGAGTCTGTTCTTTTAACCTTGTTCAGGGATGGTGGGGTGGGGAGGGATGGGTGCCAGCATGTAAGTGCGAGGGATTGATCAGCTGATGGGGGTATTCATTATCTGTCCCGTACTCCCGAGAAAGGGCAATAAATCCTAGGACCCCAGAGTGGTTTTCACGGCCACAGGAGTGCAAGATGTCCCGTTTCCAGTCAGCTTCTTGTAATATCTGCCTGTGCAGTTGAAGTTTGTGGTTGTGTTATTATTCCATACATAAAGAAGGGCATGGATTTTCTTGCAAGATAGATTTTGAGTGTCTTGATGTCAGTATGTTTCCATGTGCTGCCCAGAAATCAACAAGATTTCTGTCCTTTCCTTTTCTCCGGTTCAGTCCTTCGGAGAGAGTTTGAGCGAATGCCATGTGCAGAACTGTAGGGTGTCAGCAGGGAGTGTGAGGAGCTGGTGAGGGGGTGTGAGGACCGCGGGCACCCCAGGCAGAGGAACGTTTTCACTGACGTCATTTCGGAGTGCTGAGCACACTGATGAAGGAGACCTGTCAGACTTTGGTCTCTACAGGCTGTGTACCCACCGTTTCTTGCACCCCAAAGGGGCCTGGCTCCCACTGCTCCACTGCACACTTGTTATCCCACAGGCCCACAAGTTTCTTCTGGGACCCTGAAGGATGCAGCTGTAGTGAGGATGCAGACCCAGTCCAGAAGGTTACCGCCCAACAGGGGAGGTGACTTGTGAATGCAGATGGCGGGGTCACCGGATGGGGCTCCTCAAAGAGGAGATGGGACCTTAGCTTTCACACCGTAGAGTAGGTTCATTGACTCATCACAGAAAAGCCTTTTAGGACAGGTCAGTCGGGGAGGTATAGGCAGAGTTATTAGGTATGGTTAGAAAGTAAGAGAACACAGGGAAGGGACCTCAGCCTGAGAATCTGAAGGGGGCTTTCTGATGAGACTGGGCCATTCACAAAAGACTCATTTTTATGGATGAGCTGAGGTGGGCCAGGGTATCACTGGTCTGTCTCAGTTCTGGGTTTGTGAGGGGGCTTGTGGGGTAGTCTTTATTGCTTGAGGTGGCAGTTTGGGATCTGTGAGATGATCATTTCTGCCCGGGGCAGATTCATGCTTGTGGGATTCTGCTGGGATCCACGGTGACCATGGGTTTAGGAAAATGACAGCAGATTGCTGGATGCTCATAAGTGGTGGAAATGTCCCTGTAAATCCTTACCTTGTTGCCCTTGCTTTGGAAGGACGATGAGCTAGATTTGATCAATTCAGAGCCAATCAGCCCATTTTGCCAAGGTTCAGACAGACACTCCCTAAGTGATTAAGATGCAGTTTGCACAGCTGGGCAGGGCTCTGACCCAGAGTTTTAAAATGTTGAGTTATTTACCTGTTGGGTATCTGCAGTCCTAAATGAAGAGTCACTGTTTTTTTTTTTTTAATAGGTAAAAATAATACATTTAAGTTCCTCACCACCTCCGAAGAGAATACAAATCATGCTCCTAATCATGTCACAAATCCACTGCCTGGGAGTTTGTCCTCTGTCCCTGTGGTGGTCTCTGAAGAACACATTATCGGTGCAAACTAATTTTGCGGGCCCTCTGGCTCCATTATCAAGCTCCCTTCCCTCTGCTCTCAGCTCCATCTGTGGCCTTGGACAGTCTCTGGGTCCCCCACTCCTGCCACATACCGTGCCCATCTAGAGATGGGATTCTGCCGTCCCTCCCTTCACCTCCTGCCACCCTCAGGCCTCCCTCCGCACAGGCATTGTTGCTGGCCTTTTTCCTTACTGAAGGCATGGGGCCACAGGAAGTTACAGGGCCGAGACCTGTTCAGTGGCGTCTTGGTGTCACAGACATGGGCATGAGGTACAGATGAAGCACTGCTGTGCAGGACAAAGGTGTACTGAGTTCTAACAGTAATTAGGTGTCTGCTGTGGGTCAGACTCAGTGCTTGGTGCTCTGTGTGGATCGCAGTGAGAGCCCTCAGAGGTGGATGCCCTCCCGACCCACTTGTCAGACAAGAAAGCGCAGACCTGGATTTGTCTGCAGAGCTCTGGGTGTGCATGCAAAGCTGCATTGTCTCCAGTGGCTCCTTGTATGTGCTGTACCTGGTGCATTGGCATTTTAATGGTTACTATTGGTGCTGCTTTGGGCATGGGTCACATTAGGTTCTTGAGCAGCTTGCCTCTACATTTTAAATGTAAATCTAGTGTCCCCTTAAACCTTAGTATTCAACATGTGACCAAGAGACCCAGGATGTTTTCAGGAGGAGCCTGGGCTGAGGTTTTTAACCATGCAGAGGGGGAGAGGGAATGTAGCCCAGTGGTAGAGCACTTGCTTAGCATTCACAAGGCTCTGGCTTCGATTCCCAGTACTGAACAAACACAAGCAAAAAACAAAACAAAATTTAAAAAAACAGCTGTGCAGCCTGATGTTGGTTTCAGGTACAGGTGAGAAACATTGTCCCCTGAGTTTGACCTCCCCAGCTCTGCAAGCAAGGAGATCAAAGTGTGGAAATTGTACTCATGTAAGCGTAGGTGAACTGAATGGATGGTTTCAACCACATTTCAGACTTGATTATTTGCATTTGTATGGTTCCTTCCTCCCCAAGCATGGAAAACTCCCAACTCTTAAGTGGCTTTTGCAGTGGTGAACATTTCACCAATGTTGAACAGCAGAGATGGATCCAGGATGGGGGTGGGGCTGGGGCCCAGATGGGAAGAAAGGGCAGGGGAAAGGGAAGTGGGAGGAAGGGGCAAGTGTGATAAGCACTGGGGATTTGGAAAGTAATAAAGCCCTACAGTAATCGGAGGGCAGAGGCCAGGTCCCCAGTGAGCAGTTGTGCACAGAGCGATTCCAACCTGCTCCAGACCCCATGTTCTTAATCATTACCTTCACCTGGAGGGACAGCCTGGCTTTGGGCACTCTGCCCCCACTCCCTGGCTCTCTGACCTTGGCGGTAAGCCTTACTGCCCCCTTCCAGGGTCAAGCTCCTCCTTTGGAGAGCTGTAGTGATCCCTAATCTATAGGGCTGCGCAGGGATTAAATGAGAAAACACAAAACACTGAGTGCAGTGTCTATCCGGCACACTAGGCGGAGCTCCCGGATGGCCAAGGTCAAGGTTCTGAGCTTGGGTATGAAGCTTGATGGTCTGGATATGATTTTTTTTCACTCTGATCCCCTTGAGCTGTGTGACTTTGGGTAGTAACTTCCCTTTCCTTGTGCCTCTGTTTCCTCCCCTGTGTTGGAGGGGTAATGTCAGCCAGTGTCTTGTGAGCAAATTAAGTGAGAGTCCCTATCGCATGCCTGGCGGATTGGCAGTGTTTTCCAGGTGTAAGCTGATGGTAGCATGCGGGCTGCTTACTGGGTGCCTGTGCTGTGTCAGGCAAAGGTGCAGAGAGGACTGAGGAAGTGGAGGTTCAGATGATGGAATAACTTGCTCCTATTGCATGGGTTATGCGTGACTGTACCAGATAGATATCTTAAGGAGCAGGAGGAGGAAGCCTGCTCTTATTCTCTGCCCAGTTTCCATTCCAAGCTTTTTTTTCATGGCACCTCATCGTGGTATGTTCCGTGGGACCTGCAAAACAGAAGGTGCTCAATAAATGCTATTTTATCTGCTCTTTCCGGGAAACACTGGCTCCTTCATCCTCCCTTTGTCTACTAATTACAGGCATCAGCTTTTGCCCTTTCTGCAGTACTGATCCGCTGCAGTCAGATGCTTCTTACAAAGCCTTGCCTCTGTGCTTTACGTTACTGCTGAGCCGGCCTCCCTTTCTCCCATCTTTGCTTTCAAACCAAGGAGAGGTAACAAGCAGGAGAGGAACCTGAAGGTCCTCATGAAGTCTGCCTGTATCGCTGCACAGCTCTTCCAGCTAATTTTATTCTAAAAGCCACTAAAATATATTTACTTACACTCAAAGGATCTTAAAATGTACCCCCGACTCTCTGTACTCTGGAACACCTGGTGTCCTTGGCCGTGTCCTTGGTTCTTAGCATGTCCAGCAGTTGATTCATCAGGAAATTCTACCGTTAAAGCATTGGTCAGCTTTAGTCTCCTGGCCCCTGGCCCTCTCACTTTCTCTCATTAAGGTTTAGTGGCAGGGAAGTTAGAAATGAATGGCCAAATGAAGGTTTTGGGTTACATGTGGATTACATGTATCCATGCTCCCCCCCACATTAGCATGGTTAATTAAAAGTTGTCAATACATCTTTGCTGGAGTATCTGATTATTTTTTCAGCAGGGAAGATTAGAATGAAGTCTTCAGATCTGGCGAGTGTCACGGGACTTGTAGTGTAAATTGCAGGTTAAGCCCTCATTTTGATCTCTGGGAGGAGAGCAAGCACCATTTCATTGACATGTCATCGGCTGTGATCTGAGGGAGCGCGCAGAGGTGCCCTTTGGGGAAAGAGGGGCATCTTCCTCTTGTCTCCCGTATTGAAAGGTTTTATTGTCCAGGAGTGAGTGCAGGTGAACAAATAGCAGATCAGAGGAAGAGTTGATGGGAGCTGGCTCTGGAAACCTCTTGATCTTTCTTTCTTTCAAGTGTCATATGTATATCCACATACACATATTTCTGTATGTGTATTGTCAGATGGAGATGTATGTGTTCTAAACAGCAAGTATGGATTAAAACTGATGGACGTTACCCCTTCAAACTCCTTGATTCATGATTTGTGAAAGAATATGTGCATAGGCACACACACACACACACACACACACACACACACACACCCCACGCCCCACACAAACCTCCCCACCTGGGCAACAGTCCCTTCTGAATCACCCTTCCCGCCTTCCCAACCAGGGTTCTCGCAAAAACCTCTCCAAATGGCAAACGACTCTGCCCTTCAGGCATTTCTTTTAGCACTTGTATTGACTATGGCTTTATTTTTCCTTTCTACCTGAGGGCTCTCAAGTTCTAGAACACATTTGACCAGCAATTAATTATGCTCTGAAATTGTCAGGTGAGGTAGACCGGCTTTTATTATTTTAGTCGCTAAATATGCCTCTAGATAACACAGTACATATTTACAATGACAAGTTTTATTTTATTTATGGGATTATAACAAATTATCAAAAAATAGCCCAAAAAGGGTCCACTTAGACCAACATCCTTATTTCTCCTTCTGCTTCATCAATGAATTATGCAAGCATTACAAATGGCAATGAGGAGGAAAGGTCGGTTTAGAACAACACAGATTGGAAAATTACACCATTTGTTTAAACAGCATTTATTATTGATTATTCAGCATAAGGCTGATGGAAACGCAAATAGTGGCAGGAATATCATCTGTTTACGTAGGCCCTTTATAAATGTCGGACTGTACGCTCTGTTTAGATCTAAATATTCAGATTTTCTAGCCTTGTTTTAGAAGTGTAAAGATGAATTGGGCACATACTTCCTTGCACCTGTAAATCCTTACAAGGTTCCTGTTACTTTGCTTAAATCACAGAAGACCCAAAATTGGGGTTTACATAGATTAATTTGCTTAAGGCTTCCATCACTGTGCTTTGGGTCACTATGCGTAGGACCATGATCACTTTGTCCCAGTAAAGCAGGTTCCTGGATCATCATGGTTTCCTGGACACAGTTGAATGGTGTCAGCTCCAATGGCTGATTCCCACCTGCCTTTCATAGGATCCATATGATCCAGAGAAAGAAGCTGTTTCACTGCATTGATTTCAGACTTTTGTTTTCATTTTAACCAGCCACAGAGTGGCTTGAAGAACTGACTTTCACTCAAGTGGAATTTGGAAAATTAGTCCCCAGAGGCTGATTGTCAGAGGTCCGTCATGGTGATGTAGGAATGAGGTGGCAGGATCAGGAACCGCGCAGGGTGTGCCTCTGCCTGGCCCTCACACTCCAGAACAGTTCTGCAGACTTTCAGTTCATTGTCCGGTGAAAACCTGGGCCCGGAGCTGTGCCACACAGCCATGGCTCTCTTCCGACAGGTCCTGGAGTGAGTCATTAGGATTCTTCTGTGAATCATTACTTGCGATCATGTCTTCACAGAAAGTGGCCCATTTTGTCCTCTTTCTCATCACAGTGACAAATGTTTGGGCATCTGTCCCTCCCTACTCTACGTGGCCTCAAACAGCAGCAGGTGGTATCTGTGCTTCTGCTCCATGTACCTGATCCCCAGGGACAAAACCTCCATCTCCTGGGGCGCAGGCACATCATGGGGTTCCTGACACAGGGCCACCAGAGGAGTCTGCAGAGAGGTCCCACTCTGCAAGAGTCTTCACGGATACTGTCAGCGCGGTATGCAGCATGTTTTAAAGGCCACCTGCGGCTTTGTCCGTGTTCCACACCTTCTCCTGAAGCTCTCGCATTGTTATTTTTACAAGTCTCTTCCAAAGCCTCCTGTTTTCTTGACTGTTCAACATTTGCCGTAACCAGTGAAGGCCTAACTGTGTTGGCCTCCGCTGAGCCCCTCCACCCTGCACCTCTTGTCTCTGGGCTCCTTGCTCTGTGTTATGAGCCTGCACAGCACTTTCCCGGTTTCTGGACCTCCAGAATGGTGGGCTGGAACAGCAGCCTTTCAGAAGCAGGAAAAGGAAACATAAAGGAATAAACCTAAAGGGTCTACAAACATGGAAGGCACAAAGAGAGCACATTGCTGAGAGAGAAGACTGTACATTCTTTGGAGTAAATTAGCTATTGTGCTTAGAGGAGAGACAGAAGTTGGCCTCCTGAGTGGGAAAGAGAAGCAGAAGGCAGCGTATTCCTCTTGCTTTGGGGAACACACATGGTCCCCCCACATATGCACACTTAGGAAAACTTGCTAGAATCCAAGAGCTGGAAAATAACAGTAACCACAGGTTACCAGGCATCTACAGTAGCCAGATATCTTTTAGCACCTACAGATGCGGAATCACACTCACTCCCAAAAGTGATTCCCGAAGCTTCATCATTCCCGTTCTTGAGGTGAAGAGCTGGAAGTTCAGAAGGCCTCAGTCTGAGCCATAGCATCCATGTTGCACTGTGGACCCTGTTCTCTGGACGCGTGTCGACATCCCACGGCTCCCACTGCTGCTGGGTTGGGGTGAGTTGAGGACAGGTCGTCGCAGTTCCAGCCGGCCTCCAGCCCTGCCTCCACTCCTTCCTCATCCTCTCTGACCTGTCTTCCAGCTTCTCCTCTCCCAGAACTTGACCACCATGTCCCCTGCATAGAAAGGAATTTGTTTGCTCTACCAAACCAGGTGGCTTAGGCCAGGAGGGAAAAGCACTGGGTTCAGAAGGCTTAATTTTGTGACCTTTCTGAATGGTTTAGTCACCATCTCTGGGCCTCAGTTTCGCCGTTTGTTAAATGGGAAGAACAGGGTGGCTGCAGGATAGGATGAGATTCACATTTCATTTGCATTCAGAGACTTACCTGTTGAATGAATGAATAATTGATGAGTTCATATATAAATATGAACAGCGAAGGACACTGCTGAGTGGTAGGCTGGTTCAGAGGCTTCTCTTCAGAATCCAGTAGGCTGCCATTTTTGATTGAACACCAATAAATGGGTCCTATCTACTTAAATGGTTTTGACCCATTGAATTCAGTACACAACATGAAACACCATACAAAACCGAAATGGGCTCCAACAATCTGACTCAAGGAATGAAGCAGATCTTGGAACTTTTGCCTTAGGTGAGGCCAAGGCAATCCTAGTTTGGGCTTTGGACTTGAGGCTTTGTTTTTTTGTTTTTGTTTTAAAATATATCTCAGCAATCCAGAGGAATGCCAGCCCCATGAACTTCTTAAACACACACAGGCTCCTGGTCTGGGGTCTTCATCTGGCTGCTAGGTTGTTTAAAGATGAATTTTTGTGATTCTTCTGGGCTGACACACTGGCTGTCATCTGTTGTTTTTCGAATCTCCCAGTAAACATTGGCAAAGTGAAGGTTTAGGAGTGTATGTTTCGCTTAACATTGGAAGGGTAAATAAAGCCATCAGATTTCACGAGTTTGCTTCCAGTTTTGCTCAGATGGCACTGCCGGTCTGCAGATTGATTGAAATATTTGCAACCTGTGGAGCAGCAGGGTCTGTGTTTGGCAGCAGACAGTATTTATGGACTCGGGGAATGTCGTTTGACAGTTACAGCCCCACGTGAGGCAGTGCAGGCTCCTCAGACCCGGCAGTGGAAAGGGATTGAGTGACATGGACTCTTTGGGTCTGCCTGCCACGATATAAATCAGGACAGCATCTCACTGCTGCATGGAGAGCGGGGGTGGGGTGGGGTGGGGTGGAAGAGCAGTGGAACATGGAGGGAAGCGCTTTGCCCTTTGCTCTCCCTTCTCCTCTGCAGTCCTACAGTGAAAACCCAGGATGGAGCCCAAAGTCGCAGGGCCAGAACATTGTCTCCCCCATTCTTTACTGGGAGCCTGCAGAATAACAATACAGCTCTCTTGTTCTTGTGGAAGGATCTGGAACAATTAGCACAGGTGCTTTGCTGCTTTGAGAGTGATTTAGATTCTGATGTTCTTTCAGTCACTGCCCTGCAGGGTGACCTGGGACAGATCACCGCCCTATGCCAAAGCGTATTTTCTTTCTTGTAACATGAACTCAATATATTTTTTCATATCTCCTACAAAATCAGAAAATACAGTATAAAAAATACTCCCAACTTTGTTTCCTAGGAGAAGAACTCTTTGTCAACCCAGGTGATCCTGTATACAATTACAAAGTAGATAAGAGGGTTGGGCGACTATCATGAATTTGGAGTCGTCCATTAATAAAATATTGTCTATCTATTTAAAAATATTTTATCTTAGCATGACTTGTGATATCCACAGTGTTTCAGCCACTAGCCAATAATTCATCGATTTTACATTTGCTCATGATGTTAGAAGGAAGTTTTAAAATTATATTGGCTCTTGGTACCAAAAGAAACCTGTCAAATTACAGCATTAATAACAGCTAGGGGAAAATTCCACTGTCAATGCGATATACCAGTAAATTGTACCTTATACTGCCAGCTCTTAATTTTCTGGGATGAAAAGAGGATTAGCAAACAGATTAGATAAGTTGAATACAGCTTCACTGGAGATATGATGATAGCACCCTGTTTTTGGGTATTGACTCGTCGCAGACAGTAGGCAAACCAGAATGCCAGGAGATAATCTTGCTTTGTGGAGAATTAGGTCACAGTCTCTGCTTCTGTAGCTCAGTTCATGGTGTGTACATTTGCCAAAGCTTTGCTTCACAGGACAAAGCACACCGTTCCAGGAGGCTCTAATCCACGGAGTCCCCAGGAACTACCTAAAAAGTGAACAGTTCGGCCTACTTGTTCTTAGTCTTAGTTTGGCACTTGTGATGGAGAAGAAAATTTACTTTCCAGAGTTCATGCAACAGTTTTTAAAGAGTATTCCAGACCCACCCCCGACCCCTAGGAAAAGACTTGTTCCCTGGCCAAGGCCCATGCAGGGCTTCTTTACTCTTAAGTACTCCTCATATTATCTTGACCCTAAAGTTTACAGGGTAAAAGAAACATTTATGGAGCAGTTAAGACCAGTTAGAACATAATGACTTGCCTCATTATCACACTCCACAAATCTCTACTTTACAGAGTCCACTTCCTGCCTGCTTTAACCATATGTTTGGCCCACATGAACTATGACGGGTGCCTACACATAGAAATAAATACAGGCAGCGTCTCATTCCCCACCTCAAACGTGCCAAAAATAAGAATCTTTAAGAACTCATAAAGTAATTTAGGACCACATTAATAACAGAAGCACAGTTTTGAATTATGTCTGTAAGTATATGTTTGAATTAGTAATAAAATGTTTTCACTGTCTGTTCAGATATTTAATCTACTTAATAAATAAACAGCTCCTGCAGATCAACAGGTGAAAAGCAGAAAACAAAAAGAACAGTTGACCCAATTCTAAAAAGTCAAACAAAAGAAAAATAAATCTGAAAAATTCAGGGTTATGAGTAGAGAAGAAAAGGTTTAGGATGGAAAACATATTGCCACTTTTATAGATAGAAAATTAACAGAGATGAACATTGTTGTATCATGTGGGAAGAACAATTTAGTACTGTAATCCTAAAGTCTAATCTGGGAATCTCTCAAAAATTTAACAAATACTAGCTGGGCACAGTGGCCTGTAGTTGCAGCCCTGTAGGAGGCTGAGATAGGTAAATTGCAAATTTGAGTTGAGCCTGTATAGTTTAGCAACTTAGAGTCCTTGTCTCTCAAAATAAAAGAAAATACTGCATATGGCTGGGAATATAGCTCAGGACAAAGGCTGTGGGTTCAAAGCTATGGCCTTTTGTTTTGTATTGCCGAAACACAAAGAAAACAAACAAACAAACAAAAAAGCACTTAGGATTTTCATTGCTAGGAAAATATCTTAGAGTAATGGAAAATTTTGAAATTTTTAGCTGTTGACCAAATTGTTATTTAGAGCATGGAATCTTACATAGTTAGCAAAAGTGTAACCTAAAACAATTGTAAGAAGTTGGGCAGTGTTTGTTTTGTATTGCCGAAACACAAAGAAAACAAACAAACAAACAAAAAAGCACTTAGGATTTTCATTGCTAGGAAAATATCTTAGAGTAATGGAAAATTGTGAAATTTTTAGCTGTTGACCAAATTGTTATTTAGAGCATGGAATCTTACATAGTTAGCAAAAGTGTAACCTAAAACAATTGTAAGAAGTTGGGCAGTGTGTGTGTGTGTGTGTGTGTGTGTGTGTGTGTGTGTTTATTTCCCTTTAAGAATACTCAGTTATAAAAAAAAAAACCAAACAATAATGGGGTCTGGGGATTTAGCTCAGTGGCACCATACCTGTCTTTCAAGTGCAATTCCTGAGTTTGATCCCCAGTACCAGGAAAAAGAGCAATAATGGGCATCTTAAAGAAAATTGATACACATTACTAGATTATCTATTAAAGCGTACATGAAAACCTGAAGTAGTAGCAAAATATCGATGTTTTTATTCATACATATTTGGTTTTAGTCTAATAATATAAAATGAAACAAAATCAGTAAAAGTTGAAGTGTAATTCTTTTTTTTTTTGGTTCCAGGGATTGAACTTGGGTCCTTGAACTTGCAAGGCAGGCCACCGAACCACTGAGCTAAATCCCCAGCCCTGAAGTGTAATTTTTAAATGTTCTTTTAAATCATATCACTTTTTAATAAAACAAAAAAAACAGTATGGAATTCTAGAGTGGCCTCTCCATCTGGTGGCCACAGAAGAGAAATGATGTCATGTTCTGTGCACACCCCTTCTAGTCCTGGGTGTGTAAGTGGAAGAATCAGATGACAATTTTCATAGCAGTGATCACTTGCACTTGTGAATATATGCCAATCAGTAGGTACTTCTTAAGTCACAAATTGGCACATAAATCAATGAACACCATATTACTAGGACACAGTACTTTGTTATACAAGAATCTATAGGATTTAGGCTGACAGGAGGGATGTGACAAGTTAATTCCCCTTTTTGGTTATCCAAAAGATGACAGGATGCAAACTTTCCTGGCACCCAGAAGCATTTGGTGTGAGGTTGATATCAGGACATCTCCAACCATGAAGGCATTCAGATGCACGCAGAGGGCTGGAGATGCAGAACAGCACTTACCTGGAGGCTGCTGCAGTGTGAGTCACCAGAGGGGATGTGTATTGATTTCCACAAATGAGTTCTTGTGCTTTTATTTTTATGTCTACTTCTTATTGTGGTCACAGAAAGAGATTTCTTCTCATCTGTGTTTTGAGCTGAAAGTTCCCTGTTTTACTCTGGGACTTGGTTGTGAAGTGAGTATTCTTTCTATCCAAATTGTGTTTATATTCATGATGACTGAAATGACCATAAAATGCATATTTGCTTTAAATAGCTATTGGGATATCCATCTGGCTGTTAACAACAGCTTCTAAAATAGGATGGTATTAATAACACATAATCGGTGAGCATTAGGAAATGGAAATGGTCTGTCAGTTACTCAAGTACGTGTGGTAACACTTCCCATGTCCTATCAACAAATCTGTGGCTTCTCCACATTTTTTCTTGCTAGGAGCTCAGACTTGCTTCATTACCTTGGTGGATTCATCCTTTGGGGACATTTCCTATGTGTTATAGCGACTGCTGGTATCTCACTGCCCTCCGTCCTTTTCCTCCTTCCCTCATTCCTTCTCTCCCTTTTTTCTTCTCTCTTTCAATGTAGAACGTTCCCAAGGACATTTACAGAAAATGGTGGCTTTTCCTGACAAGTATGGTCTCTAAAAAGTATTGCCAAAAGACAGGAAATCTTTAGTACAAATTTTTGGGGAGCTAAGGCAAGATTAAGATGTAGATCATAGAGATATTGTTCTTCATTTTTGGGCAAACCTGGCTGTTTCTGTGAGAATTCATGATCTGTTAATGGCGTAAGAGTTGACCTTCAGCTGCTGGGTTATAAATTAACCTCAGCCATTCCAGGCAGGAGTGGTTCTCTTTTCCCAGTAGCCACCGTCCATGTTCAGGGCTTCACTCTGATTGGGGCATCCCGGAACCAATCATGGTGGCCATTCCTGATTGGTGCAGAGAGGTCATGTGCTCACTGCTTAATACAATGGGTAGGAATAGGTTTCCTAGAAGTGCACTAGGGAGGGAGGCTTGCCCAAAGTGAAGTGTGGAGCCATCCTTGGAGGAAAGGTGTGTGGTGCACTGCAGCACTGCAGTGATGAAAAGCCCTTAGTAGCTGGAGCCAACAAAGATGCATTAAAGTATCTGAGCCAAGACCCCCAGAGATTTTTCTGCCACATCCTGGAGTGAGTACAAAGGACACCAGCACCCCTGTCCTTGCACCATCAGTGAGGCCAGCTGATGGCTTAGGAGGTCCTCTCTTGGGCTCACTCAACAGGATGTTTTTCATGTTGGTCCATGAGGGAAGAGCCTGGCTACTTTTCCTCCTTTAAATCCCACCTTGCATTCTGATTCATGACCCCTCCATTGAGGCAGCAGAAAGTCCAAGTTCAGCTGTGATACCTTTCGCCTTTCCCTGGATGGTGTGTTTCTGACCATTGCCCTGAATATGTGAATGCTGTTGTGACCATCACATCTTGGGTCTTGGTCACTGTGAGTGACATCTGGCATTAATTTCCTCATCATGTACCAGGGCCCTGAGGATCCTTCTGGGCAGAGGTGAGTTACAGCCCACAAGGCAGGGCTTCCTTGTCCTGGTGAGCAGTCTGAGAGGCTGTTCCAGGCCACTGCATCAGTGTAGCAGGAGATGAATTAAGGCCTTCTGTTCTTTCCCTGTGGAGGAATTATGCCTCCCTGAGTCCTGCTCTTGGGATGTCCTCCTCTCTCTAGCAAATTAATATCATCTCTTTTAGGACCAGAGGAGTTTCTGCACATCTTGAGGGCTTGAGGTAGCTCGCACCTTAGAATACCTTTATCTTGCACTTCCAGCCCCCAGGTCTGTGGGATCTACCTCTCCTGTTTGTAGCGTTACCCAGTCTGTTACTGCTGTCCACTTGGGTCTTTTGTAAGCCTCAGCACTAGAATAAAGGCTGTATGAGGGTGAAAGTTACTACAATATTTCCTAGTCGAGAGTGGGGGGCTTAGCAAGTGATTTTTCCAGTGAATGGATCCTGAAGAAATCCTGTTGTATGTGTTCAGTACGATGACAGTCCCTTTATTTATGTAGTTTCATTTAATTCTCAAACAAATGGCTGCGTTGGATGTTAGTTTCCCATTGTATAGATGTGGAAAGCAAGACATGCTTCACTGGGCATAGAAAGCTTACAGATTTCTTAAGGGGAGAGAGCCTAGGCTCAACCTCAGTCCTTCTTGACATTTTAATTTTAGCAACTTCCTTACACTGCTTTGCCACTCATGGAAGGGCCTACAGACTCTGGCCCAAGGACCAACTCTCTTCCACCATATTTTTGGTACCACCTGTGCACTAAGAATGCTTTTTACATTTTCAAACATTTGGAGAAAAGAAATCAAGGGAAAATATTTATTACATATGATAATTGTACAGAAGTGCATCCCAGTGTCAATGAGTAAAGTTTTATTGGAACACAGCTCGGCCGGCATTCCTCCATCCATGTGTTCTCTGGCTTTCCTTCAGCAAAGCGGAGTAGTTGGAACTGAGACCCTGTGGTCCCTAAAGCCTAAATTATTTATCATCTGTCCTGTCGAGAAAGTTTATTGGCCCCTGCTCCTGCCTTTGTTGTTCTCCTTCCCCTGAAGGCCAGACAACAGTGTGGTGACCCCAGGACTCTGGAGCTAGACCACAAAGTTGAGTCTTCTTTGTGCCAGTTGGCTGTAGGAACACAGTAGAATCTCTGATTTTCCTTAACACCAGATCCTTCGCCTGTCAATTGGAAGAAATGCATGGTACCTGCTGCATGAGGCTGTGTGAGGAGTCCCTGAGCCCTCTTCAAGGGACTCAGCAGTTGGAATATTACCTTGAACATAATAAGTGCTCAGTGCTTGCAAATCTCCCCAAGTCTCTCTATGTCTCTCACAATTTTGCATCTTATCTTTATCTGAGAAAGGAGAGAGTTTTCTTTTGAGTTATTCTTTCTGCTCTGTTTAGGTACTTAATGTAGCCCTGCAGAAATTAATTGCTTATTTTGTTGTAATACAGTAATGAACTTAATTAAAAATGAACAACTCTTTTCATTCCCCCCCTTTAACGATTTGGATATTTTATTTTGTAGACCTTTAAAGTTTGAAAGTAAAAATTATATGTTGGTGGCTTCTGTGGGTCTCCTGCAGGAGGGTGACCTGAGTAGATAGCGTCATCCCTGCCCTTTCCTCTGGTGAGGATAGCGGAGCTGGGGAGCTAAGAAGGATGAGCTCCTGAGGATCGCACTGGCATAGGTAGTGAGTAAACCCAGCCCAAGGGATGGGCTGCAAGCTGCTGCCTTTCAGAGACAGCCTAAGAGGTCTCTGGCCTTCTCAGCTGGGCTGCTTCAGTTCCATGTTAGCAGGAGATAGTGCCTGCTTGGGGATTTTAACCTGTGACCCCACTCTTTTCTTGGTGGGGCCTGGGCTTGGAATATTATGCCAAATCTTCATTGAAAAAGTGCCTATGCAGTCATGAAAGGAAAACATGTTATTCCTTAAAAAAATGCCTCAGACTTCCATCCCCATTAATAGATCGTATGAACTTGAGAAAATGTAAAGTTGAATTCTTCTATAATTAGATCCCTGTAACATATTTACATGTAATCAGCCTGCCTCACTGGCAAGGCAAATGTGGTTTATTCTGCTCCCAGGTAGACATCCCAAGGAAAGAGCTGACATGTAGCAGGGACATCGTCCATAGGCTCTGTCCTCTTTGAAATTGTTTTGCACTTGGAAGAACTCAAGAATGTGGCCCAGAATTGCAGAAGGAACAAGCGGATGGAGCCAGAACTTTCCTCCAGGTCTGGCTGATTCCGGTGCTCTTCCTTCTTGCTGCTGCTTCAAGGAACTGGGTTATTAAATGGGTTACAGAGTGGGAAGGTCCTTCATTGGCCTCTTAAACTTGCCAGAAAGAAAATAAACAACTTGCCTGTTTTATGTTTGTGTGCTAGCCAAACATAAAACTCCTTCTTTTTTTTTTTTTTTGCATTAGATATTTCTCAACATCGACAGAAACACCTACTTATTTGAATAATCTTTTAAAACTGTAGGACTGTATAAAGAAGGCATTTAACAAACTATTTTCTATTCCTTTTTCCATTTACACCTTGCTGAAGTAGCCATGATTAATAATTTAAGTTTCTCACAACAGCTTTCTTTGTACACATGTAATGTTTCATTCTCTTTCCTTAAAATGAGTGAACACCCCCCCACCATCCCTGGGTGCTATTCGGCGTCTGGACCAATAAGTACGACTTTAGCTTACTCTTTTGAATAACTGCATAATATTCCATAATCCTAGCAGAGGGTTGCAGCCTCTGAAGAAGATGCATATAAATTTGGTCAAGAGCTTCATGCATAATTTCTTGACTTTGATTAAGAATCTTTCATAATGGATACCTCTGACATGACTTCATGCTCTAAGTTGTATCATGGGTAGGAACTTTTATGTCACAGGTGGTCCTGATTTTCCTTGGTGTATATACCATAAACTGTGATGGAACGGAGATCACTGTTGTAAACCTGGGTTCTGGCCCCGGAAGCAACTACCACACAATCATGCTGATGGCTCCTAGGCAGGCATTCCGGTTTGACTCTGCCCAGGCTGTCCTGTGACATATTGTTTAACACAGTGAGTTATGAGACGGGAGAAATCTAGACTTTAGCCACTGATTTAATAAACTGGTGACTTGGAGATCAGTACTTCAGCATTGCCATCCTCATGGCTATATCTTTATCTAAAATTTATTAGCCAACTTCAAACCTGTTTGCCAGCTGCTAATGGAAGCCTTTTGAATCAATTTGCGCTGATAATTTAAACAGCATTTCAATGTATATTGTCAAAGCAGAAAGGAGTTGCAGCTTCTAGCTAGTAGAATTAATTATTTATTATCCTTTTCATAAAAACTTTCCTAGGCCAACATAACTGAAAATTGCTTAGGCTGTTTAAAACACACACACACACACGCACACACACACACACACACACACACGTGTGCACACAACCCATGTTTTCCAATGGCTAATTTGAAAAATGTCACCATATTAGTTTTCGTTTACATCTGTCAGGAAACATTTATATCTACACGTAAGGATTTCTCTCCCTTTTACCAGATTTTTTTGTGGCATATTTACTTAATTCACATTTACAAATTGGTTTCTGTTTTTAACTGAAGGGAGTTTTTCAGCAGAAATAATGTGTGTAATGTTACAGATCCAACTTTTAATCTCATTAGTATTTGAGTTTAAGCCTTGAATTCCTTTTTTTTTTTTTTGATGAGCACTTTAAAAAAAGTATATTTGCATGCTTAGCTCATAGGCAAAAGCCCTCAGATTAAGGGCACAGCAGCTCTGGTAGTTTCTTCTGCCCCTCATTGCTGAGGGGACAGTGTTCCACGGGACTGTGTGCTGTCAGAAACTGACTCCGGGCAGCCTTTGTTTCCACTCTCATTGACAAGGAACACTGTCCAGCAGAGGACCTTGGAAGATAGGGACACTGTCTTCTGGGGAGCAGAGAGAAGGGCTGTTTACTGACCTGTACAAGAGGGAGAGTGTCTTCCTCTTAGATAAAGCTTAGGGAGATTTACCTGATAAAGTTCGGGATTCCTAAGCCCAGTGTCCCTCAGCATTGACTCCAACCCACTGTATGGTGCTATGCTCCAACCATAGCACCCTCCTGGCCTGCCCCGCACCTTCTGGTGGGACTGGGGCCAGGCAGAGGAAACAGACAGAAACATGAAGCCTATGCTGATTACTCTGCTGTGAGTAAAACAAACTCCTTTGTGTCCGACCCTGGGGTCATGTGTCTTCTGCCAGCTTCCGGGAAACTTGGCAGCTATTGTAAGTTTATAAGGAAAGTAAAATCAGGGCCTCTTCACAGTTTGAAAATCACCTAATAGATCACTGAGATGATAAAGAGCTAGAAATGAAAAAACACAAAACAAAACAAAAACTATGGCCCACAACTCTCCAGCTTGCAGCTGTTAGTTTCTTTGCTTGTTTAAATGACCCTCATATAACTAACAGAGGACTGTGTGATAGAGAACTTTCTGTAACCTAGGTACTCTATTCACTACCTGTGTCACAGAAAAGGATTTGTCAATCTCAGTACAGAGAAAGCTATTAGTATATTGCCTTCTACTTAGCAAGTACAACTTTAATAAAACTAATAATAACAGCAAACAAATACCATTAATTATGTGCACTTTTCACACTTTAATGCCTTTTACCCTCAGAGCTTCCCCCTGAATTGAGTACTGCTATTATCTCCATACAGGTAATTCCTAGGGTTTTTTAATTAGCTTTACATAGAAGAACAGATACAGAGACTGGTTAATTTAGAGGTAAGACTAGAACTCTGTTCCCCATGTAATAGGTGAGTAAAATGTTAAGTTTTTACTAGACACCAATTAGGTGCTTACCATGCCCTTCCAAGTATTTTTTTTCTTTGTTTTTGTTTTTTTGAGACAGGGTCTCTTTATATAGCTCAGGCTGGCCTTGAACTTGTGGCGATCCTCCTGCCTCAGCCTCCTCAGTGCTGGGATTATAGGCATGCACCATCACACCTGGCTTCAGAAGTATTTTAAATACAATTCTCAGTGGTGGGCTCCATCAGTCTCTACCATTTACAGATAAGGAAATGGAGACTCTTGGATGTGAAACTCCCCTACCCCAAGCTGTGTCATCAAAAACTTTGGTCCTAGGATTCTGAACCAATGTCCCTGGGGCCACAGAACTGATAGTCTTTTTATAGCACTTGTGGCCATTACTTTGGCCTGTTTTCAGAGTAACTAGTTATATTTTGTTGTTGTTTTACAGCTTTCCTGAATTAGTACTTCATGTTTGCTGTAAATTGTTTCCTTTAAATTGACGCGCCTATGCAGTTTGAGGGCATTTCTCTGGTCTTTGGCTCTTCTAAGGATGAAGTATCCACTTTCTCAAGACTGAGCCAAAGAAGAATCCTGAAGTATTCCATAATCCTTGATCCACTGTGAAAAAGCAGGAAATAAAGTGAGAGATCTGTTTTAGCGTGAAAGACCTTTTGTCAGAAACATAAAGAGATCTATTTCAGAAATCTAAGCAGATCTATTTTCACTTTCTGTTTTTGTTCAGGTGAAACAATGGGACTGAAAGGACACAGCATCTAACAAATGCATCAGTACTATGCAGTGTACAAATAATTTGTTTAATTTGGGGTAATCCGGTATCAAACTAAATTTTTTTATATTCTGTAGAGCTGTATAATTACATATCAAGGTGATTGCCCCCAAACCTATTTCAGGATAATAAAGAATGAGTCTATGGATGCTGTCCTATGGCATTTTGTAGTGTATTTTTAAACGATTACTTTTGATGATTCCCTGTGCTGTCCCATCCACAGATGGTTTTCTCAGTCACCTGACTCTCAGGTCTGTTGTAGTCCTGGGAATTTTGCTTAGGTTGAAGGAATGAGTCCATGTATCTTGTCAACTGGAATCACAAGCCCATGTAAACTCACTCTTGCTTCTGGCATCTCATCCATCGGAACATAACTGCAATGTGCTGAAGTTTCACATTGTTATAGCTAAGAAACATGCCCACATTTATCACCTTCCCGAGTTCTTTTAGCATTTGAGCACTATGGGTAGTCTCAAGATCCTGAGAACCAATTATGAGAATGTCAGAGCTCTCAATTCTTCAAGATCTGGATTTTCATCAGGTAACCCATGTAGTATTTCAATTAACACATTCATGATGGGGTCGTAGTTTGCATATCTCACAAGGCAGCTCTGATTTGAATGTGTTCCCTTCCCATTGGCTTGAACCACCAGTGGCACCTGTATGACTGTCCCATGATCAGCATGGGACAGTCATACATGTACTCTGTGGTTCAGGCCAGCATCCCTTTTTCTCATTTTCCTGATAGAATCACAAAAGTTAGTTGATGTTTTTAGCATAGCCTTTGAGGAGGAAATTATCACTTGTCTTTGGATTTTTCTTTACTTCATGCTTATTATAGAGGTTAGCTTTTCCAGCAGTGAGCACAGCTATTTGAGTATTTGCTCAGAGGGCAAGGTTGGTGGTGGGTGATGGAAAAGCTGCTTTCCCATCACCTTGGCTTAACAATATCTAACATGTAAGTCATGTGAGGTAAGACTTTTTGGCAATATTCACACAACCCAAAGAGCATGGAGAATTTAGCCCTACCAGTCCTGCCTGGCTTTGTTTTCCCAAGAATTATATTGATTGATTTAATTTTTATTTTTATTATTACATGTTTGCAGTACATAATGGTTGCATTTATGATGGAGAGTTGCTATATGTATATAACACATCTTAATTCTTTTTGTATTCCCTCCCTTTCCCTTACTCCTCTCTCCCCTTATCTCTCAGGCCCCTTCCCATTTGCAAAAATCTATCTTCCCAATTCGTAATTCATCAATTTCTCATTTTGCTCTGTATTTATACTTTGGGTTTCTCTTAAAAGAGGAATCGTGTGATATTTAAGCTTGTGTGTCTCATTTATTTCACTTAACACTATGGTCTCAAAGTGCATCCAGGGATTATTACTCCTTGTGTGCAACTGAGTCAGGCTGACCACTGGTCCAACTCAGGCTGCACACCCTATAAGCCAGGGGAGGCTTATAGGCACAGAGAGCTCATCTACAAAATGAGGGTGATTTACTTTATCTATTGTTGCATGATAAATTACCCAGAACTTAGAAATTTAAGGCACCAACTATTTAATTTCTTTTGTGATCTTTGTGAATTAGGAGTCCCAGCAGGGCTCAGTGGGGTGGTTCTTCTGCTCCTAGTAGTGTTGTCTGAGCTCACTCATGGTACTTTGCTAGTGATGAGTTAGACTGGCTTTCAGCTGATATTGGATGTCATCCATGAGTCTGGCACCTTCCTAAGGATGACTACACTGGGACTGTTGCCCAGAGACCTACATGCGGCCTGTACAGTCTGGCTGACTTAGGGTAGTCAGATATCTGATACAGTAGCTGAGGGCTCAGAGAAAGAGGAATCCAAAAGACAGGAAGTAAAAACTTCCAGTTTCATAAGGCTGGCTTTGAAGTTGGCAGACCTCTACTTCTATGGTCACTACAGTTACAAAGACCAGACAAATTCAACGAGTGTAAGACATATACCTCACCTTCTGATTGTGGAAGAGTTAAAGCATTTACAGCCATCTTTAGTCTTCCACAGCAAGTAAGAGGAGCATCTACCTCATTTCCTACAGAGCAGGCTTAAACTTCCTGAACATTAGGTGAGATGATTGTGCACTCAAAGTGGCAAGAACTCTATAGTTGATATTCAGAAATTATAGTTCATAATGATAATAGCAGTAATGCTAATGCTAATAGGAATATAATATAATAATAATAATAATAATGATGATGATGATGATGATGATGATGATGATGATAGGATAATGTTTGTTTTCTCTTCGCTGGACTATATGCCAGCTGTTTAAAGTCTAAAAGCACTCATCAGAGAGGAATAGGGCATCATGGTTTAGCTTTGACTTCCACCTCTGCAAGGCACTGCACTCTACAGTGGCTATGTTGAGAATTTCTGGGTCCCATTTGTCATTAAGGTTCCATCTCCAGATTCAGGGATATTAACAATTAATGGCTGTTGATTGCATACAAGTTATTTTTTTCATGGTAAACTCATTCACTCCTCCTTCACTTCCGCTCCCCTAATTCTGGGCCTTGTCTCTTTCCTTTTCAGTGTTAGACTCTCCTAACTGTTATTCTGCCTCCCAATGGCCTTTCTCATTTTCACTGTCCTCCTGCTTCTCCCAGTGTTACTAATGTGTAGCAGCACCGATTGCATCCAATTGCACATATCCTTAGAAGACCTGTGATGTTATCCTGTTGCTGGTCAGGTCCAGACTTCCTAGCTTTCAGCTCTACCTTGACTGGCTTACATATAGTGTACTAAATGTATACCCCATACAGTTGTTCTTTCTGAGTTTCTTTAAGGTTTTTCGGGTGGGGGTTGTGGAATTCTGAATAAACAGCTTCATTTATTACCTAACTCTCACACTCAAGTGTTTTCCCACAGACTGACCTTTGCTGTGCCAGGCAGAGAACAGCATGTATTCGGAGAGCTTGTTCATTGAATAAACATTTATTAAGCCCACACCATGGGGAGCCATAGAAGGAATTTAGGGAGGGCCTAAGAAATGATCAGACTTGCTTTTTGGAGATTATTATGTCAGCCAAATGACAAAGGAGAGTGAGGGTTCCCGCCAGGGGATTATTCCAGTCACCCAGGCAAAAAAATGTTGAAGTCTTGAGTGAGTGTGTTTGTCACGAGTACAGGGAGCAGGAGACAGTGTGAGAGGTGCTAAGGGGGCTAAGTCAGTAAGCTTTGATCAGCAGCTGTAGATGAAAGGCATGGAGAAGGAAGCATGAAGGGCTGACTTGGGGATAGTGGAGAGTGAAATGGAACCATCACTGAAGAGAAGATGTGAGAGGGGAGTGTGCATGGTAGGAAGGTGAGGAGTTGGTTTTAGCCTTCTGTGTTGACTGCAGGATGCCTGTGGCGCATGTGGGGCATCCAAGGGAAGGGGTCTGTTGCCGTCTGGATGTTGATATGGCACTTGAATGCGGACAGGGTGAGATCTACCAGGCACAATGATAGGAGCAGATTTGAACCAGAGAACCCAGTGTCAGGCTCACCATCTTGTCTTAAAATCACTCAGTTATTTCCAGTTTTTAAGCTAGTTTTTTCCTAAAACTCCAGCAGATTTTCCACTGTGGCCCATAATTAGGATGGACTAGAATCCCATCTTGTGCCCCAGAGGCTGCGTGCCACATTTTCCTCCCTGCTGCCTGCTGCTGACCTGCACTTTCCGCTGCCACTCCTCATCCTCCAGCCCTTTGCGTTTGACTCCTACTGACATGTTGAAGCCCAATGCGTTTCAAGATTCCGTCTGCTGAGTGTTATCACCGCCCCTCCCAACTCTCCACATACTTTTAGAAATTGTTTCTGATGGAATTATCACTTTTTACAAAAGCATTTTATAGTAACAGCCAAGCTCATCTCTATTTCCTCACTGGTTTGTGAGCTCCTTGAGGTGAGGATTCATGCTGGGTTCTCCTCTTTTGTTGGATATGGTGACTCATGGAGGAATCTGAGGCCAGAGATGAGAAAGCCTAGGTGTCTGCATAGGCAGTGTCTCCCTGGAACTGTCCCCTTCCCCTGTCAGCTGCTCTGTCTGACTGTCAGGACTGGATCTTCTCCTGTGAAAGTAGAGAAAAACAGTGGTCAGCAGGGCCTGTCAGAGTAGGACTTGGGGTTCCTATGCCTCTGATTCCAAAGGTCGTTATTCTCTAGCTTTGTCTTCTGTGCTGGCGTCAGGCTTCCTGTCCTCCCAGGATGTGCTCACTGCTGCTTTTAGCAGAAAGGCTGCTCTAGATTTGTCTCTTCCCTTGGCTTTCTCTTTGGGAAGACAGAGAAATTTTTTCTGAAAAAATGCCTATTCTGTCAATAGCTGATTGAGTCCCAGACAGCACTTTATGAATGTCCACTCAGTCCCTACTGCCTACAGGGATTAAAAATAAAATTCTCTATAGCGGTGTGAGATCCTTCTATTCCTTTCTGGCCTGTTTTTTTTATCTTATTTGCTTCTCTGTCCAGGTCCAAAGTCATGGTGTGAGCCCATTCTGCTCACACTTTCAGTTTGGTCTTATAGTGGGGTCCTTCTAAGGTGTGGAGCACATGGCCTTCGCTGATATGTGTCTCTTGTACTTGTGGATATTTTAGTATAACGGAAGAAATGATTTTAGGATTGTGACGGTGGAATTCTGCCTACCGAAGCACTTTGTTTGACCCTGTTCTTTGTTTTAAGTGGAAGAGTTCATTTGAGAAACTGGATTTTTGGTCTCTCTCAGAAAACCAGATGCCCTGGCAACACACTTCGCAGCCCTTGGCTCCGTGGCACAGCAGAAGTCCCAGGCCTGCTCACGCCTGTCACTCTCTGGTGTTTCATGCCTGTCCCACTTTCCACTTAATGTTCAGTTTTCCCTGAGCCAGGAATGGTTGTGAGCAGTCGTGTGGAGGTGGGCTGTGGTCGATAGCTTGCTGACCTTCTCCTTTGGCTCCCAGACTTGAGGTGGCTCAGTTGTCCCTCCCAGCCTCAGTTTTCCCCTTTGGCAGATGGAGTAACATTTAGTTAGTGCTTCTTTCGAGGTAGCTCTGGAGTAGCTCTGGGCAGAGAACAGGCACTGAGCCAGCAGCATTTTTCGTGCCGCCCATGTTCTGTGTGTCCTTGTGCCGGAGAGGAGAGAAGACAAAGCAGCTCTTTCCTGGCCCCCTATAAACTCTGCCAGATTTTGGCCCTATTGTAACCTTACTGTCCTTCTTCTTTTTCTGCTGACCACCGTGAGCAGCCTGGAACCTTTCTGGAAACAAGCTGGTTGTGATCCATAAATAAATAAATGAATCAACTGCAGCTCTCGAGCCCAATTCGGGGCTACGTTTGGCATCTCTGTATGCCGAGACCATGTGGCTGTGATCTCTCAGTGTCCTGCTGCAATTGCCACTTTAAGATTGTGAGTAGCTTTTAGCATATTAAAAATAAAATCCGTTGCTTTACACTCTTACCTGGAAATGGGGCGGAGGGCGGGAGCGAGGATATGTACTATCTGAAACTTAGGGAGGCTTTTATGAACCGGGCCATCTCTCCTCAGTCCCCATTTTTCCTCCCGTCTCTGAACCCTCATTAATTTTTCACAGGCTGGTGATGGATAGTTTTTATTTATTCACGTCTGAGGTTCCGTTGTGTGAAAAGGACTCATTTTCTAACATTACATATTCATGGCTTGGGATAGATGGGATAAAGAACTTATTATTAATGTGTCACTGTGGGAAACTTACTCTAGTTCATTTGCGAACCTTGTTAAATTCGGTGTGGTCAGCAGACCCGGCGAAGTTTTGGGTACCTTCTCTCAACTGAGGGTGAAGACCAGAGTTTGCCTTTGCTTTTTCTTGATGCAGTAAAATGAGTTCAAATCTTGTTTAAATCTTTGGAAGTAGTAATTTGAAGAGGAGGAGAAGAAGAAAAAAAAAAGGACACCAAGGAGTGAGTGGAGAAAGAAGCTCGGGTTTTGCACTATTCAGCCTCATTTCTCTTGCCTTCTGTGGATTTCCTGCTGGGTTTGTGTACCAGTGGATTCCTTGTTAACAGGTGACGTTAACATCACTTTCTCTTTTGCCCCTTGCCAGTTCTGTACTCTGTCCTTGGGGTAAGTTGCAGTCTTCCTCACCTGTGAATTCATCCGTCTGACCCACTTTCTGAATTCCTGAGAACTCCCACTTAGGAACTCCCACTGACATCACAGAACTCCTTGCCTGGGACAATACAGGGCATATTAACACACCATCTTGTAAGGCAAAGCTGCGGGGAAAGGGCACAGCAGGGTACCTGGCCCAATCTGCTTCCATGTGAGCTGAGTAAGAAGGAAACATATGTTGCATGCAGTTCTCTGCAGAGACAGTGCTGAGCCCTGGCATGGATAGGGACAAGGTTTTGAGGGATTTGTTGGCTGTTGCACCGTTGCCAGATTTGGCTTGGCTGTCTCATGGCCAGTGGTCAGCGCATGTTAACAAACTCCCCCGAGTGAGCAGAAAAGCAAAGTCAGTGTGGAGGAAGAATACCTTTTAAGATCTGGAAATCCTACAGATTAGGCGTCAGATTTGAAGCACATCCAAAATATTAACAATGCTATGACCCTCCCTAAGCTTTCCTATCATGGAAATTTCAAGCATAAAGTTTGTTCATGATAACTCTGCCTTCCTTAGGGATTTTTTAATAAGTGCATTTTTTTGATCTCCAAAGTGATTAGCTCATGAAGTTGATGCTGGGGTCTTAATGGTGTGAGTGGGGACAAAGGAATGAAATATCCCTTAAAAGGCATCCTCCAACGATGCTTCCATAATGCAAAACATTTGTTTCTCGGCAGGATCCCATTGGCGGTTTGCTCATATTATGTTGCCGTTTATATTGGAAAGGCAGGCAGCGTGAAAACTGTAGTCTATTAAGAGTTTGTGAGTGTGTGCATGTGTATACAGTGAAATAATATCCAGTGTAATGTGAAGTGACAGTCAAAATTACAGCTTTTCTCTTGCCGCAAGGGTACTTCTCTGCCAAGTATAGTAATATTGTTGCAGCAGTGTTCAAGGTTGTCAGCAATTCTGGCTTCCTCTGCAGAGAGTCATAATAGTGTGTGCGAGGAAGGAGCTTCCTGTCAGGGGAAATACTATAATTTTGATATATATTTGTTGGTGCCAAGCTGCAATTAAATAGGAGGTATTGGAAGAAGGTTTCATTTAACCAGCTTGAATTTGTTAATTAATTAGCAAAAACTTATATTTGGAATGCTTTAAGAAACAGTTTCATGTTGTTGTTATACCTAGATTTAATACAACTGTTTGTTGTTATTGTTGTTATTGTTGTATGTCTCTTAAATCAACATGCCATTCTATACTAGAATAGAATAAAAATTTGGATAGAATTTTGTGTCAAATAAATGTCTCAGGCGTAATTGTGTAGACAAGTTTGAGCAGAAGCAAAATTTTGTACAGAACATATTCCACAGAAAAATTTCATATAGGAGAAAAATTTTCAGTCCCTTGAAGGAAAAAATAAAACAGCTTGAATAATATTATTGATTGCATCTTCTTTGGCAGGGGGTCCCTTCGTGAGCCATTCATGTTTTGAATTCTACTTTGGTAGATTCAGTATTTGGAGAAACATCCATAAAATGATTTAACCTTGGTCAATTGGCAATTACACTGTAGGACTTTTCAGAGGAAACAGTTTTCTTAAAGTATGTGTATATGTGGTACATATCCATGTATCTATATCTAGACCTATATCTGTGTATTTATTTGCACAATACTAGTTCATCTTCATAGTAGTTTATAATGGTGCTACCACTCCTTTCTTTTCCAGAATTCGGGTAGTCACAAGTCTCTTAGTACTAATTCCTTCCATTCTCATGAAAGAATAAGGATGTAGCCAGAGTTCACTGCCAGCTGCTATTCAGACAAAAAACACCTTTTATTTTAAAAATGAAAAGATCATAGGAGACTGACTTAGTGATAATATATTAAAATTGGTAAGACAGTTATGTGTGAAGAAAGAACAGGAAGATTGTGTTGTTTTATTTGTTTTATTTTTTAGGGTGCCAGGGACTGAACTCTGGACCTTGCGCTCGTGAGGCAGGTGGCAGAACCACTGAGCTAAACCCCTGGCCTTTTTGTGGTACTAGGGATCGAACTCAGGACCTTGCACTTGCATAGCAGGCAGTGGCACCACTGAGCTAAATCCCCAGCCTGATTGTGTTGTTTTAAAAAGAACTATTTAAGTTGGAGGAGTCACTATCATCTTGTATTGAGCATTGTGCAAATGGAATTTCAATAAAATATGAATCCAATACCATTTTATATGACCACGAAATGTGTCTGCCTTTGTCTCTTATCTGCCATGAAAAAAAGAAATATTCCCAAAGTATATTACAAAAAATAATTAAGCAACTTTTTGTAGTTATTTTCTGAGGTTAATTATTATCCTAAGAAATCAATTTCAATTTCTTCAGTTTGTGAGACTCATTTGTAATTGAGTGTTTCTAGAAAGAGAAAGAATGAAAGTGTTAAATGGGAGGCTTTACTTCCTCCAGAAAGTGCTGCTGCTCCTGCTGCTACTGCTGCTGCTGGCAGTGATTTTTCCAGAAAGCTCTTGCCAGTTTCTGCTCCACTCTGGGAGAAGGTATGGAAAATGTAAAAGAGCCATTTGAATCTAATGTAGTTGGTTGGTTTACAGTTGTTAAAATAAAAACCAGGTAACCTTGAGTCTTCACAGAAGGAAGATCCTGGCTCCTTCTTGCTACCCTTTCTGACCAGTCTGCGCGGAGGGGTGTCTTGTTGGAGGAGAGCTGGTGTCCGTCTGTGTTTGTCACGGCTGCCTGGTCCTAGGACACAAAGGAGTGCAAAAGGAAGAGGGGAGAGAAATAGAAATCTAGAACAAGAAACAAAAATGAAGTAAATGAATTAGTTTCCTTTCTGTCTGAGCCCCTACAAAATTCATCAAAGGTATATTCTATTCTTACTGGGTACTACAGGAGTTTATACTCAGGTCTGTAGTGTTCCTTTCCATTAGAACTCATCATCATGGCACATTCTGCCCAGGTGGAAGAATAGTTTGGTAATGGTGGGATTTACCCTCAAATTAAGTATACTTTTTAGATACAGGTTATTACTTATTCTTCTGGGGGGCGGTTCAAGATAGGTCTTGCCACATCGTTCAGGCTGGCCTTGAACTCACTATGTAATCCATACTGGTCTTGAACTCACAGTGATCCTCCTGCCTCTGGAGTGCTGGGATCATAGAGTGTACCACTATGCCTGGCTCTAGCCACAGGTTGTTATGATTTTGTTTAAGAGTTTCCTTATTCTTGATCACTTTATCTTTCACTACTTGGCATAGAATTGCATATCAGTTACTATGATGGACATTACATAGCACTGTTTGGAACAATAATTGGATTGATAGACATGACATATGCTTTTTATATTTTAAGATTGATGTGCCCATAAATTTTGACATTCAAAGAAAAAAATGATAAAATCATAGCATCAGGTAAGAGAAGCAACTGGTTAGATGACCTGGACACTGATTTACAACCTGTAGGATCCCAATAGACTGGAAGGTGAGTGTGGTAGAAGGGAATTGACAGGAACAGACCCAATTCTCCATTTCCTTCACAGGGCTTTACTCTTGTGCGTGAAAGACTCAAACTAGCTTAGGCATAAAGGGTTGTTGTTGGTTCAAAGTGGCCAGCAGCACTAGGCAAACCATAGGGCCTGGCTCTGTGCCAATAAGACTTTGTGCATAGATGTGGAATTTGAACTTAATATTACTTCTCGTGTGTCACAAAACATTACTCTTTTTTTCCCTTCCCAAACATTTAAAAATATAAAGGATTTTTAGCTCTACCGGAACATGTGGTGAGAATCCACATTTGGCCTAGAGGTTGCAGCTTGCCATCTTCTTCATTAGGTCATCAAGGTCTTGTTTTTATCTAATATGTTGGTGATGATTATGTTTTGTGTGTTATATTCTTCAAGGAGAATGTTGTAAGATTGGGGATCAAGCTTGCTAAAACACAGCCGTACTTTTCCATCTCACCAGCTCTGGCAACAAGAAGATGTTTTCGCCATTGTCCCCATCACAAAAGCCATAGAGAGAACCAAATTTAGGCTTGTTTGTGGCACACACCTCCCCCGAGTCAGTCATGGCCCTGAGGATGGAGTTCTTTGTGTAGCCTGGAGTTAAATTGTTGTGCCTTCACATGGAGTCAAGGTGGCTCAAGTCCCTAGATGAAAAATGAGGTCCATTTTAGCAGTAGGAAGCACAGAGGAGAACATCTCAAACAGAAAAGTCTATAGCTTTTTGAATCCACTGTGGTTCTCTTAAGACTTAAAATTGGAATGTTATTTTCATTTTTCTGAAAACATAAGAAATCATCAGAAGGGTGTTGGATGGGCTCTTCCCAAGGGCCTGCAAAGCACAAGTCTCTTTGTAAACTGTACTTCAAGGCCAATGTTCCTGTTTCCTTGTCTTTGATACCTGCCCTAGGATGTGTTCTGCTCCCTAGAAGTGCTGCTCAATGAGATTTCTCATTCAAGTAATTTGGTGGTGGAGGCAGAGGCTTGCAGCTTTCAGCACTACAGTGAGTAGAGGGTTGGGATATTTCGAGCAAGAATATAGCCTTAGCCAAAGACCATCTTCAGCCCAATCCCATGGGGGAGCTCTGGAGTGTACACTGGGCTGCAGAGGTGGTCCTACCTGAGGCAAGAGATTGGCTGGTGGCTGGCAGTGAATGGATACTTGCTAGGGAAGTGGAAGTCATGGTCATGGTCTCCCAGGGCAGTAGGAAAGGGTTGCTGTGAGTTACCCATCCACACTCACAGGTATTGGGGTGGATCTGCCCAGGGAAAGGGCCTGGGGTAAGGAGGAAGCACTGCAATGCACTCATTTCCACCAGCCAGAACGTCCTAGAAAACACTTCATCTGTGCAAGGAGGAACCACACAGGTACAGACACATGCTCCCAGTGGGTATTCACTGCTGTTCCCCAAGTGCAGGTGTCCAGAGTGACATCAAACCTTTCCTCCTGCCCTTGGCCTCACACTTTTGCTTTATCCTCTGCCCCACTTACTTCAGCAGAGTGATCCTCAGATAACTTTTGTTTAGTGAAACTCAAGGCTTTTCAGAAGGCTGTGCTAATGTCTTCTTTTTTAATTGAGTAAATATATTACACACAGCTGGGTAGGCTGTTTCCTTGCTGGCCTTGCTGCTAGACTTTGAAAACAGATACAGTTTTCTTTATCACATGCAGAATGAATGTGGCAGTTATTCTTAGTTTCCTGTGGCTCTTCTCCTTTGGAAAATGTATTTACATAGACATTTTTGAAGCCATTTTTAAGATACTGAAAAATTAAAAAAGAAAAACCCTTCCCTTCCCCCAAACAATAGTTACATAGTGACAACAGAGGGTTGAGCTAAATTCAGCTACGTCAAGGAAGAGCAATAAAAGGAGATGGATTGTTCTCTAAGCTTCACTTTATTGGATATTGTAATTGACATATAGTTGTCATTTATAATCATCTGTCCATTCCTGTGAGTTGGGAGCAGTAAAGTTAATTGTGGCGGCTCATTTGCATTAATCTCACCTCTGAAGGGTACAGTAACCCATTAATATCATGTCATGATGAATTATCACAAATAACATTGAACATATTGATTAATGATCTCTGAGATTTGTATCTCGTTAAAACATTTTGTTAGCTCTTTAAACTTTTAAGCCAACAACCCTTTCATGTAGGAGGGGTTTGGAGATCATCTGAGAGATGGTGGTGGGTGTGGTATATTTTGTAGGATCAGTGGTTTCAGGAGTTGGATGACCCACTTCCCATTAGAGTTTATTTCCTTTTCTTCTAGAAGCCATGCATAACCTTCTCCTCCTTTTCACTGCTTGGAGGTTTCTTCAGAACAGTGACTTCTTTGATTAAAAAGTGGCTTTTATTCTCAAATGGAATGATTTTAGTAAAACTTTTTCAAAATCATGCTTTCTGCACCATCAGCTGACCTTCTGTATCTCTTGCCCACCTGAATATGCCTGCTACTTTGAAGCACAGAAAGCTACTTTTTGTCCTTTGCAACAACAACAACAACAACAACAACAACAAAAACAAAAACTCCTGAACTTATATGTTAACAGAAACATAGACTCCAAATAGGAAGAGTTGCTTGAGATGAAATACTATCATTCAAAATATCATTTAATGAACTGTTGTTTTATAGAATGATTACTCTTTACCTAGGCACCTTTAACCTTTAGGACTGATTTTAGAAGATTTTTTTTTTATGTTCTCCAAATTAAACAAACAAATAAGATTAGCAGAGAAATAATCACACTGGCCACATATACCATTGTAAGCATTAAGAAAATATTGGTAGGGGAAAAAAATAAGAACCAAAATATATCATGATACAATATATATCATGATATATCATGATACAAGAAACTAAGAACCAAGATATATCATGATACAAATTCCCAATGAAGTCATCATATTTGTATACCTAAAATGTACCAATAAAATTAATGAATAAAACAAAATGTTGGTAAATCCTCATGAACAAAACCCTTTATGGAATTTCCTGGGAAACATTTAACTATAGTAGACACAGTAAAGAGAAAGGCTGATATACTTGTCGACTTACAAAGCCTGGTTCTAATGGCTTTTTTCCTTCACCAGTTGCAAGAGTGATGCAGTATTTGATCTTTCAGTTTTAGATATTTCTTCCACTGATTTTTAGTGTTTAGTTTGCTTTCAGCAAACTGGCAAAATGTATTTAACAACTGTCAAGATGTCAGAACCAGTCTCCTGTGCTCTGTCTTTGGAGAAGAATAGGTTCATCTGCCTGAAATAAGGGTGCAGTAAAGATGGTGTCATAAACACTTGGCTAGCTTGAGTGATCTGAAACCCAGAGGACAATTCTGGGTATGGACAAACTGCAAATGCTCCTCTGTTTACCTTGGGTCCATTGTTTCCCCAATGAGTGAGAGATCAGGACCCTCCGAAGCCTTGTGAATATCAAGAGTCAAGCTCTATGAAGGCCCATGGGTTGGACTGTTGAGAAAAGTCAAATGCATGACGATGGCTAAACATAGGTGGGAAAAGGTGTTGCAGTTATGCCATGTTTGTCCCTCTAGCTAGCAGGTAAGGACAGCAATTCTATTCTGACTTACTTTTGGATGCTTGCTCAGTTTTACAGAGTTCTAAAACCATAATCGGACCATATGTGCATCAGTCTTTGGGCCTAAATAGCCAAGGACAAAGTAGATTGCTTACTTCTAAGAGCTCTTCTGTTCCCTTGTCAGGCCTGTAATGTTCCTCACCCACTGAGTATTTAATATCTGTGTTTTCAAATCAAAGAACAGGCTTTTTGTCTCCCAGGATAGTATCTTGTAAAGCCAACCTCTTTATTACTTCACCAGTTTAAAGCTTTATTACTTGCGATCTAAAGCCTGCTAGTGAATTATGCATGTTAGAGCTCCCAGCCCCATCTCCACCACTTTTCCTCCACCTTTTGGGGGGTCCAGTTACACAAGACGAGCTCGACGTGTGTTCATTTCCATCCATGGTATTAATCCTTATTCATTTTAAAAATCTGCTAACGGAAATATTTCCATTCAGCTCATTAATCAATTGTGATTTTCATTCCCTTGTTTTGTAAAAGCTGTTGCAATAAATACCTTTTTTTCACAAGGCGAAAATCCAAGAGATGGATGCAGCCAGCGTAATTAATTGCACCCAGTTACAGGAGATCAGCAAGTTTGTGAGATTCACATGCTGCTGTACCATATGGCTGCCCAGTAGGCGAAAAATTTGATTAATGTTTTGAAGTAGATTTTTTCAGCAAATATTACAGCCCCAGATGAGGTGTTTTTTCCCCTTTTTACTTCCCAGTGTTGTTAGACTTAGCCGAAGGAACCAGTCCTCTGATTTAAAGCTTAATAATATTGTGATTCAGTGAAAACTTAACATGCAGTAAAAATTACAGTCCTCGCGTCTCTTGTGGATACAGAAAAATAGTACATTATGTCTTTGTAATTAAGTAAAATGTGATTGTTCGATTCTAAAACTTGAGTCTTTTTCCCTAAATAAAGAAACATAACTAGTTTTAATTGACGTGCTTTTGGTATGGGTTATAAGCAATATATTTGGGCAGGCTTTTAGAGCTAAACCGAAACGACAACAAAAAGAATAAAAATTTGAAAAATAAATTGAGTAGCAGCACCTTCTTAATTATTAAAGAATAAAAATTTGAAAAATGAATTGGGTAGCAGCATCTTCTTAATTATGTATCCCACACCAATTAAGCATCATAAATATAATTAGATGAGTGTCATAGTAAAATTTAAACTGTTTGTACTCAGTTATCGTAAGGTGTATTAATTTCATATTTGTAATTTATTTTTTAGGTTAAAAAAATCTACCGATTTTAAGATGAATTTTATTAGTCTCCCCCCCACAAACCCCAGAAAGTCAGCTTTCTCTCATAGCTCCTTGTTGTTTGGGGCACCCATCTTCTGTGTTGTGGCACTGCCCTGCAGGGATCATGCTCTGACTTTTCCACAGCAAGAAGGGAATGTGCTATCTCTGTTAGTGATGTAACAGGAAACAATGTTGTATACCTGATCCCAGCCTTCCCAGAACTAGTGTGGAATTTGGAAACGTGTTGGAACTGACACCAGGGACTCTGTAAGGAAGGTGAAAGAAAAAAGAAGTCTCTCCACTCCACTGAATAATGCCCAATGTGCAGAGGCCATAGCTTTTCTGTTTTGATTTTTTTTTTTGTTTGAAGCTCTATATTTCTACCTGTCTAAGCCATATATTATTCCCCTTTAATCTTAACGTCTAATGAAATGAGGTACTAGTGTAAGTGTTTGGAACAAGATATTTAGCCAGGTATGCCTCAATCATGTTCTTAATCCTTCGGGTTTTGGCCAACAGAAAATTCTCTTTTCCAGAACCAGAAAACTTATTACAACTTTGGCCCATCAGTGGTCCAAAGCGATTCTTTGTTCAGAAGGAATTGTGTTACCACCATCAAATGAAATTAATATAGGCTGTCATTTTTAGCTGTTATGTGATTTTTCCTCAGTTATTTTCTGTTTTGTGTCTACAGCACAAGGGTGACTACCAAAGGAGTGGATCAGTCAGAATTCAGGGGAAAGCGCAGAGACCCCACAGAAGAGCCATCTCCTCCGATTTTAATTTGTGACATCAAAGCAGACGTTTAAGCAGAAGTGTTAGGTTGTTTTTGAGAATTTCATTAGACTAGACTTTTAGCTATTTTAAAAAATAATTTAAAGATTTAGTTAAGTAATAATTTAGTTGAGTAATAATACTAAAAAAAAAACATTAAAAAAAGGTTTTAGTAGTGGCCGATTTTATTATGCCCACCCAAAGAGACCATTGTGTCCTATTTTTTTCCAAGTTTGAGTTGAAATTCTTTCGTGTCTTTTGTTAATTCAGATTTTTATAATGAAGCAGTTTTGAGACATCATTGGAGACAAATATTTCCTTAAGACTTAACTCACGTAATTCTTTACTTTAGTCATTCCTAGTGAGTATTTTTCAGCTTTGCAATTTAAGGAATATTTTTTTTTTGACTGCCTACAGTATTCAAAACACTTTGTGTGGTCACCTCCAATTATGGCTTGGGGTTTTTAAATGAAAAGAGGAAATACTTTTTAATTTTTATTTAATATGGCAGGTGAAACATGAACAATATATGATCAGTTGGCAGGAGACAGCGTGTTGAATTATTTATGAGTTTGCTTTTTTCCAACAGCATGTACATGTATGAAATTCATTACTGACTGATAGGACGCCTGCCACTAGGCTCTGATGAGAGCCATCTCCATATAGCATTAAAAGTAATATAGGATGTAGCTATTTGATCTGGGTTCGCCTTAATTTTGTTGTGGTGGTTGTGGTTGTTGTTTTAATGGAGTTCATTTGGAAAGAGTACGCCTGTCAACAGTGTTGTGTTTTCTCTGCAAAGGAGGAGAATGAATTTCCTGTTTCCCCTTTATTAGCAATGCATATTGCCACAGGATGATTTTGCCAGGGGAACTGTGCTGATCCTTTTTATATCCTAGAGGAGCCCGACATTTGTAATATCTCCTGTATATTTACAAATTTTACTCATCTAGATATAATCCCTTTAGAAAGACAAAGTCCCAGAATGTCAGTTCCTGTACATGGAAGCTCCTTTCATTCAAACTGACCCCATTAGGTGGTAATTTATTAGGCCTATTGAGTGTGCTTTTTGCTGATGTAGACTGATTTACAAGCAAGGGTCCATTAGCTAGGTGGGGGCTGCTACACTTTTCGAGTGGGGTAGGAAATCTAAACAAGTTTAAGGGGAAGAAAAAGAATCATTTTGGGAATAGGAAGGAAGAAAAAATTATCCTTGGGGTCTTCCAATTTGAGATTGTTGAGTGTTGCCATGCAAAAGTAACACCCAGCAGGAAGGTTCTGCTGTTCTCAGGAGTTCTCAGTGAGCAGGAGGCCTGCTGGCAGCTGGTGGGGAGAGAGTTGGGGTGCCAGGCTGGAATGGAGTAGGAGGTTGCTCTGGCTGGGAGTCATGCTGGGCACCCAGGGCACTGCCAGGGAAAAGCATACCTAGGCTGGCAGTGGAGCTGTGCCAGTCTGTTTCTTCTGCGCTGTGGGCCATGCTGATGTTAAAGTTAAATAAATGAGAGCTAATGATTTTTTAAAAGGTGTTTTTAGTGACTTGTTTTCAGAGTGCCAAGTTGGCAAGAATAAAACCTCAGCAAGGAGAGTAGATTTTTTTGATGACACCCCCGCCAAATGCACACCCTAAAGTGGTTTAGTGAAGTAGTATAGTGTAGTAAGGTTGTTCTACATCAGGCAGTGTGTGCAGTTCTGGGAATTACTTACTAATGAAAAATAGCAAAATAAAAAGTTACTGGGCTTCAGGGCAGTGAGAAGGAACCAAGCAACAGCTACGATTGTGTGCTGGCCAGAGAAACCTCCCACCTTGAGGGTCCATGGTAGTGCTAGCCAAAGAAGAGTGCACTGTCCTGCTGTGACAAGTTTAAAAAAGCCACTGTACTACATTTTAAACATGGAATTGCTGCTGTGGCACACTGAAAGATTTTCATTTATCTATCTCTACATATTTTTCCTCCTCTTTGATGCACTTAATTAACTGGTGACAGTCTCTTTAATACACATTTCTGCATGGTTCTGCATTTGAAATTTTGTCCAAGGCCTTGGATTTGGCCAAAATAAGCACCTTGGCAGTGTAGACCCAGGGTGCAGTCTGAAGTGACTGGTCAATATCTGCCCATGTGTTTATTTGTAATTAAAGCCAAGATGCTTGAGAATGGCTTTACCATTCATCTTGAAACATAGCTTGGTTTCCTGGTGAATGATCTATGACAGTTTGCTTTGTGCTGCTCCAAAAGAGAACTGTTCTTGTGGCATTGTTAGGGAGAGCGGCTTTCCTGTAGGGCTGGAGTCTTAAGGACTCAAGCTCAAATTCCTGTTGTTCGGTAAATCTGTCAGAAGGGCCTGCGAGGGCCCATATTTATGAAGAGAGTGTGGAGTGGTCAGTCTAAAAAGCTCCTTAGCACAGTACTTTGAATTTTAAATTACACACATAATTCAAAGGTAATGTAACTTGCCGTGTTGGACTTTAGTCCATTCCGTTAAATGGAGAAAAATGACTGACGTGAAGGATGACTTATTGATTCTTGGTGGGAAAATGACTTCTGTAATATAGGAAGTATGGTAAAAGGAATAGCTTAATTATTTAGGGAGCACTTTTCAAAATATGCTTTTACAGCAGTACAAATTGTATATATACAAATTGTACAACTAGGTTTTTTTAATTCTTTAGTCGGAGAAAGTTATGAGAAGGCTTACCTTTACTTGCTAAGGCAAAGTTTAATTTTACTTAAACTCTTTTATAACCAGGAAAGATACAAGGAACACTGAGACATTTCTAAATCACTTAAAAATGTGATTTGTTCTAATGTTCATTTTTTAAAAAACTTACATTATACTTAGGCTCATTTCATAGGAGCCAAGATTTACAAAATACACACATTCTCTCCTCCTTCTCTCTCTTTTTGGTTTATGGTGTTTTTCAACAGTGTCATGAACTCGCTTAATCTGATTTCATCAAGTAAATATATGGGCAGTTGAGATGACATATTTTAATCTGGCATTTGAAGAAATATTCATAAAATATCAAATAAAATATTTATTTTGGCCTTTTGCTTCTGATCTCTCTTTTGATTCTGTGTATATTCTTTGCTTAAGGACCACAGCCTAATGTTATTTTGACTGCATTTCAGAGTGTTGGCAGCCTTTCAGATAAACAGCATATTTGTGGTTAATTGGTTGAACATGTTCTATAATTATAATTATATTAAAACCTTAATGTGCTTGAACATTTGCCCACTGAAGGCCACTCGCATGAACTAAGTTATGTTTCTGTCATTATAACTGAGGTGGCTGGTGATTGACCTTGAGCAATTGAGGCAGGACAATGCACTAGGATTAATATAGGGGCTTCTTCCCATTTCCTCTGTGACCACTGTTTGGATGGTTTCAGAAGCTGACCATGAAAACTGCCTTCTGGTTGTAACTTGGATATTTGGCTTTCAATTTGCAGGCTAATGTTTCTTGAGATTTTCAAAGTAGATTGGCTTGGCTTTTTCTCAGTTAACCAAACAGTTGCTTAAAAACAAAGCACAAAAAGCAAAATTAGCACTTTATCAAGCTCAGTGCAAATTTCCAAGGCCACCAGGGAGCAGGGAAAGTCACCAAAGACCACTGCTTGGAACCAGGCAAGAAACCATCTTAGAGATGAGCAGATTCCTTTGATGGCCCCCAGATGAGGGAAGGAATCCTCCCTTCTTACGTGCTGGAGATGCCTTCTAGATTGATTCAGAAGCCTGGTGAACAGCAGAGAATCCTAGCATCTTTTCTGGATATCAGTAAGATGGTACCTTTTCTGTTTGCAGTAGAAATCAGGTCCTTTGTAGCCCCTGAGATGAAATAGTGTTTACATTGTTGAGTGGTTGAAAAAAAAATACAAAGAAGAATAACACTTTGTGTCACAGAAATATATATGAAATTCAAACGTTAGTGCTGTCAGTGAAATTTTACTGGATCTGGCCATGTTCATGTTCACGAGTTTGTATCTGTTAATGCTGCTTTCACACAGCAGTGGCAGAGCTGAGTGTTTGCCACGCGATATCATGGTCCTCACAGCTAAAAATGTTTACTATTTAGTCCTTCACAGAAAACTTTTGCCACCTCCTGATCTAAATGATGCCCTTCGAATCCTTTCAGCACATTGATGATGCCGTGGCCTTGCACTTCCCAGTGCCTGGACTGTGGTGGGCAGCCAGATGGATGAATGAGCAAATGACCACACAAAGCTTTGCAGAGAGATGACTGTCATTTACTTACCTTTGGCCAACCAACTGCACACACTTCATGAAATTCGAAAATCTGTTTGCAAACATATTAGAATTGATTTTTATGGTCTTTTAATTAACTCAATAAAAATGGTAACAACACAGCAATTTTAAGAAAATAACAGAGCCAAGTATTTTTTATGGCTATCTATGCAATCCCTGTTACACCCACATGTAGCATTTATATGTTCCAAATGATTATCTTTTGGACTGAGAATGCTTCAAATTAGGATTTACTTGAAAGATTATGTTCTATATTTTCTTTTAAAAAAAGAAAAAAAGAATCTGTCCCCATTCTTTTTTTAACATGATGGAGCAATTCTGGCACTGCTCAGTAAGGCAGGAAATTCCATTAGGTTGAAACTGCCCTGCTCTTAACCTGAAGTATTTGGAGGGGTTCAGAGCAGAGTCGAATGGATACAGACAGATCTTAGTTGTAGAGCTGAATGTGCACATCACTAAAATATTTTGTAAAGCATTCAAAGATGAGTTAGAATGGCAAGGATTCCAAGTCAGAATCTTCAGGCCAGTGATCTAGGCCAAAGGTACCCTGGCCAGGATGGCAGGGAATTTCAGATCCTCATGGAGAACCCCCTTGGCGGGCATGCTCTTCTTAAGTCCTGCCCTGCCATCCACTTCAGTCCAAGTTTTTGGGCCTGTCTTTCCTCTTCCTGCCTCAAGCTATGTCCTTCCCAGACTTTGGAGTCAGCTTTGAGGGGACATGCCCTCCTCACCCTGTCCCCTTTCTGCTTGCAGGTGAGTGGTCTCACCTATTTGAGCCACTAGTTAACTGTGTGTGTAAATGTCTGTGTGTGTGTGTGTGTGTGTGTGTGTGTGTGTGTGTGTGTATACCACCCCTTAGAATTGCTGCAAGAATGAAAAAGGAGGGCATTTGTAATCTCCCAGGGAGCTATGTGGTGCAAAATAAGCAGGTAACGAGGATTAATTACCTTTGCTGTCTTTCCTGCCACTTCTTGCAACTGAGTCCAGGTGTCCCTAAACACAGACCTCTACAGAAATAGTCTTCTCTCCTCTGTGTAGCTTCAGTGATAACCTGGCACCATTTCACTGGGTTCATTTTCCCTTCCTCCCTCCTTCCCCTTTCTTTTCTTCCTTTGTCTCTTCCCTCCTTACTCCACTGGTTAACATATGTGTAGAAATGCCCTCCTTGGGGGCAGAATCCTGGTCTGGTGCAGGGCAACACATGGCTTGGGATAGGGAGCACATGTGTGTGTCCTCTGGTTTTTCTCTTTCCTTATAAAGCCTCACGGGCCTTCACCCAGATGCCCTTATCTGACCCTGATCAACTCCCAAAGGCCCCACTCTGAACATCCTTGTTGGATTCAGTTTCTGCCCTCTTAATGGTACATCGTGGGGCTCATTCTTCAACATGACCTTTAGAGGGGAGAAACCCCTTTCAAACTCTAGCACCTTCCTGAAAGTGTTTCCCACCTTTAGGGTCCCTTCACATTTTACAGATTGCTGCCCACACAGGCCTGGCTTGAGGCTTCAGCTTGGCCTTCCCTCCACTGCTGCTCATTTTCTTTCTTGTCTGGATTGTGTAAATGGAGTCTTGTTTATTCTCCTGCTTCAAGTCCCACACTTCAGTGAGTTCCTGACCACTTGTCCAGTGCAATCTTCATGAGACCTGAATCAGCATCTCTGGGCCAGGCCCAGAGCTGAGGGTGGAGATACAGAGATGCTGAGTGTACCTTAATGAGCTTGCAATTGATAAGCTTCATCCATTTAGAAAATCATTGTTCTTGGTCTCTACTGCCTGGAACCCACTTATCTTTCCATTCCTAATCTTGCTGACTTTTTACTTGTTCTATAAGATTTGTTTGTGTGTGTGTGTGTGTGTGTGTGTGACTAATTCTTTCCCAGCAACAAGAAAAAAATATATGAAAGTCAAAAAAGAAAGGAAAACATTCTGTGGACATCCATTCTATGTGTCCCTTAATGTGGATTTGCATTTTGTCCCTCATTGTGTTACGATGTCTTTGTGTATGTGTGTTCCCTCCTAGACAATAAGACAGTGAGCTCTGTGAAGGGATAGTCTAATATGGCTTTATGTTTCTAGGAGAATACTGTCCCATATATGTCCTAGGCTCTAGGCAAACAAGAATGCTGACAAAAATCCAGGTCATCTTTGCTTCTGTGATCTTCATCAAAAAAAAAAAAAAAAAGAAGAGTAGGAGAGAGGAGAATGAGGAAGGAGAGGAGGTAAGAAAAGCTGCAGTGTAGCAGTAGTGCAAGCTGACGTTCACTGGCCAGTTACCATGACCCAGAAAAAGCGTTAAACAGTTTACATGCATTGTAATGCTTAATCATCAAGATCTAGGAGGAAAAGATTATTATTAATCCCCTTTTACAGGTGAGTAAACTGAGATTTATAAAGATTAAGCAAACTCTCCAGACTGCACATAGAATCAGGGACCGAGTTAGGATACAGACCCTGATCTGTCAGAATCCGGACTCCCCAGATCTTATCCACTCTGCTGAACATGGCCTTCCACCTACCTGTCTTTCCAGAAGCCTCTCACACTCTCGTCTCAGCTCAGCCAGATCCTGTCTCGGCATTATGGTGCAGTTCCATAAGCCGTTCATCGTGACCCCATGTGGAAAGATGCCTCCTTCTCTGAACCCCATTACGTTTCCTTGTTCCATGTTTAAGGCTGTTAAAGAAGGGTTTATCCTTCCTGTCAGACAAGCACCATCATTTTGTTATTTCCCCATGCAGTGATCTCTGTAGACTGTCTGCTTATGACTGAAAAGTAATGCTGCACTACATCAGCCCAACAGGCTGTCTCCCACAGTAGCAGCAGACATGTTTGGTGAAGGGATTGAACTCTTTAGGATGGATATGGATATATATATTTATTTCATTTCTTAAAAAATTCATTCGGTCTATAATCTGTTCAAGCTGATCAGCCTCCAGCAGTGGACAAAGTCAGGTTTCCTCTCAGGAAGAAACTAAATGCCATTTGTGTGTGTGTGTGTGTGTGTGTGGCATCAAATGGTAATCATTCCTTAATATGGTTCGACAAATGACAGACTGGGGGCATTTTTCCCCCAAATTCTCCACCTGAAGTTGTTGGGGGGGTGCAGTGGGCAGGCTCCCTGTGCAATGCCATAGTTAGCTGAAAATGGAAAAATCCAGGAAATATGGGGCTGTGGAACAGGGTTCAGGGACTGAGGGCAACTGTTGACCCATGCAAAGATCAAAGCGGCACAGAAACCATTCGCAGGTTTACACAGCTGTGCGCTCCAAGCCAGAGCAGCAAAACAAACACAATCTGGACAGGAGGGAGAGGCCTCAAGATGGGGAGTGTGGGTGTCAGTGCCTCCCCAGGACATCAAATGATCCCAGGGACTGCAGGTCACCTCGCTGTGGGGCTAGAAAAAGAAGCACATGCTCTTTTCCCATCTAGGATACATTTTAACTAGGCCAAAACATTTTACCACTTCTGCCTTCTACAACATAATAAGAAAGAGGGAGGAGGGTCATTAGCCAACATGCAACACAGTTCTTAAGTTTTATCAACACTGCTGACATCCAAGCGAACCAGTCAAATCTTAATAATCCGAGGACAAGAAACTCCCGGCTCCCAGCTTATCTTATGGAGTTGCTGTGTACAGCATCTGCATGAGACCCAGAGCTCTCGAAACTCCTTTAGGTGCATAAATTCTTAAACTAAATAATAACAAAGCCATATGTTACTATGTTTTTAGATATGAATTGCTGTACAATGCACAAACACAACAGCAGCTCCCACTATCATTTGGATTCATTAAAAATAAAGTCATCTCATAAGCCTGCAAATGTTGATTTTTATTTTTTTATTTTTTGGCATTATACAACTTCCATATTTCCCCTGTGTACAGAAGTATAATTTCTTTACATGGTTGTTCTCAATGTCTTGAACTTGATATACATGTAATATTAGGAAATGAAAATTTTATATATATATATATACATATTACATATATATGAATTCCTTGTTTCATGTATTAGAAAACAATATGTTTTGCTCATTAAAGGCACCAATATAAATGCTATAAACCATGAAATTACCTTTGAGCCCTTCCTGAAATAACCAGTTCACAAACAAATGATCCATGCAAAAAGGCGAGAGGAGATTACAATAATAAGACTGAGTTACATTTTCATTTCAGGGTTGGTTTTAATGTAGAAAAGTATTATTAGCACAAAACCTTGGTGGCAGGTATACCCAACTTATATAGGAAACACCAAACAATACACGTGAAGCAAAATGCGTTCAAACTAGGGGTTTTAAGTATTTTCCAAAAGTGACTCTGGACTCATATTAACAACAAATTATCCCAATAAAGAAAACTTACTTTTAATATGTCTCACTTCAGAGAAAGCTGGATTAAAAGCAGTGATGGCAAAAGCATTTCACTGAAATGAAATGTTTCATACTCAGAGAATCAGATTCTCCTCTAATGAGAACCACAGGAAGCTGTGGACGGCAGGGGTCTTACTCTGTGAATCAAAACTGGAGCTGAAGTTAGCAAAGACCTTTGTGCACATGATACCGAAACCCGCACCATCACATTATCTTGGAACTTTCTAGAAATGCCCATCTTTGGGGGCCCTTCCAGAAGCTCTGACAGAAGCAACTCTGGAGTTGCTGCCCACTGAATGCTTTCCACATGAGGCTGTTGCATGCTCTCTTGAGAACCAATGCCTTAGTCTGATAATGTAAACAAACACCACTGTCCAAAATAATGACACTTTCTCCTCTAAGGTCCTGCGTCGTCTCCAGTGGCCCCTCCATCCTGGTCTTACAGTCACCAACCCGCTTTTCTCCTTATCCAGAAAACAACATACTCAGTCCATTTGCACAATTCTCGGATTTCTCTTTGCCACTCTCTCTGCTCCAGTATATGTGATCTGAAAAGTTGTGGATGATGTATCTTCTGCCTGCCAAGACACAGGAATAAGTGCGAGCTGTTGGTTCTGATAGAAGCCAAAAAAACATAAGACTCCGGAAATTCCTCTAGGTTTTAACCACCATCCCTACAGCAGACTCCAAAACACATATGAAGCAGACCAGGGTGAGTCCATCCCAGGCAGGAAACAGCCCAGACCTCTGAGCAAGGCCTACTGGGTATCTTATAGCCTTCCAGCATGAGCCCTAAATGGAAACCTGCATACCTCCTTTGGGCCACACCTTGTTCTTCACACACTCTCCATCCATCCATCCATCCATCCATCCATCCATTTGTTCATTAGTGACTCATTCATGCTGTCAACAATCATTGACTTTCCTTCTCAACCTCTTTCTTTCCTTCCTCCCTCCCTGTTGCCTTTCTCTGGGGCAGAATCATGTTCCTACCATTGTCAGAAGCATAGGAGCTGGACATTGTGGTGCATTTCTGAAATCCCAGCTTCTGGGAACGCGGAGGGTGGGTGATCATAGGTTTGAGCACAGCCTGAGAAACTTAGTTTATGCCTCAAAATAAAAGAAGTAAGTATGGCAGTAGCTCAGTGGTAGAGTTCTTACCTGATATGGATGAGGCCCATGTTTGGTTGCCCCCACTACAACGAAATGAAACAAAAACCCTAGCAAAGGTGTTATGTGGTGCATTTGATTGGAAGTAAGATACCTTCCTGATCCAGCATCGTAGAAGTGAGCTTCTATCCCACTGTGCCTGGCCTTCTTACCTTCAGAGCTGCAGGTATACATGTGTTCTGCATTGCTTTTGTATAGGGGACCCTGATTCCCTCCACTTAATAATAAAAACAACTAAGAATAATGTGTGGCTGGGCCCAGAAGTGCAAACCAACACAGTGAGTGAGTTTACAGTGTTGCCCTGTTCCTTCACATCCATTGAGCTGTGACTGAGAATCTCATTTCTTATCAAGCAGACCTTCAAGGTTGAGACCTGAGGACTTGGCTGATTCTTGAGTCAAGCTGTACATTGCTGTGGGTCAGGATAGGAAAGGACCATCTCACTGAGTCCAGGAGATAAGAGAGGCTTGAAGGCTCAGCCAGGAAGTTTACCTGTAGCAGCTGCTTATGAGGAAGCTGTTGAGTAATACACATTAGTATTTATGTGTGAGGGGATTGTTTAAAACAAAGAATTAGCAAAAAGTAGGAGAAAGTTTTATTTTTCTCCTTAGAGTAATCATGAAGTCTTTTAAGTTTTTTTTTTTTAAGAAGTAAATTAATCTTCTAGAAAGTATCTAAATTTAGGGATAATTTTCTGGGTGGTCTTTACAATTTTATTTCCTCTCTGTCTCTTTCTTCCTTCTGACATCTCTAAGTAGTTCTTCATGCAGTGGCATTACTAATGAGCCGAGCCGACTTTTTTTTTTTTTTAAATGATTCATTACTTTATAATTTCAATTCAGTAACCGTTTTCAGCTTTGCAATAAATTTAAATCCTTTACTATCAAGATATAACATTTATTTTTTTCCTCCTGTGACTGAAATAAAATGAAAGCAGTCTTAGAAATTGACCCTGTTGTAGATAGATCTGAAGAGATTTGCCTTTCACCCTAGCACATAACCTGGAGTATTATGGGAGCAACAATCACAGAGAGATTGTTCTGTATCAGTTTATAAAGAGATATACCACAGGTACACGCAGCTGTATGTATTCTCTGGCAGAGGTGTCCCATCATTTATTCAAGTATTCCTCGTTGCTGGGTGTTGGTGTTGCTGCTATTTTGCTGATGTTATTAACAGGACCATAATGGGCAGTCTTGTATACATTTTATATCAAATGCCTGTCAATGGTAGAAGTCAGCAGAAGCGTGATAAAATATCAGTTCCTATAAGCAAAGACCAAAACATACGTACATTTATGATTTTTGTTTTTGGTCTGTTTTGGTACTGGGGATCGAACTCAGGACCTTGCACTTTCAAAGCAGGCTGTGGAAACACTGAGCTCAATCCCCGGCCCTGAACATTTATGCTGTTGATGGGTATTGGATAGTTTTCTTTGGTAGAGCCTGAACCAGTTACATTTCCACAATCACTTAGTGAGTCCACGTGTCAAAATAAAGTTAGAAGCAACGAGGGAAGTAGTTCATGGCGTTGTATTTGTCTAGCACGGTGAAAAATCTGTTTTCCTAATCACCCACTTTTCTTGCAGTCCTCACCATTCTTCTCTCTCTTTTGTGTCCTGCCTTCCCATTCTTCCTTTTCTCCCCTCCCTCCTTGCTAGTTAAAACACACTGATGACTTAGATGCACAGGCAAGCTGTTGAGCACCTACATACTTGTCCCTTCTCACTCAGGAATCTGAATTTCAGTTTTTTCTGCTCTTGTGGATCCTAAGCGCTTGGCTGTGGGAGTCAGGGCCTCTGTCAAGCTGATTTGTATGAGGCTGGGACTTGATAGTGCATTTCAGACTGCCAGCTGATCTGAGGTCCTTTTCCTCTCTTGTCCGTGAGAGTAGGATTTGTTGTCGAGAGCAGGGCCCTCCAGCTGCCCTGGTGATCTGCCCTCACCCTGAAGAAGATTTTAGTAGCATGCAGGAGCGGAGCTGGCAGCCTCGTCCCTCTGGCCTCCTCTCACAACAGCTAGGAGGAAAAAGCTACGTGGCTTCTAGATGAGTCCCTGGGACACTGGGGAGTGAAATGCACATTGCAGAACAAGCAGCAGTGTGGAAGAAGACACAGTGGAATCTTCTGAACGACTACAGGGATGGTCCAAAAGTTCTAAATTCCCTCCAGGAGAGAGAGCCCAGTTGCCATGAACTGATTAAAAAAACCACTGGCCCCTCTGTGTCTTCTGCAGAGCTTGAATAGAGGAGGGCTTTCTTTTCCTTTTTTTTTTTTTTTTTAAAGGAGAAAAGCCCCCTTCTTGTTTTTGGTAAGGATATAACGAACACAAGGAATGCTACCCACCCACCATGTGGGAGTCCACGGAGCAGCGTGGGTCCCACGCAGCCCACATCAAACAATCCGCCCTTGAGGGTTGGTGGCTCAACTTAGTTTAAGTGAGAAAGTGCCAGTGACCCGAAACCCATCATTATTAACCTCATGGCACAACATCCCCATAGCCAGTAGCCAAGTTGCATTTTTTTATTTTATTTTCTTTCATTTGGAAGAAAGGCTCATTGATGAAAGTTGGCTCAGGTCTTTCTGTTTAAGTTAAGTGGTCGGACCACCAAGAGGAATCACTTTCCCCTGATTGGGAACAGGTCGTTCTACAGATGTCCTTCACATGGGCAGTCCACTTTCACTGGTATGTCCTACAAGAGCTGGAACTGTGTTTGTGTGGAGAGTGCCCCACCAAAGTCCTACCCTGGAGCTGCCTTGTAGTAATCCATAGCTTTGTGGCTTAAATACCTTTATAATTCAGGAAGTCTTATTTTTCCTTCTTTCATCCAAAAATAGAACAGGTGTCCAAAAGAACTCAGGTTAGAAAGGACTTAGGGAAGTGCAGTAAGGAATAACAATACCCAGGATGTCTCGGACCATTTTCCGACAGAAGATCCTGAGCGGGAAGTCCGGCCCCTTCCAGATGTGGCTGTATGGGTTGTTACGTGTGTACTGACATGTGCTTTCCCATGTGGCGATAGTGGTTTCAGAGTCCTGCCTTGTGGCGTCGGCAGAGGTCCCGGAGTGGCACAAGAGTACCCCGGGGCACCCTTCCCAATCCAGGGCCCCTCGGTAGCCTCAGTGATTCGCTATATTTATAATGTGATTGCAGTGTTCTGGGCTTGCTTCCCTTGCTCTGTGGCCAGAAGGGGCATTTCTTAACTCCAGATGAGAGCCGAGAAATTGTCTTCCCACAGCTCCCAGGAGGTCCTGCTGCTTTCCACAGTCCCACCCCCACTTCTTCCCACAGCTCTCCGCGAGCCTTTCTCCTTCCCAGAATCTCCATCGAGCCCCTTTTCCCACAGTGCCCAGCGAACCTCGCTTGTATGGTGTGTCTGTGAATAGCTACCCTCTTTTTCATTGTTGGCCTTCAGATATTCGTATGATAACTCTCCATCATGTCTTTCTCAGACAGCGCTAAGAATCTATCAATAACCTTAGCTTTTTGATCCTTTGCCTTACAGTTGTTTCCTTTCTTTTTTTTTTTTTTTTTTTTT
>NW_022900944.1:40984280-41012706 GCF_012274545.1 Fukomys damarensis
TTTTTTTTTTTTTTTTTTTTTTTTTTTTTTTGAGACAAGGTCCTCCTTATGTAGTTCAGCCTGGCCTTTAACTCACTTTGTAGCCCAGGCTGGCCTTTAACTTGTGATGATCCTCCTGCCTCAGCCTCTAGACCTCTGGAATTATGGGCATGTACCACCACTTACTGTTTTTTGTTTGGCCCATGACTCTCCTTAAGCTGCCCTGAAATTTTACCTCTGTGAGTTATGGCCTTTCCAGAGATGTGTCCTCCCAAGCTTTGCCTCTTATCGTGTTGCACATATTATTTGTGTGCACGCCCACTTACATGGATACTGGCACATACAGCATTTGTTGATCAAATAATACTGCACTGAATAATAAATACATGATGATTATACTCTTGGTACAGCTGGTTGGTTTTTAATTTCTGCAAGAAGTTAGAATCACTGACTGCATATTGGGAGGCCTGTCCTTGTCAGAGGGTGTCTTTGGCCCTCCCGGGCAATGTAAAGGTCACCCCAGCCCTTAGCTTGTTCAGGGCACAGGCTGGGAGCTCCCAGAGGAGGAGGCAAGTGTCGTGTGAGTACACTGGGTATTTCTCTGTGGCTGGGGATGTCTACACTCTCTCCTTGCTTCCTGGACTTGGCTTCCACTTGGGAGGGCGGGCTCGGTCAGAAGGAAGTTTTTCTCACCCTGGGGTGCTTACCCAGCTCTCTCCATCCACGTCACCTCTTTTTGATGCCTCCCTCCGGAGACAGTGCAATGAAATTTCCAGAGAGTAAAGACCCTTGGGAATGGAGACCAACAGCCACCCCAGGGGGCAGAGGGCTCCCTGGGTGATACTGGTGATGAAGTCTGGGCTTGGCATCAGAGTGGGTGCCCAGGAGGCCCCAGAGACATGAACCCTAAGAGAGTGGCGGTAAGAGCCAGCTGCCTGCATGGCTGCAGGGAGAGTTCAGGGACCCAGGACTAACTTGTGATTTGTGTGTAAACTTGTAGGAGATGTGGGGAACAGATAGCAGACATGTGAAAAATACCAGGCATCCTGAACATTCAAGAAAGAAAAAGACAGCGAGGGTGTGGCTTCAGCAGTTTCTGGCAGTTGTGTGGACATTTATTATGTCTTGTTGGCAAAGTGTGGTTGTTTTGCTATTGATCACATTCCCTTCCTGTGCATTGAAAGCTATTTTGTTTTGTAATATAAGGTCCAATGTGTATAAACAAATTCCTTTCTTGATCTTCTAAGTGGTAGATACTTAGTGGATTAAAGCTGAGAGAATTCCGTTCCTCCCACAAGCTCCAGAAGGAGGATTTATAACTAGAGGGAGACAGCAGGTATGCTGAAAGGTCCTCAGCTGTCACTTCCTTCACCCCAGGAGCACACACTGACTCTACTGCAGTTGTGGAGCTTTGGAGCTGTTTTCCTTCCTGGGGAGACAGGTGTTAACTATTTCATGCAGTGCCAAGAGAGCCACCGAGCAGTGTGACATGAGCAGGGATTTGTGGAGAAATGCAGAAGAGGAGGCCAGGAGAACTCACTCCCAGCTTATTTATTAGGGCTTCTGTGTATAGGAGGCTGGAGGTATGGAGAAAGGGGCTGGGAAGGAGGGCCAGGGGCAGGATTTCAGTCTGCCTTACAATGCTTTAATTTTTTAAAAGGGGGAATACCTTCATATATTGCTTGTGTGATAGAAGTTATTTAAAAAAGTGGTCTGGGAGTATTGGTTTTCTATGGCTGCCATAACAAATTCATTTACCCTCAGTGACTTTAAACAATAGAAGTTAATTTTCTTATGGTTCTGGAGGACAGAAGTGCAACACAGGCCTCACTAGGCAAAAACCGAGATGGTGCCAGGGCGGATTCCTTCGAGGAGCTCACGGGAGGGTCCTTCCTTGTCTTTTGTGGTTTACTGACAGTACCAGCACTCCTTGGCTCATCTTTGAGCCAGTGTTATTGAGTCTGTTCTTCTCAAAGAGCCCTGGCTCTCTTCTCCCGCTCTGCCCTCTCTTCCTACCTTAAAGAGCCCTTTGAATACACTGGGCTATGCAAGGTATCAAGGGTAATCTTATTTTAAAGTCAGCTGATTAGCAGCCTTGTTCTATCTGCATACTTAATTCCTGTAACCTCACCTATTCACTGACTCCATCCTTTTGTTTTTTAAACTGAATTCAGTTTAAAAATTGAGTGTAGTTGTACAGCACCCTTCAACAGAAAGTCACACGAGCGTGCTTGTCTTGCAGCGTGGTTGATATGCTCAGGAAATCCTGCCAAGAGTTCTGTTTGCTGTAAGTGCTGTTTATCACTCACCCCTTAAAAATGCTTATTATTGAATTATTTGGAAAACATAGAGAGTAAAATGATGACAACATAATTGCCATGGTCCCACTATCTGAAGCCAACCAACTTTAGTCTGTGGTTCATTTTTTCCTAACTCTCACAGGCAGCCTTGTGTTCCTGCAGAATTGTGACTGTGTTCTTCAGATGCTTGTGAAATGAGCACACATGCACGGAAAGGCAGGTAGCAGACACTTCCTACTGGACACAGGGTGATAAATTGAGCTTGCTGGGGTATCAGTGGTGAGATCAGGAAAGAACGCAGGACCCAGAAGTCCCCCTTTCCTCTCATCTGCTCACCCTCTCCTAGTGCCCTCCTAGGTAAGCCCTGTCCTTACTCTGGACAGTGGCGATTGGTTTCCTGTCTGTGTACCTTGCGTGATTGGATTCATACGGTAGATGCTCTTCTTCACCTGAGTTTTCTCTCTCAATATCACCCTGGTGAGACTTATTTATATATTTATTGTTGTGTGGAAGCAGCCTACTCGTTCTCATGGTTATAGTGGATTCCCTTGTATGTCTGTGTTGAAGTTTATCAGTAGAGATCAGTCATGTTCAGGAGAGTAGGGCTGTTTGTAAATTGTCGACTCTGTAGTGTACGTATAAAAATTTGAAGCCTATGGAACAACTGAACCTGATATTTCTTCTGGATTTACACATTCCTGACAATTACCATCTTGGACGGTAATGCAGTGTTTAATGAATGAGTCTGTATGCACTCAGCCAGTCTCCTAGTGTTGAATATTTAGCTGATTTGGCTTGTTTTTGTGGTTATAGGTAGTGCTGCTGCGAATGGTGTTTCCACATGTGCACAGAGCATTTTTTGTTGTTGTTCTTACCTTTTTTTTTTTTTTTAAATTTAAGTCTAAGATGGATTTGATATGCTAAATTCCTTGAAGTGGAATCGCTAGTTCAGCGGGTCAAGGTCTTTTGATGTTTGCTGTCAAGTTCCTTTTTGGGAAGATTATAACCATTTTTTTTTTCTTCTACTAACAGAGACGGAGAGTGCCTGACTTGTCACATATTTATCAACATCTTGACAAGAGACCCTTGTGGTCTTTAACTTAAAAGGTTTCCCGTGGCCCATCTTATCACCATGGACAGCTCTCACCCCATTGAAGCTTAATTTCCCCCAATTGGGTGCTAGGAGAAGGAAGACCACTTTGGACTTGAACCTGAAGGCCCAGCTTCAGACCCCCAGCTCTTGTATGTCTGTCTTTTGTGGCCTTAGGCAAGATTTTTAACCTTTCTGAGCCTCAGTTTTCTTACCTAGCAAATGGAACTTTTAAAATCGCTGTACAGTTTGCTTTGCTTTGTTAAAAATTGTTTACTTGCAAGATGGTGGTAATGCATTCCGCCTCCTGCCTCGCAAGCGCAAGGTCCAAAGTTAGATCCCTGGTACCAAAAAAATAAATAAAATAAATAAATAAAAAAGGTGGTGGAAGATGGTGGTAAGGTGGTAATGCAATCTGCAATTTACTTTTTTAAAAGCGTGTCACAGGTGGTAGATCCCTAGCTGTAGTAGTTTTCAGTACTGCTTGTATAGATATAGGATTATACTACTCAATGGGACCAATCTTGTACTCTGGGACATGCCCCCCGGCGGAATCACTCACTGATTTTCTATCTCCACTCATTTATTTAACAAACAAGCATTTATTGAACTTCTAATATGTTCAGTACCCTCTGCTGAGCATTGAATGGCAAACAGGAAATAAACTTGCTTATTTCCTGTGAAGGAGTTGGAATCTGGACACAAAGCTTCCAGGCAAGGAAGCATGCCAATAGACCAGTGTTGTAGCAAGGGTTCTAGTATCCCAGGAAATTGGGGGTCCTAGAGAAGGCTGGGAGAGCTCAGGGACAGCTTGCGACTGAACGTTGTTTCCAGGCTGAGTCTGGAAGGATAAATAGAAGTAAGCCAAGTGAAGAATGGGATGAACAGCTGAAGAAACATGGGTGGTCCTGGTGTTTGTGTATATGTGCACCTGGGTGTGCACACGCACACATTCTTGGTTCAGGAAAAGAAGTGTTTTGCCTCCCAGTAGACATTTACTAGATGTCTGGAAATACTTTTGCTTGTTCCAGTGTGACAGAGAAAGACTACTGTCATCTAGCAGGAAAATGCTGTGAAACATCCTGCCATGTTCAGGACAACACCCATGCAACAGCTGTCTGAGCCCAAATGTCAGCCGTGCTGAGGAAGCCTAGGGAAGGAGCTGATAGAATAATGGCAGAGAAAAGAGACTTGCCACCCTTCCCAGATCTAGAAGGAGTGTGTGTGTGCGCGCGCGTGTGTGTGCGTCTCTGTGTGTACATGCACCTGTGCATTTCTGACTGTGCACATGCATGTGGGCCCACACATGCACGCACATAAACATCTGTGAGAGGTGGGAGGAATCCATGGTTTCCTCTTTCTGACGCTGCCCACTTCTCAGTTCTGGAAGTGTGCTCCCTGCCTCTGGACTCACCATCTGCAGAGTTACCTTACCCTCCACTCCCCTTGGTATTCTCACCTTGATTTATGAGAGCATTTTATTCGCCCTTCCGTGTTTATGACATCCAGGGACTTAGTTGAACCACGAGGAAATCAGAGTGGACAGTGAGGCTATTATCATTCATTTTCACTCCCCATAAATATCTTCTGTTTCTTTTTTAGAAGATATTGCTAATCCCCTCTTGCATTAGCTTTGCATGTTCTTTCTTCAGCCTCAGTCTAAAAAGCAAAGTGGTAGTGACTTTTTCTTATGGCTGCTGAAAAGGTTATGCAGTGTTTGGACCATTGCCTGCTTCTACCCTAGAGCACAAAAGATCCAGGAGTAGAAATTGGTTTTAACAATAACCCTGTAGAAATACCATGGGATGTGAGTCACTTTCTTTTTGAGTTAAAGGCGTGGAGTCCCTCACATTCAGAGTCAAAGGATGACATGTGCTTGGTCTCTTTTTCCTGGAGGGCAGTGGTAATTGAGTGGTGGTAGCAACCCAGAAACAGCCTAAAGAAATCTTTAGAAATCTGGGGTCTGGGAGGGTGTGTGTGTGTGTGTGTGTGTGTGTAAATTAATTACTGGAAGAGTTTTGGTTTTAATGGGAATGGTAGTAGAGGAATGAAGAAAGAGTCATAAATTTCAGCTTTGTAGTATAGATGGAAGGATTACATATTTTAGGGTTCTTGGTTGCAAGCAACAGCAAAGACTGGATAACTTAAAGAAAATATGATACTATATCTGATGTGACTTTGTTTGCTGTCTTAGACACTTAGCCATACTGTCACTTATTTTCCAGAGGGACTGGGCCAGCATTGGTGTGCAGCTCCCAGCACTTGTCAAACTCTGTCATTCTAGCATATAAATTCCTTCTTTGCACCAAGACTAGGAACTCATGCATTAGTCTCCTTTCATGTTGCTGCCCTTGAGATGACTGAATCTTCTTCCTTCTTTCTTCTTGTGATTCAGTTCTACACTTAGGTTCTCAGGAGAGAATCAGGTTGCCTATTTGTGGTCAAATGTCCATTGTCCTGAGCTGAAAACCCTGGAATGAGCAAGAGCTCATACCTGTATGCTCTGTGCACATACCCAGGGAGGCACTTTTCCAAAGTGCAAGATTAGTGTGTAGAGCCTGATCTGCTCTTGAATCTGTGTGTGCATTTGGGTAGAAAGACAGGAAAGAAAGATCATGAGCATCTACTGCCTCACTGCTCTATATATTATCTTGTAAATAATAGACCCCAATTCCATAGAGAAAGCTACTTGGGAAATTCTGAGAAAGCTCGGCATCTCTCCCTACCCAAATGACCCTCTAGGGGTTGTCTAGGGTCATTCTCTTCTTGTGTGTATGTATAATGATAATTCACATCAATCTGCCCTCTGCTACTTCTTGATTTATGGCTACTTAATTAAATTTGAGTCTATAAAAAATAGACAAACGTGAGGAATGCAGCCTTTAGATGCACCCTACTTGGATGAAAATGACCTTAGATAAATTAAAACTTATCTTGCTTCAGACTTCTCATCTGTAGACTGGGAATAATAGGAACTTTAGGGCTGTTGTGGAGATGAAATGGGATAATGATTGTAAAGTGTTTTGAACTGAGCTGATCAGTTAAATACTTGCTTTTAACAAAAATTATTTTAAAAAGCTATTAAGGACTGAGTATAATACTCAGTGGTAGAACACTTGCCTAGCATGCATAATGTCCTGGATTTCATCCTTAGCATTACAAAAACTGAAACAAAAAATTTTTAAAAAATCAAGCTTTTATTGTAATTATAGATTCATAAGAAGTTATGAAAATAATACAAGCAGGATCTCCATACTCTTTGCCTAGTTTTCAGCAATGGCCTCACCCTATGTAGTACAATATCAAAACCAGGAAATTAACATTAGTATAAAGTGAATTCATGGTCAATAGAATAATGTCTCCTCTGAAAGATGTCTCTTCATAGGCTCTGGAAGCCAAGAGTGCTTTTACATGGAAAATGGAGATTTTCAGATGAAATTTAGATTATCCTGCATTATCTGGGTGGACCCTTAAAAGTAGGAGCGGTGAGTGATGGGGCCATGGAGGTGACAGTGTGAGAAGGAGTCCAGTGTGAGCTTCTGTAGATAGAGAGGGTGGTCATGAGTCAGGGAAAGTGGGCATCCTGTAGGATCTGGAGACCTCCTCCCAACATAACCATTACTTGTATTTCTTATCTTCATTTCAATGCACTTATCATGATATGTGGTGTGTTCTATTTGGGTGAGAATAGTTGTTCATTCCCTATTTCCCCAAGTAGCTTAGAAACATCCTGTGAGCAAGAACTTCACCTGTTTTACTGTGTCCATTTCTCAGCTTCTTGCATGTGACCAAAGAGACAGTTGAAGTCAAGTACATCTTGAATAAGTGACAGTTTTCATTCATAAATTCAATTACATCTGAAGTTTTTTTTTTTTTTTTAGTACTGGAGCTGAAACTCAGGACCTTGTACTTGCGAGGCAGGCAGTGGCACCACTGAGCTAAATCCCTGGCCCCTGAATTTTTAAGTGGAAGAGTAAACATGAATTATAGATAATTTTACCTACATTCACTCAACCAACTTATGTTTTTGTCGCCTTGTGTTTGAGCTGTTACACAGACCTAGTTCTGCTCTGATTAGTGTCTCGGGATAGTTATATTTCTATGAGTTCCAAGTAGCCACTTTAGCGGGACTGAACCTGCCTGGTAGAGTGGGCAATTTTGCATTTTTTTTTTTTTTTTTTTTTTTTTAGTTACTGGCTTTTTCCTGAAATAGTTTGGTTCATTCATAATGACAAAATAAACCCCAATAACTGTATTATTTCCCAAACAATATGGACTTCCTTTGCCAAATATATTTATCTTGAAGATATTGGGGGGAATTGATGAAGTAAACTTAGGTACTTCTTGGTCAAATGTTTTTTTATGATTATTCAACCAAAGATAGCAGGCAGCACCTAGGGGAAGCCAAACATCTGGATGAAAGATGAAATACCCGGATGTTTTCAAGTATCTAGATGTTTCTAACCATCTAGTTCTTTGGGTTACTGGCAAATGATCTGGCTGTTTTGCAGGAGATGGTATCCCTCATCTAACAGAAGAGAAAAACAGTATCCTTAGAAAGCTTTAATGTTGTCCTCTATATACTAAAGTTGAGTCTATGTCTTTAACTGAAGCCACGATTCAGTCACCGAACATGAACATAGCTTCAAATGTCCAAAGCTGTTGTCTTGCTGGGAGTGCCAGACAGCTGAGGATTTTAGGTTCATTGTCTCATTTGCCTTTGGTGTCTACATTGTTTGCAGCTTTATGCTATTTATAACATATTTACACCTCAGCCAATAGCTTCACAAATGGAACACAAGAATGCTGATGTTCAACACTGTGGAAATCTGCAGAGTGCCTAAGCCTTTTAGTGTCTTTTCAAGTGTAGGAAAAGTTTGGTGTCTGAAATTTGTGCTACAAATAGAAATTTCTAAGCCTTCATTGAAGATGTGTATCTCTGGAACAAGAATTTCAGAGACTGAATAGCACACACCCCGCCCCCACCCCTGGTGTTCTTTTGTTTAGGGCCAAGCATAGGCTTACAGTTCCTTCTTTTTCAAAGAAAATTAAGTGAAGGCTGGAGAGAGTTAACATTTTTGTAAGGCTTAAGGAGTCTGCCACTGATCTCTATCTGTAGGCTGCTGCTTGAATCCTTGCCTGATGTTTGTAGGTCTGTAGGACTGAATCCCAAGTCCTTAAACGGATGTCCTAACAGGGAATGGAGACGTGAGGCTGAAATTTATGTGTTATCTGATTACTCTGTCATTGTCTCGAGCAGCACACATGGAGCGCAAGGAGAAGTAAATTATAGGAAGTCGCGTGGTGCAGTAGCGAAGAGTGATGAAGTCCGGAGTGAGAAGCCACGCTGGGCACCTTCAGGCGCGCACACGCGCGCATCTCAGTGGGGGCCCTTGGTTCACACCTGTCGTCTGTTTGTGTCTGCATGTGTGCTGCACAGTTGTCAACAGGGGCACCTGGAGGTTGTGGGGAGGTGAGTGAGAAGCTGTGTAGTCTGGTTCAGTGACATTAGCGCTTCACGCTCGATACACACGTGGGTTTCATTTGTGTTCATTGGTCATATTGCAAGTGACAGACCCACTGAGACAGGTTGTGGACGGAGCAAAACTCAAGTCGCTGCATCATGGCAGCAGCTGGGGCCGGGAGTGTCTTGCCTGAGTATTTAGCTCTAATTTTACAAAACGCCAAGTTGTTTCAATTTCCCTATGTGTTAATAGGGTGATTGTGTATTTACTCTGTACTTGCCCTGCTGGGGGGTGGGGCGTGGATGGAGTTATTCGGGGGAAGAGAAGGACAAACCATACAACCTGGCAAATGCACCAAATCCACCCGGATTTGGTTCTATGCTGATGATATAGTTAGCTCTATTGTTCTTCACATCTTCCAAACGTTCTGTGTGGTAGCCAGCATTAGGGGCAGAATGACATTTTGACTTTGACACACTTTGCAACGTAATTGTTATAGGTTTCCAGAGTTCTTTCTAAAGGAATGGTGTGCAATAATGATGACTAGCATTTATGGGGTGCTGATTGGATTTATGTCAAATACTTTTACACTTACCCCTTTTCAAACGTAACGACAATGCAGTAGCATGGATGCTATGCACCTCAGTTATTGGGGGAAGATAGGAAGTTGAAGAACTTTGGTTACTTGCCTCTAGTACCATGCAGCTGGGGAGTGTTGGATTCAAAATTCACACCCAGCTAGGACTGAATTAATCTTCACATCTGGATGTTGCTGCCTCTAATGATGACTTTATTTCTGTAATTGTAAACAAGCTTTCCTTTGGAGCCAGGAGCAGCAAACTTTTTTTTTTTTTTTTTTTTTTTTTCTGAAATGAGGAAAATAGAACAAGTTGGATGCTTTATAGCTTAGGGTCTGTTGCAGTTCTCCAAGTGTGTCATTATGGTGGCAGGCACCTGGACAATGTACCATGGACACTGGACGGTGTGTAAACAGCCATAGACAGTGTGTACAGGAATGAGCATGGCAGCATTTCCGTAACACCTAATGAAACAGCTAGGTATGGTGGCACATGATAGTAATCCCAGCACTAGGGAGGCTGAAGCGGAAGGATCACTGTGAGTTCAAGGCCAGCCAGCCTGAAACTACATAGTGAGATCCTGTCTCACAAAAAGAAAAACAAGCAAACAAACCAAAACTCAAAAGAAACAAAAATTTCAACATTGACTAGACCCAAACGTGAATTTCATATTACTTTTATATACCACTAAATATTGTTCTTTTGAATTTTTTTTCAGTCTTTTGAAAATGTGAAAACCGTTCATTCTTAACTCACAGATCGTACAGGAAGTGGCGGTGTGTTAGGTTAGGATTGAGGACCACAGCTTATTGATGTCTTTTACAGAGAAGCAGTAGAAAAAGGCAGTAATAGTTGCAGCCAAGACTAAAGGGCCTGGCTGCTTCAGAAAGTCTGCTTAGGAGAGTCTTGGGAAAGGCAGTCTGGTGAATAGGGATGCTGCAGGATTTGATGCCAAGGGCCTGGTCTGCTCTTCCTTTGAGGTGTTTATTTATCAAGTTGCTTCATGTGCATTGATGGAAATGATGGCTGTGGTTGGGAGGGTGTCAGACACTTGACTGGAACCATCATATGTGGTGCAGATTCATCCTTTCCCTCATGCATTTACTCATTTAATACAGATTTTTTGAGCACCTACTATGTGGGTGTACTGTGTGGGAGCCGGCCCTGGTGTTATGTGGTAATTATACATCAGAGAATGAAACAGGATGGTTTTAGGATCTTCTCTTAGTAGCAGGAATTTGGATAGTAAGGACTTGAGGCTTAGTTAATAAGGTAGTGTTTCCTTAAGTGCTCTCTCTCTCTCGCTCTCTCTCTTCTGGGGGTTGAATCCATGCCCTTTTCACTGAGCATCATCCCCAACCTTCTTAAAAATGCTTATGATTTTTATACTCAGTATCTTTCAGTCATCCAGCCTGGCCTCAAGCGTGCAATTCTCCGGCCCCAGCCTCCCAGATGGCTGGGTTACAGGTGCGCACCACCACACCAGGCTCTTCTTTCCTCTTTGAGCTTGCTTTGAAGTGATAGGTTACTGAGTTCAGACATACCAGACAGTGAGGAGAAAAGGCGGAATCCACTGAGAAAGCACTGACTGTCATCAGGGTGTGTCATGCCTGCCATTTGTCTGTGAGCCTGTGCACTTTCCTGCTCATACAGGGCAATGAAAGAACAGGGAAAGTATGTTCTCCATCTCCACCCCTGCTTCATAATCAGAGGAGCATGTTTCTGTTCTTTGATAGATAAGCTTGCACATAACTGGCTACTTTAATATACATTTTCTTTTTCTTCTGCTCAGTATAATGTACTAGTTATAGAGCTTGGAAGGCTCATGATGAATGGGAACTTAGCATTTTCTCTCCCAAGGATCTGGAGGCCTGGCCAGAGTTCCAATGAGATGTAGAGTGAATAGTGATCATGGACAACCCTTATTGGATGCTAGGCACTTTGCTAGGCATTTTGGTATGCATTTTCCTCCTTCAACATTTACTTTTCCATCTAAGGTTATTTCCTTGTTAGTATAGACTAGAGAAATCAGAGTTTAGCTAGATTATATGACTTTCCCAAGGGTACAGTAAACTTGGAAGTGGCAAGGGTGGGATTTGAACCTCTGCTCTAGCCCGAAAGCCTAGCCTTTCCCACTTGGACCATGATACCCACATCAAGTCTAGGGACTAGGTTCTCCCATTAGAAAATGAGATAAGGTACTTCTTAGTTTCCCTGGTCTGGAATATTACTTTCCTCACTGTTGAAATGTGGGTGTGCAGAGTTACAACAAGAAAAGTTGCTGAAGATACAGAGCAGTTAGAACCCTCCTACACTGCTAGTGGGAATGTGAAATGGTGCAGTCACTTTAGAAAACCATCCAGTAGTTCCCCAAATGATTAAAGCTACAGTTACCGTATAGATTGACTGTTTCACTCCCAGATAGATATTGAACAGAAATGAAAACATGCACACAAACTTGTACATAAATGTTACAGCTGCATTATTTATAATTGCCAAGAGGCAGGAACAGTCCAAGTGTCCATCAGTGGCCCAATGAATAAGCAAGTTGTGCTGTGTCCCTGAGACAGAATATTCTTCAGTCATGAAACAAGTGAGGCAGTGACACATGCTGCAACGGTGGCAGACCTCGTAACATGCTGGGCAGAAGAAAGGCAGGTATAAGAGACTGCATATTACACAGTTCCACTCACGTGAAATGTCCGCAGGAGGGGAATTGGCAGAGACCAAAAGATTAGTGGTTGCTTGGAATTCAAAGTGTTAACAGGGAGATAGCTAGGTACCAGGTAAAAGTAATAAAAAAAATATTGACTGTGGTGATAGTTTGCACAACTCTGTAAATGAAGCAAATACCATTGAAATATACATTTTAAATGAGTGACTTCTATGGTATGTGAACTCAGCAGTCTTTGCTTTCTAAAAGCCTGTCAGAGGGCTGCGGATTTAGCTCAGAGGCACCAGGCCTGCCTCACAAGTGCAAGGTACTGAGTTCGATCCCCAGTACTGAAAGAAAACAAAATATTTTAAAGCCTGTCAGGGCATTCCCATTTTGCAGATTCTTATAGCTTCACTGTGATGCCGGTGAGTAATAGCCTCAGAATTTCTGTAAGTGTGGCAGTGGTTCTTAGTTGCAGGACTAGAGCAATCATTAAAACTAGAACCAACTGTTCCTCATGGGTACCCGGCCTGTTTGAATCGTTTCCTTTGCAATGTAAATGTTTACCAGCTCTAATCAGGAGAAATGAAAAATCACATGTCTAATTTTAAATCCATCGCCTGTGATCACAGGTGTTGTTAAAACAGGTCTTTCATGACTTTATAAATATTCTGAGATTTATTTTGAAGCAATGTTTCATTATTCCTATACTATGATTAAATATTGAGAATATTGCTTTTCCAATTGTTCTATTGCAGTATTTAATGAGTGCAATTAAATGGAAAAATTGCCTTTTTAACTGATGATAGTCCATTAGTGTCTCTGTCTCTTCAGAAAAGAAAAGAAGTGAATTATTAGAATGACAAATGAGGAAAAGTTACCACCATGATGGAGAGGTGCGATTTCCCTCCACATAATCTTCAATTAGTGATCTCTGTAAGAGGATGTTTTTCAAAAGGGTAATAGAGAAGTAATGAGATCAGAAGGAGGTCAACCCGGCCTTCTCCGTTTGGCAGCTTGATTAATTTATTTCTCCTTCTTGGAGATTGCTGCTAGGGGCTTTTGTCACCCTGCGTTTTTCATGGGACTGTAACCTGAGTGACTGCTGATGTATTAGCCTTTCAGGGAGGAAGCCAGTCTGGTGCCCTGGGATGGAAGGGTTAGGAGTCCACGGTTTGTTTGCTTTTGCACCTGAACTCGGCCACTCATTGGTAGCTTGAATGATGATGACGGTGATTAGAAAAATAATGAATCAAACAAAAAGCCCGGTGCTGTAAGCCTCCCGTGGACCTTTGACCGGGTGCTTGGCACATGTGATATCGTTACATTCTCACAGTGCCCTTGAGTTAGCAGTGCACAACTTTCCCAGCTGAGGAAACGCCTGTGCAGAGAGGTGGCGAGCATGCTGTGGCGAAGGCAGGAGTCGGGAGTTGGATTGGGATCCCTGTCTGCCTTACAATTTCAGCTGTTCTCTGGTAGTCTAGGACCCCTACAGTCTCCCTGTTGGCCTGCTGAATGCTTCTTTCCATTGTGCTGAGGAGAAATGAATTATTTTTCTGTGAAAGTCTACTTTGCGATCATTCACTTGAGTGCTGTGATCACAAATAACGCAATGGGCTTTGGGAAGGGATACAGATGTTAGAGTCCTGGCCGTGCTGCAATTTACTGTGCATCCTTAGACAAGTTACCGAACCTCTCTGATCTGTTTTGCTTCCCTCCAGTTTCTGAGATCATTTTATTAGTGAAAAAGAAAATACAGTGCCCTTTCCAGCACACAGTACATGTTTATTTCATAATTATATTTTTTGTCATTAATACAAGAGTTGTCACTGACAAGGACTTAGTTGTCTCGATTAGAAATTTAAATGCACAATATATTTAAAATGCAGATATAACTTTCATCATCAAAGTACCCTTATTTAAGAAATGTCTTTTTCCAGAGATGCTCCAATTCTGGGATTTTTTTTTTTTTTAGCCCATGTTGCCTGTTGGACTTTCCCACCATGGTAAAGTCAAATAAACCGATTTCCAAATTCTGTTTTTTAGAACTACATCTGTCTTGCTTTCTCACACTACCCCAGGAGGCTCGTGCCATCATTGCCATCAATTCACAGTCATCCTTGGCCTCCTGGACGCTCGGCACAGTGCGGGGCACTGCCCCTGGAGATCTCTGTGGAGTCTCCAGTCCTGACCTCCTGACATCCGAGTCCCTAAGTGACCTCGTGTTGAAGAATCGGGCAGAGCCCATCTCGGCCCAGAGTTCATTTAAGCAGCAGCGCTGGAACTAAATTATAGTCCAGGCCTGTCTTGTGAAAGATGACAAATGAATATGTCACGTTTGGAGAGAAATCACTCTGTCATCATAGGACAGGCTGCCTGATTTGTTTGAGCTGGTGTCCTTAAAAGTCAGGATGGGAGTGCAAAGCGCCCGAGCTTCCAAGGCCAGGGCTCCCCTTTTGCCCTGCATGTACGTCCCCAGTGTGGAGGTGGGGGCGTCTTCCCTGGTCTGTCTGCACCCTAGCAACCACTGCGTGGGAGGAGAGAACATCATCACCATCAGGTGGCAGCTCAAGAGGCTCAGTGAGACACAGCTTGGCCAGGACTACTCCTGCAGGATGTGGAGCCTCAACAAAGGGAAGTTGCGACCCATCTTTCCCATCAGGGGGCTGTTGTTACCCTATCTCCGCAGGATCCCACTGGGAATTCTCTCTGATGTGACATCAAGTACCCACAGTCTTCTCTCCCACTCCACCGCCTTCTCCTCCCCTCCCCCTTATCTTAAAGACTACTCTTTGGTTTATCCAGTGGGGCCCCTATTTTCTTAACAGTAAGCAGAATGCGGAAGTCTTCTCCTTCAGACCACTGACTGTGAACACATTGTTTTATCTGAGGGGCGCCAACAAAGGCAGAAGGGGCCCTGACAAGCTACAAAAGCCCCAGAACTGACTTTCAAGGAGTCACATTTTGAAAGCCGGCAAACCTGAGTGAGTCCTGATTTATTAAAGTCCATACTTTTTTTTTTTTTTTCTTTTGCTACTGGGGATTGAACTAGGGTCCTTGTGCTTGCAAAGCAGGCCACCGAACCGCTGAGCTAAATCCCCGGCCCAAAGTCCATACTTCTTTGTCTTCAAGTTGGAAAACCCCAAACCTTTAAAAATGAAGAAGCTATTCCTTCACTTGTGTCAAACTCAAGTTGCGGCAGAACTGAGTTGGAAAGAGTGCGGTTTTGTTTACTGTCTTAATTTTCTGCAGTTGTCCGTTTTGTGTGACTGTTGATCCATTTCCCCATGGAAAGAAATACTAATGTGCACGGTGTCTGCGTGTGGACCCCGTCCTGCCGGGATGTTCCTGGAACATGCTTGTTGGTGCATCATAGGCTTTCAAAACATAAAAAAGATGGAATCCTTTAACACATCCCTGGATTTTAGGTATGAAGTATCACAGACCTATATCTTTGTAGCCTTGGGCAAATTGTTTAATTTTCACTCTTCTACAGAGTGACAATGAATAAGAAGATGAGGGCGCTGATAACAGAAATGGTAATCCCATAAGAACTTTGTAATGGCCTAGCACGTCAGGAACACTTATTTATTGGAAACCTGTTATGTTCAGCATCAGAGGTTCAAAGGAGAATGAGGTACCGAGCAAGATCAACTGAGGAAATGAGGTGAATCTGGTGTTATTGCGATGAGGTTTAGTAGTGAGAGGAGAACTGCAGTCCTGATCGTGCAGGTGACTGGGGTGTTGACAGCCAGTGGGATGGAGCTAAGCTAAATTCTTTCTGCCCTGGTAGCACCTCCAGGTCCTCTCTGCTCCAAACTGCAGGCAGTTGAATTTGCTGACATATTTTTAATTATCATAAGAAACCATCAAAATGAGATTACAACCTCAGGGTGTCGTGGACTGAGCATTTGGTTGAGCTTTCCTTGAGCCAGTGGCATTTCCTCTGCTACTGTGGATCCATCCCGTTCTCATCCATGGGCATTTGGGGAATGGCCATCTGAAAGAAGCAGGAAAAAGTGAAAGCACAGAAAAACGTGCTTTATTTCTCGGGTCAGTCCCCCATCTGCAAGGTTCTGGGGTGAGTGGACTTTCTGCCTTTGTGACCCTGTCGCCCACAGGCTGGAAGACAGCAAAAGTAACCTTCAGGTTTTGTCTCTGTCATTTTCAAGGAAGCATGTGAATGTGGCACATGAGACCAGGTGGCAGGGTCCTTGGGGTGTTCTTGGTGCTTCACAGTGTCCCCAGAGAGACCCCATGGACAAATGAGCATTTCCCCGTGTGCATTCCTGGAAATTGACTGTCACGGGCAAGAGTCCTTTAAGGAGGTGTCCTCTTCCTTGTTTGTACCCCTAATGCTGACCTGGCCTTTAGAAACATTCAGAGTCTTTGTAAATAGGGAAGGGTGAAGGGGGTGAAGGGAGGGCAGGGGAATGGGGAAAAAATAAGAACCAAGACCTGTCATGTAAAGGTACAAGATCCCAATGATGAATATAAGTGCATTGTATGCCTGCCTACATTGTACCAATAAACTTAATGGAAAAAAAAATTTAGGAGAGATTGAAATGAAGATTATTTATTCAAAAATAATATGTTCCCTTTATAGTAAAAATATTATATGCTACATAAAATGTCTCCATACTAAGGACCATAAACTTTCTGGAAAAAAGTCTTGTGAGTTTATAATATAGGTCTAACAGACTTATCTTTTATCTTATTTTAATACAATATTAAGATAATTTAAGAATGCTTTGAAAAATAGAACAGAACACACCAACAAGGGAAAGGGTGACATTTTAAAGGTCGTTAATAACAATAAAGATTCAGTGATGATGCTGCCAAAAAAAAAAAATCCTTAAAAATGGAAGTTACTGCCTGATAATAAATATCTATTTTCATAATTGGTGATTCAACTTAATAAAAATCAGTAACTCTGTGACTGTACTTAATGCCTCTGAACTGTATACTTAAAATGGACAAAACAATACATTTTATATTATATATATTTTACCACAATTTGCTGATTTCTGCCAAAAGGAAACACTCTATGAAATGTCCTACATTGATGTCATCTGAAAGACAGTTTTACTAATGCTAAGTTGTTCCACTTTGTGTCCAAAGAGTGAAGAGTCAGAGCAGTGTCCTTGGACATGGAGTGTGGCTGTGCTTGTTTGAACATGTCAGTGAAGTTTAAATATTCTTCTTCTTTCTTTCAGTCGCTCTCACAGAGGAATTTAATTTACTCTTTCACGTGTACTCCTTAAACTTCCTCTTGGAAACAGGAGAAAGCAAAATTAGGTTTTTGTAAGCTGAGATGATACGCATGTTATCCTTATTTCCAGTATAGGTAAAGTAATGTCTGCACTTTATTCTTAAACACTGCCTCATAGTATAAATAATCTGGTCTTTTCTGGTACAGCCTGTTTTATTCAGATTGGTTGAAGTTGACACTAAAGATTGGCGTTAAATTGAGGAAATCATTCATGTAGTAAATAAGATAATTTGTTTCTTTCCCCAAAAAAGATTAAAATATAGATTTTCTCCCATGGTCTGTATTATTTTTAACACCTACAGCTCCTGCATAGGCTTGAGTCAGATTGACTCCCATAATTTTTACTGCAAATAAAATATTTTCTGGAAATCGTCATTGAGGTTGTTTTCTTCATGTTTGAATTTTTCAAAAATGTTTTACTATATAAAATATTTAGCTGGATGTCCTGTCAGTTTATAAAATGAAAGTTAATGGGGGAGGCAATCTTAGCATATTTATTTTTTTTGTTTGTGTACTACTCTCTGCAACTTGTAGTCTCCTCCCACAAAATTAGCAGTAACTCAATTATATTGCTTATATAGAAAGTGTCATGACAGTGTCTTACTTTTTAGTTTATATAGAATTGAAATTCTTTGGCACCCATCTTCATGCTGTCACTAATCTTTGGTTTTTCTTTGTGTTCTAAATTTAATGTACAAAGGTGTAAATTTGAAAGTGGGCCAGACACGTACAGACGTAGCCCAGTGACCACTTTTGTGTAAAGTGCCTCAGTCTGTTTCCTATCTATATAATGAATGGCTGAGTCTGAGTAATTTATAAGGAGAGAGGCCTAGTTTGGCTCCTCATTCCGGCAAATGGGAAGACTAAGCTCATGGTGTTGGCCTCTGCTGTGCTTCTGGTGAGGGTCTCTTGCTGCTTTAACTGGAGCTGGAGAGTGGCAGAGTAGGCAGGTGCAACCAGAAGAATGAAAAAGGATGTCAACTCCCAAGACAGCTGGCCTTTCCTGGGAGAAGAGCTTTCATTCATTTATGAGGACTCCATCCCCAGGATCCAAACATGGCCCAAGAGCCTCTGTATCCTAACACTGCCCCGCCTAGGAATTCAGGTTCCAACATGTAAGCCTGGGACTTGATAAACCACAGCACATAATAATGCTGCATATCCCCGCTTCTTTTCTTGGGTTCCTGGGGGAATGGGCACACAGTGACTATGTGACACAGGGGACATGAGGTGGGCTTTTGCCAGTTTGATCCCTCATCTCTTATTACAGATACTTAGCCTATATATATATGTAATGTGTGTGTATATGAGGTGTTTTTTGAAGTACCTGCCATGTGCCAGCATTGACCCAGAGGCTCTTGCGTGCACTGCTTTGTTTAGTCCTTCCAATAGGCCATGAGATGTCTACTGTGAAACTTAGACTCAGGGAGGTTATGAGTTGGGCTGGCTGCCTTCAGCACTCTGGGAAGGAGGGAAGACAAGGTTTGGAATGTCATGCAGAGGCTGTTTGGGAGTCTGATTCCTACTTAGCTTCCTGGGAGTAGTTCAGATCCTCGTCCTCTGAGAAGCCTTCTCTGTGTACTCCGGGATAGCTATGATCTGGATGTCCTTTGTCACTGCCCTGCCTCCATCCTGGCCTGTATCCTTCCCTCCCTGAGGCTTTTTTTTTTGCTATCTCTGGTTCCAGACAGCCTGGTAACTTTGTTAAAGAGGTCCCAGATGGACCTGCTGTTTTAGAATGTCTGCTTCTGCATTGCTAAAATCTTCTCCAGGTAATTCTTTTGCTCACCCCAGCAGACCATGAACACCTTAATGCTGAGGGCAGGTAATTTCCTCTCTGCAGTCTCAGGATATGGCCATTCCTTATATATAAGCTGAACGGTGTAATGAGCTCACGTGCTAAAAGATGGACAGTAGAGAAAAGCCAGTTACAAATGCACCCACTGAGCTACTCCGATTATAGATTAAAGAGGCTGATAAACATTCTTTTGGTGCCTAATGAGCTATTGTTTTGTTTGTGTGTCATTATGCTTGGATGTGATGATCTTAAGTTGCCTAAATTATTCCCTTCATTATGGTTTTAATAACAGTGGCAACTATGATGCTCAATGAGAATGACCAACATTTATTGTGTGTTCCTTTTGCTCCGGGAAATGTGCCTGCTGAATTTATGTACAGTATTCTCACAGGGAATGTTACCCCCATTCACAGATGAAGAGACTGAGGTTCACAGAATTTCATTTTCCTGGATCACACAGCTGGTATAGAAGCAGAACACCAGCTAGGGAGTTCTGTTTCCAGAGCTTAGGTTCGTAACTATGTCATCACGGACCATGATGATTTGCTCAGAACCTCAGTGCACATGCACGCATACACACACAAACACACACACACACACACACACAATCTTTTCTACTAAGATTTTTCACTTGGTTATTGTGAGAAGCAAGAAGAGCATTTCACATTTTATATGATGTATGTCATAGTTTTAAGACTTCAGTTTTATGTTTAAAGAGAAATAATTACCTTGTCATTATGCATTATAATTATGTGATTTACAAGGTGTAATCTGTTTTGGTCTGATAGGTGGACTATTAAAAACAACATACTGATGCAAAGAATTTAAGATTTATTCTTCTTATTTCTCCCCCAATATAAAATAATTAATTCACTATATTGTGTTTATAGAATTCTTCTGCTGGAAACACATGCATATATGCACAAATACATATGCATCTGAAATGACATAAATGGAAACGTAGTAGCACTACCTCAATCCTCTGGGTGCATATTTCAGGAGCAGGAGGCATATATGATTTGCATGGGCCTATGTGTGTGTAAGGACAACACACACCCATCCGTGCCATGCCATTGCAAATGTGAGCTGAAGTTGTGGCTGAAGTTATTTGCAATTTAGTTTTATTTAAGATACATTTGAATCTGTTTAATCCACTTAAGAAATTTCAGTTAAAGTACTGTTGCCACGAAAAACACAGAGTAGAGCAATAGTAGAAAGGGTGTCCTCTCCTCCCCCTCTTCTTTTTTCTTTTAGAAGCCTCACATGATCCATTGATAGTAAATATTTCATGTACTTTGCATATCAGCCCGAGTTCCCTTTGTGAAGTCAGGTAAATGGAATGTAAATCCCCACGTACTCTAGACAGTAAAACGGCATTATTTGATGTTACATCACATAAACATGCAGATTTGATTCACCCTTTACTCATGCTGTAAAAACAAAGTTTTTTAAAGTGGTTAGCCATACCTGGAAATGTAAATGCATGTGCCTAATGTAATGCCACAGAAAAATTAAGACAAATGATACCACCTCACTGCCACGAACTGCGGCTTGTACAAAATTCACTTTAGTTATTATGCTGTGAATACAGGCTCTCACCCTCCTCTGTGAATGCACAATTTATGTTGAATGCAACATGAATCATTTTAATAGACCCAGCAAAAAGTCCCCAAAGTCGATTTTCAAATTATGAACCTTGGAACAGAATATAACAACAGTGAACAACACATAGTTCAGACTTGACTCTGAGCTGTGGGTGAACCGTTAAAGATACAGCGAACACTTTGGTGAGGTGTTACACAATTCAAAGCCTAGTGGCAAAAATATCAGAAATAGGGGATTTTAAATGTTGTTTTCCCTGCCATCACTCTGTTCAATTATTTTCGCATTTGTGTAATCAAGATATTCCCAAACAGAGCATAGAGTTGTATATTGTTTGGAACTAATTATATGTATTATAAGTCCAAGAATTAATTTAAATGACCCAGTTTCTACAGAGAAAAAGTCACGTTGTTTTTAAATAGCTAACTAAACAAAATGCTAACGCATATGCGAGAAATTTCCAGAGAACTGAAACCACCCACTGGGAAAAAATGGGGAATCCCATTAAAAAAAAAAATAAGTTACTAGGACAGATCTGAACAAGATCAAGAAAATTAAATTGATTGAGAAGAGGCTTTTTTTAAAAATAAAGCAAAGCTAAAGTAAAGATGGGTATTTATTACAAGATAACCAAAGACATAGAGCAGAGATTGTGCAGATTGTACAGCCCCCAGCCCCAGCAGCCACACCTGGGAGCTCATTTGAAGTGGACCTGCTCAGTCAGAGGCTCCAGGCTGCTTTGTTAGAAGACTTCCTCTTCCAGATCCTGGAGTTCTGAGCCTGAGGACTGAGGTGGGGATGAAGTTGTTGCATTCCCCAAAGGTGCACCTGGGTGATGTGATACTGTTTTCCCTGGCCAATGAAATGAAAAACTTGCAGTTGCCAGGCAGACAGCCTATGGAGCAAAGGGGCCTCCTGGAAGACAACAGACTGTTGAGGACTGGTGATGAAGCCTGAGGAGCCTGGGAGGTGATGGCCCCTTCTGGCCAGCTACTCTGCCTCAGGGAAATACAGGGCCACTGCTGCGGTGGCTTTGATTTTTTAAAAAAATATATAAGGGGCTAAAAGTTTCAGCCAGCTTTGTGAAGTAATAGTTGCCGACTTTAAATAAATTTCTTTAAAACACGGTGCAGTTCACACATGGGGTAGTTTGCTAGTTTATAGTCATGCGAGTAATCTGGTCTTCGGCAAAACTACTAAGTGTATTGACAAGCAGATGGGTCAAAATACTGGAGACAAGATGCCAGAGGTGTTTTATTTTTAAATTATAGTTTTATATTTATAAAATAGTTGAGCAGATAGAGCTCTATTTAGCCACATATCCCCATCTTGACTTCTGGAAGGGGGGTATTATTAATCTCTTGTATTTTGGGGCACATTTATTATAATCCAATATTAATGTGTAGTTATGAACTATAATCCATAGTTTACATTGAGATTCACTTGCTTTTTGTATTTTCTGTGGGTTTTAATAACTGCATAACAACACATTCACCACTACAGTTTCATGCAGCCTAGTTTCACCACCCTCAAATTGGCCTAGAAAGGGTCTGACAAGGCACTATTTGTGACATCCTTTCCCTTAGCAAGGCCCTGAAAGTTTGGGCCAAGTTGGAGTTCTCAGTGCTCCAAGGTGCCTCCAGTGATGGTAACTTGATCCTGAAGCTAGAGCTTCTCAGCCTCTGTATTTCCCCTTCTTTCTTGTCCTGGATTAAGATGCTGAGGCCAAGTACCCTGAGCAGTGGAGCTGGTGTAGGAATGTTCCTCTCTACGTAGCAGCTATTTTTCTCCACACTCCTGTCTCATGCTGTAGCCTGCGTTAGTAAGAGATCTCATAAGGTCCTACCTCTGATTGCTCAGCAATGAATTTGATGGCAATCACAGTTCTTTTTATCAATATATAAAGTTATTCTCATCAACACTGACAGAAACCAAAAGCTTTACAGAAAGAAGTAGCTAATAGTGTAGGTCTTGTGTTTTATATTCACATTGTGTATTCCTTACTAAGTTCACATATGTAAACAAAATATTTTAATTTTAAATATTTTAATTTTTTGAATAAAAAAGCTGCATAAAAGTTTACTATTTTATTGGGCAAGCAGATTTTTATCACTTGCCTAATACTGCCTGGGAAGCAGACAAATGTAGACACCAGTGCTGTTATGGCTTCCTAGCTTCTGAGTTTCAGTAGTTTGTTTAATCCATAGAGACAAAGTTGTTGTTTCCCAGAGTCATAAAAAAATGAGTTATTTTATAACTGTGAAATTGTCTTCTTTTTTTTTCCCCTTTGGGGTATAAAATGTCTCTATGTTAAAAATTGTTTTATTATTGTTACCTTAAAGGAGTTAAGGACACATAAGCTATTCCTGCAGAGAGATATTTTGCAATTTCCACAAATAACCAGAGAATCTTTCATTGAAGAGAATTATTTTTAAATGCCTGTTTTCCCCATAAAATATTTTTTTCCAGCTAGAGATAGGACCACGATGACTTGTTTTACAATGAATTCATTTCAGAAAACGTAAATGGTAAAGAATCTACATTGTTCTCTCTCATAGTTTAAACAATATCAGTTAAGGTATTTAAATATTCTCATCTTTTTGTTTTTTCTTAATTTGTTCTTTTCTCTATTTTGTTCATCCATTATTTTGTTTTCTCTGCCATTCCTCTCCCTTATCTTCATTATTTATCTTGATTTGCTTTCATTTTTATAAAAATTAAACATGCCTATAGTTTAGAATATTTCTGTGATGCTTTTATACGAAGAGAGTTTGCCTCTGACTCTTTTAGTGAGTCCATTTGGTTGTAACTTTAAAACAAGTACCCTTAATTACAATTGCATCGTTTCTTCTTGATTTTCAGTTGTAGATGTTACCTGTGGGCTTTCCCCTAATGTAGATGTATCCCGCATCTATTCTTGCTCCACAAAAAGGTACATCTTTTGTTTCTCAAAATTCTTTTTATCGTAGTTATGTAATGATTTTTAACAAGACACTTCAGTTTTCAAATTGGTATAAATGTATAAGTCCATCCACAGCCAAGTCAAGTACTATACTACAATTAGTTTTTTTCCCCCCGTTCCATCTTTTATTTCTCCTGCAACTAATACTTATTTTCCTGTTTGCTTAGTTTTTAATGTGTCTACCAATAATTCAACCTCATACTCTATGATCTCAGTCTTTTCAAAATTCTCAGGATGTATTGTGTTCTTTCAGTTTCACATAAGAAGCAATCTCTCATAGAGTCTTTGTACTTTCTACAGTTTGTGCTGGTTGTTTTCTAGGCTTAGTCCACATGAATTCCATGCTGATACTCTGCTTAGGATTACTATCACATTTTATAACCCTGGAATGTCCCTTTCTGTGTCATGAGTTCCAGCTCTTGTTCCTTACCTTCCCCTGTACTGATTTACTTATTGTTTTATGGGAGCATATCCTTTAGCAGCTTTCTGGGAAAGGATGAGGTTGAATGTTTGTCCACTTGTCTCCGTCCGCCTATGTATGTATCTATCATCTGTATGTTTCTCACCCTAACTTTATTGATTACTTATGTATAAAATTATAAGTTCAAAATCAATTTTTCCTCAGAGTTGTAAGACATTTTTCTGCCATTGTGTGGCTTTAAGTGTAGCACTTGCAAAGTACAAAGCCATTTTTCTTAGAGCTTTTTATTTGGCTCTGATTATCTCTTGAGAGTACCACACAATTGTATCAGGAGCCCCATGTCACTCTGCCAGTAGGGGAGACTATTTTCTTTTGAAAGAAGTTTTAATATTTAGATCCTGTATCCCCAGACTGATTATTATTTTTCATTTTCATCTTCTAGTGCTACTTTCTAGGAAATTTCTTCTCGTCCTCCCTTGGATTATTAAAATTTTTTTTTCTTTTTAATTGAGTTTATTGGTACATTTTAGGGATACAGTACAGTTACTTTCATTGTTAGGATCTTGTACCTCTACATGACAGGTCTTGGTTCTCATTTTTATCCCTTGTCCCTGTCCTCCCTTCACCCCTCCTCCCCTCCCCATTTACAAACACTTTATTTCCATCTTTTCATTTTCTCACATTTTTTCTTTTCCCTTATTACCTTCCCCTACCCATCCCATCTTCCCTACACCTTTAGACCTTTTCTTCCCATTTCACAATGTCAGTCATCTCATTAGGATCTTATGTACTATTACAGTTTATTCACACCAGAGAAACTATTTGGTATTTACAAATGTGTGACTTATTTATTTCACTTAGGAGTATATCCTCAATATGTACCCATTTTCCTATGAATGAATCTAATTTCTTGTTCTTTATGCCCAAGTAATTTTATAGAAAAATCACATCTTCTTTATCCAGTTTTCTACTGATGGGCAAATGGGCTTTTTCCAAATTTTAGCTATTACAAACTGTGCCGCTATAAACATGGGTGCACATATATCACTGTGATATGATTCTTTTAATTCTTTTGGAAAGATACCCAAAAGAGGGATGGCTGGGTCAGATGGAACCTCTAGTCCCAGCTCTTTGAGGTATCTCCATATTGATTTCCATAGTGGTGATACCATTCTGCACTCCCACCAACAATGGAGAAGGGTTCATTTCTGCCCACAACCCCGCCAACATTTGTTATTGTGTGATTTCTTGATAGCAGCCATTCTTTGTGGGGTGAGGTGGAATCTCAGTGTTGTTTTCATCTGCATCTCTCGAATGACCAGTGATGTGGAACATTTTTTCATATATTTACTTTCTGCTTTTATTTCTTTGTCTGAGAAGTGTCTGTTCATTTCAGATGCCTATTTTTGAATTGGGTCTTTATATTTGGGGGGATGCTGCTTGTTTTGAGTTCTTTATATATTCTTTATTTTGAGTTCTTTATATATTTGAGTTCTTTATATATTCTTTATATATTCTATATTCCTTTGTCTGAGGAGCAGCTGGTAACATTTTTTTCCCACATTGTTGGTTTTCTCTTAGTTCTGTTGATGGTTTCTTTTGGAGTGCAGAAGCTTTTTAATAAGATGAGATCCCAGTTGTTGATTCTTTCTGCTAGTTCCCCAGCTACTGAGGATTTGTTCATAAAATCTTTTCCTATGCCAATGTCTTCCAGAGTTCTGCCTAACTTATCTTCCAGTAAGTTTAGTGTTTCTGTTTTAGTATTTAGATCTTTAATCCACTTGGATTTTAATTTAGTGCATGGTGCAAGATAAGGGTCCATTTTAAATCTTTGGCAGGTTGAAATCCAGTTTTTCCAACACCATTTATTGAAGAGGATATCTTTCCTCTACTGAGGATGGTCAGCTCCTTTGTCAAAAATGAGGTAGCTGAGTACATCTGGAATTGTTTTTGTGTCTTCCAATCTGTTCCACTGATCCTCAGGTCTGTTTCTTTGCCAGTACCATGCTGTTTTTATGACAGTGCCTTTGTAGTATGGTTTCAGATTGGGAGTTGTTATACCCACTGCCATGTGTCTGTTGCCTAGGATGGCTTTTGCTATTCTAGGTCTCTTATGGGTCCAAATGAATTTTTGGATTCTTTTTTCTAGTTCTGTGAAATATAGTGTTGGAATTTCAATTGGCATTGCATTGAATCTGTATAGAAGTTTTGGTAGTATGGCCATTTTCACTATGTTGATTCTTCCTACCCAGGAGCAGGGGATATCTTTCCATTTTTTTATATCCTCTTCGATTTCTTTTTTCAGAGTGCTGTAGTTTTCATTGTAGAGGTCTTTTGCTTCTTTTGTTAGATTGATTCCTAGATACTTCATGTTTTTGGATGCTATATTGAAGGAAATTGTTTCCCTAATTTCTCTCTCAATGAGTCTGTTATTTGTGTACAAGATGGCTGTTGATTTTTGGGTGTTAAACTTGTATCCAGCTACTGTACTGAATCTGTCAATTAAGTCTAGAAGTCTTTTGGTGGAGTTTTTTGGGTCTTCAATGTAGAGTATCATATCGTCAGCAAATAATGACAGTTTAACTTCTTCCTTTCCTATCTTTATTGCTTTAATTTCTTTCTCTTGTCTAATTGCTGTGGATAATGTTTCCAGAACTATATGGAAGAGGAGTGGTGATAGTGGGCATCCTTGTCTTGTTCCTGATTTTAACATGAAACTTTTCAGTTTTTGGCCACTTAATATGATGTTAGAGGCATAGGTTATCATAAAGGGTATTTTTCTGAGCTCCCAACTTTAACATCTTTAAAGAAAGAGTGGGGGAAACCTGTAATAGAACTATGTGGAGTTCTACCCTTCAGGTGGGGGAACTCAATTTAGGCCTTGTGGCCTGAGGTCAGTCTGAGTCGTGGGGATCTGCCTGCCATTGGCTAGCTGAGATTAGGGGACTTGGTTCTGTACATGGCTGTGCACATGGTATATTATGACAGAAGAGACATAGTCTGAAAGAGGCCCTTCAAACTTTTCTTTTCTTTTCCTCATTCCACCCTGCAGTTTCTTTCTTTTTTCTGTCCTCTTTCTCCAACTCAGTCTCTTGCTCCACCATATTATCCCTCATCTCCCTTTCTATTCCTGCTCCTACACTAACTCGGACTTCTCTTTTATCATTTTTTTTTTCTTTTTCCTTTATGTTCTTTTCTTCTGGATTATTTTTGTTTTTCCTTCCATACTTGACATTTCTATTTTTTTTTAAATTTGATTTTCCCAATATTTCTTTTTTTAAATAGCATCCCATTCTTGTTTCAGGCATGAAATTAGTTTTTTATTCCTGTGATTTTTTAATGTCCTTCTTTATCACTTCTTTTTTTTTACCGAACTTATTTATTTGATCACTGTCTTTGGTGATAAAGTATCTCCCTTGGTGTTTTCATTGGAATATTTACTTGCAAGGCATGATTTTTTTTGGGGGGGGATGGTTACTGAGGCACAAAGTCGGGTGAGGCAGACAGCAGCACCATTGAGCTAAATCCCCAGCCCCAGGGATATTGTATTTCAAGGTAGCACTTATAAAAGCCTGAGCACAATCTTGGTAATGGATAAGCGTGACTAAATATGGACTCTACTGAAGGATGACTTTAAGGACTGTTTCTTGGGGAAGCCATTGTGTTTGAATCTTTGGGTACTTCCTGTTGTACTTATCTCACATTTCCAAGAGAAAGATTTTCTAATACTCTGCTTAAGGAGGATGTAGCTGTGACTGCTTGGAGCCCAGTGAGGAAGGAAGGCTGAGTTTCTCCATCTAGTAGTAAATACATACTTCACATCAATCTTAAATATGATCCCACTGTCTTTCATGTGAGTCTGGGAATGACAGTGTCATGACAAGGGTCAGTGGGGAGGGGTTCTGAGGCTATACACAGATTGCAATCAAATTTCTAAAAGTTGTACCTTCACCTCTGTTTCATAAGTGCAGGTTCCACCAGCGTCTGAGGCTTCAATGGTCCTGTGATGTGCACTGGGTTCCTTCTTGGCTGTCCCTGTTGGTAGTTTACAATTTAGCTTTCTTCAATCTAAGTGAGTTATTAGTTTCCAGCATTCAAGTTTTTATTTGTTTTTATTCTGACCTTGAATGATCTTTGATTTGCATTATCTTTGCTATTTATAATAGTGCTATATTAAGATTTAGGACAGAAGTTAAAAATATGTCTGCATATAACTTTATTTTTATGTGTATGTATGTATGTATCTATGTATCCACTCCCTTTACTCTTGTGCCCCTCCTTTTTTTTTTTTTTTTTTTTTTTT
>NW_022900944.1:41013098-41036238 GCF_012274545.1 Fukomys damarensis
CCCCCCTTTTTTTTTTTTTTTTTTTTTTTGGTATGGAGGAGGAATCAAACTTGGAACCTTGCACTTGCCAGGCAGGTGGCTGCACTGAGCTAAATCCCTGCCCTATCACCTTTTTTCTTATTTCACTTTATGTTACGTTTTTGTTTGCTTGTTTAATAGATGCGGGTAGTTTGCTTTCTTTTCCTGGAAGAACTACTTGGGAAAGTCTCAGCAGGGAATAGTAGGCTTCTGTAATGTATCTATATGCCTGGATCTGTGGGACAGGTCCCACACTTAGGGCCTAGATAGGAAGTAAGGCCTGGGGCCAGTCTGAAAGGGAGAGGTGAACAGCATGCAGGAGCAGGGCTCTGGGAAAGGTGAGCAAAGGCATTCAGGTGAGAGGTGGCATGGAGTGTGGAGACCTGTGAGCAGATTGGTCTTCTTGGTGGATGGGTGGTTCTGAGGGCAGTAGAGTCTGTAGGTTTTGATTCTCCACATTTTGGAGAAATGTGTGCAGAGAATTAAAAGTGAAATATAATCTACTGAAAATAAAGAGGAAGACTGAATGCTTACTTTACCAGAAAGCTAGACCCGGAGGGGACCTGTTGTGTGTATTATGGTGCCCAACAGTCACCTACTCCAGTAGACAGATTGCAGTATCTCAGTATCTTAATACAGTAAAGGTTTATTTCTCGCTCTCATTACTCATCCAGTAGGAGTTGGCAGGAACCTGGGCGCCACACAGATGCAGGGAAGCCCAGACCCAAGCGGGCTGCAATATCTTGTAGCCGTACTTACTGGAACAAGTGGTTCCCAATGCCAGGGACTCTGTGGGTAAGAGAGAGAATGATGATCAAGAAGTCTTTCTCATGGGCAGCCTTGGAAGTGACATTCATTGCTTCCACCAGCTTTCCACTGACCAGAGCTCTTCCCCGGCCCCTCTCTCATTTTAACAATGTTCAAGAAGTGGGGTGCACATGGGTGTTCAGAGAGCCCTGAAGGTCTCTGCCATGGACCCCATGACCTCCCTGCCCTTGTGTATGATGTGGCAGCCTGGAAGAGTCAGTTAATGACAGAAATTCTGGCAGCAGAACCTGATTTTTCAGGCAACTTCCTTCCACACCCCAGGGTAGTGGTGGCCTGTTTCCCATGTGTTATTTGTTGTGCTTTAGGACAAAAGATGTGAATATATGAGTTATTTTTTCTAAACTAACACCTCAGTATTTAGGCCTAATTGCAGTGTTGGCATTTTGTGATAAATAAGTGGTTTTTAGGTTGCAGTTTGGGCTCTTGTCTCTAAAAGGTTCACCGTCCCTGCTCTAGGGCATCTTAGGGATAATAAGGTTACTTCTTGCACTTACAGACAGAGAAGGACACCTAGTAGCAAATCACCCGGTTACCCTAGTCCCCAGTCATTCAGATGTTTCAGAGGTGCAGTGAAGCCCACCATCCTCTCGCAGGGACATGGGGAACTATGGTGTGCTCTAGCACTTTCCCTGAAGCAGAACCATCTTTTTGGAGCTGTGATTCACCATGATTCAGAGCCTTGTAGGTGACAAGCAAGGTGTCTTACCATATGTTTTTAAAAAAATCTCAGTATGCCCAGTACTCATGTTTCCTTAATGTCAGTCATGGTGGTCCAGTTGGCCAGCTACCACTCTCACTGTCCTGTTATCTTGGTCTTCTTTTGTTTTCTTTTCAACTTGAGCCTCACAGGACAACAGAGAGATGCCATATTGTAGAATGGCAGTGAGACCCCGTGTCCCTTGTGGGTGTCCTCTTTGTGTTCGCAGGGGCATGCTGGATGTAGAGGATCTAATGTGTGAGTGTGCGTCCTTCCCCTTCATCAGGCTGCTGTCATCCGTGATGTGGTGCTGATTGAGTAAACTAATTCACAATCTATAGCCACTTGCCTTGGCTCCTAGCTTGTAGGCGTAGATTCTCATTTTTCTCATTCTCCCATTTCCATGTTAATTCCCCATCAATCACTGATGGCCGGCTGTCAGCGGGCACCTTTTTTGGTGGGACCCTTGTTTTCATGTCCTCACATCTCATTATGCACGGCAGTGCCCGAGCAGGGCCCATGCTCCTGGGTGCTGCTCCTTGAGCTTTTCTGATGGCAGACCCAGTGCAGGTACCAGAGGAATTGAGTCGTGAGGGGGGCGGACGTGGTCATGTGGCTTCACAGACATTGATTTGGTGTTTTGTGATAGGGATGTGCACCCAGCAAGGGGACTATTTAAAGGTCATTCATTCAGGAAGTGACCTTGGGTTTCCAGATTCCCTGAACATACCAATAGAGAAAGGAGTAATTGTTGCAAGTTTTGTTACCAAGCTGCTTTGATATTAGCATGAGGCTAATTTGGCTCTAGAAAATTTTCCTTTCATCCAGTGTAATAATGACAACGATGACATCGAGGATGACAGGTGCTGATCAGATCGGAGCAGCCCAAATGTAGATCTAATCCTTCACCTTTCCCGCTCCCCTTTTTTCCCCCTCTCATCACTGCTTCTTCTCTTATCACCCCGCTCTGTTTCTCTTCTTACCATCAAAAAACTTTCCAGAATCCCATCATTAGTCTTCCTCAGCCTGGTCAGGTATATCATCCTAAGGGCAGGAGGTGAAGGTATGTAATTAGTGCATTTCACCAGACTGAACAGAATTTGCGGCCCAGTGCAGGGGAGACTGGTTAGTATTTATGAATGAATGGCAGCATTTTGACAGGATGATAAATAAATACCCTGGGCTCAGAGGACGTTGGGTGATGAGCATTTCTTTGTGATCTGGTAAGTGATAGCACCCACCACTGCATTCCTCAAAGATCTGCATATGTTAATGTTGCCCTTTGGAATTTGAAATATTACTTAAAGCAATACACTGTGTACATCTAACTTATAGCACTGATTTTCAAATAATTTCCAGTGAGCAAGATGGGATTATCAAAGTGGGCATATGGTCTTCCCTTTGTGTTTACATGGATCTGTCCCAGGGTCCATGCAGTTGAGCACAGAAAATGCCATCCCCCTGTGACCTTAGTAGCACCCACTGCCTGTGCCACTGTGGCATGGGAACTGGAGGATCCTGGGCTGCTTCCCTTCTGCTTTGATAGGTGCAGGCTACATAGATGGACGCTCATGTTCATGAGTACCCCAGTCTCCTACACATGGCTCACTGGAGAGCAGTAATGAGGGGAGAGGAGCCCCATGTGGCTTCCAAACTCCCTTGGTACTTGGGCTGGTAAAGCTTTCCTTTCCCTGTGCTGAACATGGGTGGTGAATGCCTGCAATCCAAGGACTCTTGGAAGCTAAGACAGGAGGATTGCAAGTTCAAGTCCTGCCTGGGCAACTTGAGTTAGGCCTTGTCCCAAAAAATGAGAGTAGGGTCGGGGAGGAGGCTGAAGATGTAGCTCTGGTTACAGTCCTCAGTATCTTACAAAAATAAAACAGTGCTCGCCAGGCGCAGTGGTGCATGCCTATAGTCCCATCCCTCAGAAGGCTGAGACAGGAGGATTGCCAGGAGTTCAAGGCCAGTCGAATTACATAGTGAGACCCTGTCTCAAGACAAAACAGACACACACAGACACACACACACACACACACACACACACACACACACACAATGCTTTTGCTCTTCCTTCTTTTTTCTTATTTAAAACAAAGAAAAGGATATCAAACTTTCACCAGTCTGCCAGGCCCCCAAGACAGAGCTGCTTCTGACTTCTGCAGAAGTTAATTTGATGGGCATGGGTGCTGCGGTGAGACTGCCTGTGTTCTAGTCCTGACCCCGTCAGTGCCTAGCCATGGGAACTCTGGACAGTCCCTACACCTCTCTGAGCATTCAGCTTTCCAGTGGGACAGGTGGTTAGTTCTGGTCTCCCCCTCAGCGGCTGGCAGTGCTGAGTATAAGGTGTGATGCATTATCTGGCCAGTATTTTATCTCCTTGTTGTCATGATATGTGTGACTGCCCTCCCCAACCCCTTGAACAGCAGTGAGTGGGTGTGTGAAGGACCACTGATCCCAGAGCTGCAGAACTTCTGTGCCATCTCTAGCAAGAACCTGTGTCTCTGGACATCTCATCCCTCAACTGTAGGAGGAAGACTTGGATTCTATTTTGTGAGGTTCTTAGAATCTAATAATAGGATGCATGGGAAGTGTCTTAAAGATAGTTGGCTGAGCCTGGGGTTGTAGCGCAGTGGCAGAGAACTGGCCTGGCACCTATGGGGCTCCTGGTACCATCTGCAGTACCACAGCAAACAAAGACAACAGCAAAAGCAACCACACCCACCCTGTTCGTTGTAAGCACAGACAACTAATAAGGTGGTGACTAGTACAATTTTCATTAATGCCAAAAGTAGAATGGACTGCTTAAATGTTTGCTTTGGTGTTTCTCCAAAGAAGTTGAGACATTAGGCATCTGCGCCTTGTACTTGCTTGGTTGGATTGTTCCAGTCTTGTCAGCTTTGTTGAGGTATAATTTATGTACAATGAAATGCATCCATTTGAATATACGATGCAATGAGTTTTGACAGATGCACTTACCCCAAAAACCAACACAAGACTCAAGAAACAACATTTCCATCCCCCCAGGAAGATTTCCTGGGCTCCTGTGGCAACCCTTGACACCAAGCAGGCAGGACCACCCTAGGCCTAGGAAACCACTGTTCTTTTACCTGTCACTATTGATTGACTTGTGTTTTCCAAAGTTTCGTAGGAACGAACTCACGCAGTATCTACCCCATGTCTGACTTCTTTCTCTCAACAGGATGAGTTTGCTGTTTGCCTCTGCTGGTGCACACATCTTGGCTCATTCTTTGTCAGTGCTGACTAATATTCCAGTAAGCAGGTCAACTGTGTTTTGCTTATCCAGTTACCTTTTGTTAGACATTGGTGTTGCTTCCAGTTTTTAGGTCTTTTAAGTGAACATTGAAGTGAACAAAGTTGCCCTAAATGTTCATGTACAGTGTTTGTGTTGAGACACATCTTTACTCGTCTGGGAATAGTGTCCCAGAGTGGGATAGGTGAGTCAATGGTAAGGCTGTGTGTAGATTCAGAAGAGGCTGGAGAGCATTTCCCTATGGGAAGTGTGTTTTTTTACATTCTCTGCATCACAATGGGGGAGTCCATTCCTGTATATTCTCAATTTTTGGTGTTGCTGGTCTTTTAAATTTTCTGTTTGGGTATGCAGTGTATATCCTTGTGATTTCCTTTTATAAAATAGATGTGTAAGTGTAACTAATGATGTTTATCACCCAGAATATATTTGTCGGCCATATTGTGTTTACTCTTTGTTTGTTTTTAGGGGGAGAGTAATGGCTTTATTGAGGTGGACCTCGTATGCCGCGCAGTATGTAGTGGTACTTGGTACATTCGCAGAGCTGGGCAGACCATCAGCACAATCAGATCTTATGTCATTTGAACCCACCTAACATTAACATTTCCTCCTTGAGCCATTTAAATCTCAGCTCACTACAATTTTTTTTTTTTTCTATTTCCTCCTTCGCTGACACTCTTTTCCTCTGGGGATCAAACAGTAATGAGACCCATACTGATCTGCCTTCAAATATCCATGCATCCAGTTCTGAATTAGTCCCTGCATATGCACTTGGCTTGACACATGCATCAGGTCATAAAGCCAAATGTCACCCCAAAGCGTCACCCCCAACCACACCCAGTTTTACTCCCACTTCCTGCGTTACCTCAGGCCCCTGGGTGGGGTGCGGTTCTGCTTTGTAACCCTCCTGAGATCAAGTCCAGGCTGGCACCTGGAAATTACTCCTCTAATGAATAAATGAACTTGTATCCTCTATATGCTTGAAACTGTGCTTCACTTTTATCTTCTTTAGAAATTAATTGCATCACTGTCTTATTAAAGGTCAAGAAAAATAATTCATGCTGCAATTCATGAGGTTACTATACAGTTGCCCTGACAATTTCTGCTTATAATTTTGGAAGTACTTCTAACCTGCGACCTTTTCTCTTATCTTCAGTTAAAGCTTTTCTGGAAGGAATTCAATTTCCACTTTCCTTAATGTTCCTTAACTGTTGTACATATCTTTAAAGTGGATTCCCCATAAAACAATATGGATTATGTTCTCATTCTATTTAGCGGTGTGAAAGCCTAACCCTAAAAGACTAGAATAAGACTCTCTTAAAGTCAGGTTTGACTTTTAAAGGGAAATAAAACCTCCTCTTTAAAAATACACCATTCTGATTTCACCCCCTAACCTACAAAGCTCAAATCCTGTTGAATTCAGACTTGGAAATAGCCCTTGTGTTACTGCGGACTCAGTGTGCACAGAGCCAAGGCCCCTTTGGTCTGAAGACCACACAGAAATACCATTCCTTCTGTGCCATAACTGTGTTTCTTCTCAATGAGGCAGAATCCCAAAGAGATTGAATGCGCTGTAACTGTAATGAAGAGGATCGTGAGTGGAGAAGCTGGACTCTGAATGGCTAATGCATCACAAAGAGCCCTTGTGATGTGACTCCTATCTGGGGCATTGGGGGAACAGCACCTAATGGCAAGCTTGCGAAGGTGGGCCAGGGGCTCCGGAGTGGGAGGAAGTGGGCCATGGAATGTAGAGCTAAACCCTTGCATGGATGGAAGGTTTACTGTGGGAAGCTAGGAATGAGGGTCAGGCAGAAAATAAGAGCAAAGGAAAGGAAGCTGCACACATGAATATGTGGTGATGGGTTGATGGGGGCTACGGAGAGTCAGAAATCAGGGAAACCATGGAAGAAAATTCCCAAGCAGAAGAGTAGAGTGGAGTCTGACCCTAGAATCTTTTGCAGGCTGAGGCTGGGGCACCAGCTTGCTCTAACAAAATATCGTGGACTGGATGACTACTTCAACTGCAAACATTTGTTTTCTCCTAGTTCTGGAAGCTGGACATCCAAGGTCAAGGTGTGTTAGCCTGTTTGGTTTCTCTTGAATTCCATGGTCTTCCTGCTGTGTGCACACATTCCTGGTGTCTCTTTGTGGGTCCAAAGGATCTCTTCTTGGAAGGACACCAGACGGATTGGAGGAGACTCCAGCTGAATGCCTCTTGTTTACCTTAATCACTATGTGCTACGTTCATATACAGTCGCATTCTGATCACCCAGGGTCAGGACTTGAGCATAGGACTTTTGGGAGGACACAGTTCCACCCACAGCATTTGGAGTTTAGGTTGTAACAAAGCCATTGCCCAATATGCTTGGAGTTCAGGAATCATGGAGAGAGCAGGAGCCCCCAGGGTGATGATGAGTGCAGAAGGAACTGTAGTTAAAGGCCAGTGACTTCCAACTTGGAGAGAGGATGAATTTCTTTGCCCGGAGGTAATTCCTGTTAACATTTTGATCTGTGTCACAGAAGCGAGTTTTCCCCTTTCCTATCTACTGAAAAATACTCATACAATCCTTGTGCCAGTTACAAGGTCACCCCCATAGCAGTGCCTAGGTCACTTCCGTGGGCTCTGCCAAATGCCTGGAGCTTGCACAGACCCTGCTGCGGCTCGAAGGTTACTCGCAATATCCAGTCAAAGCAGACTGCGGGCCTTGTCCCTGTGTTCTGAATCAGGGTGAGTGTGCCTGGAGCCCACCTTCTACTGCAGTGCACAGTCAGTGCCACGGTTCAGGGCTTCTGGCTATCCCCTCCTCCTTCACCGGGCACCGTCGCAGGTCGGGCCGGGTTTGGCGGAAGGCACTGCCTGAAGTCAGACTTCAGTTGGGCCACTTACTAGTTGTATGACCTCACTATAGGGTTCCTGTGGATTAGTTCACTCTGCTCTGTGGGACAGTCGGAATATTAAATCAGTGAAGTAAGTGCTTGGAACAATTTCCTGGTTATCCCAAATTTCTGGTCCATTTTTACTTTGTCATGAAGAGTGTCATTGACAGCTGCAGTTGAAATAGCTGAAGGATCACCATCGTCCTTATTATTCCATGTGTTGCTGCATCAGGGAGAATATGGAGAATGCTGCAGTGAGAGACCTGTGTTATAGTAGGGCAGGAGATTCATTTACACACAAAAATGGATGTGTACATTTTCACACCGTAAATGGAGGTCTTGGATTTTGCAGGGTGGTTCTGTTTGGAAAGTGAGTCCTAAATCAGATATGTTTGAGCAAAGCTACATTCAGCAGAGTTAAAGCTGTTTGTTGCTTTACAGCAAAACCTCTCAGTTGCCCTGATTTGTTCCTCAGGTGCTCTGATTTCGTCCCAGTCGGTGCCTTTCCAGGGTGGGCATATGATTCAGTCTCTCTGAGTTCGAGTTTTAGGGGAGAACTTTGATCAGAATTCATTGTATGCCAGGTCGAAGACTTGGCATGGCTGCGAGCCCCTTTTCTGTAGTTTGGAAGGATGCCACATACTTGTTAAGCGAATTATGAGCGAGTGAGGCATGGCTCATGACCCGAGTTGCCTCTGATCTTTCACTGCTTTCCTCGAGTTCCCAATATCTTCCAGAATTGGTTGTAAGTTTTGAGCTAGGTCCATTTTGTTTTGTAGACCTAAATGCAAAATAAAGCCAATGATGATCCTGAATTTTTTTTCTTTGTTCTTTTTCCAATTCTGAAAGACAGGGAATTTGTAGAGATAGCTACTAAATTACTCGGTTCCATGTGGGGAGCATCAGACATTTCCCCAGCCAAGCCCTGGAGGCCGAGGCAGTGGTTGAGCTAATGGGTTCCCACTTGCAAGTGTTCAGCCGATGGTTTTAATGGAGCGGCAGCATCTTGTGCGCAAAGTATTAACGACTAGCATTTTGTCACCCTGTTGATGCTAGAGAGGGTCCCTGTGCCATGGGGACAGGGTGGAGAGCAGTGAGTAACATCCCCAGCAAATGTAACTCTCAGGAGTGGCCGAATTATACAGCTGTAACTTTCCTTTAAACCTCTTTACTTGTCTGTGTTATCTGAGTTTGGGAAGAGCAGCAGTAATTCTGCTGAAATAAGAACATAATATCTAGCAGTTGCAATATGAGAAGCTTCAGGATTCCTGGCTGCATCAGTTTGGTACAATTGGGGCTGTCAAGCTGTGCCTGGCTCCCCGGGGGGAGCCTGAGAGCTGAAGGTGCAGCTGAGAGGCCGCTGTGTCCCTGTGTAGGCAGAAATGTTCCAGGAAGCCTGCTGCTTCTGCCTCTGCTATACAGATTTAACAGCCATCGCAGACGCAGGGCCAGCTTCCAAGCCGCACATTCCTCTGCTACACTGTCTGTGTGTCTTGTTTGTTTTGAATCCCTGAAAACCTACACCCAGTCCAAAACCCAAATGTCTGATGGCATGAGTTCATCATCCTAGAGCTTTGGAGTTAGGGAGACAGCAGAGGTAGCAGGACTCTTAAGTGAATGTTCCAGGCTCCATCTTGAGCAACAGTACACCACAGCCCCCTTGGCTGTCATAGTTACTGTCTTATACCTCTGCAGGTAAAATGTGCAAAATGGACCTCGGGGGACCAAGATCACTGACCCCGCAAGATTCCATTTCTGTCTGTAAGTTCAAGGGGAGAATCCGTGTCCTTGCCTTTCCAGGTCCTATGGGCTGCAGGAATTCTTTGGCTTGTGGCCCCATCCTCTGTCTTCAGTACCAACAGTGGCCCTTCGAGTTCTCACTCCTTCTCCAACAGCCATATTTCTGGCTCTCTCTTCTGCCTCCTGGTACTCTTAAGGAATCCTACCATTACTGTGACCCACCCTGATAATGCAGGATATTCTCTCTCTTTGGGAGAGTACATTTAAATCTCATTTGCCATGTAACAAGAGATACCAGTGATGAAGCCATAGGCATCTTAAGTGGGGGGCATCCTTCTGCCTACCGTGGTACCCACCCTTGAAGAATGAATGCATCAGCCCCGCAGTGCATGGCAGAGTAGGCAGATCCTTCTGGGCTTGTTGATGGTTGAGTGTCCAGTCCTCAAAAGAATTGGGTAGCCCCATAGAGAAGAGATCCATCAGAGCACTTGTTTTCCTTCTTCCGGTACTGGGGATTGAACTCAGGACCTTTCCCTTTCAAGGCAGGCACAGTGCCACTAAGGTAAATCCTCGGCTCATGAGCAGTTGTTTTTAGCTCATTTTATCCTTTAAAATTAAAAAAAAAATTCCATCGCTTAATTGAATAAAATCTTAGAGGATACCTGGAAAGGGTAATTTATTCCTATTTTATTTTTGTGAAATAGTGACACTGTCTATTAAGGTTTTTGTAGAAGACATAAATACAATAATACTTGTTTCCCCTTTATCTTTCTTTATATCTTACCATACGTGATCTAGCCAGCCAGCTTTCTATTCCTTTTCCAATCCTTTCATAGGTCTCCTGTTTTACTGATCCTCCAGTGCCACTTTGCAAAGGAATTGAGGTTATGTATAGGTTCATACATGAGAACGTAGCAAGAGCAACGAAAGGGTAAGGATGAGCGCATTCAGAGAAGGGAACATCAGGTGATTCCAGCGGAGAAGCGTTGTCCAAATGTGTGGACTGACGTTTGTGAATAGATGCCACCTCCGCAAAGCTGTGGGGCCTTCAAGCCAAGAGACACAACACAGCACTGTTTTACTAGTCTGTCAGTTACTGTGTACTGTCACGATGTCCACCCTGTGCAGTATCAGTGTGTACTTACCTCTGTGTCCTCCTTCATCCTGCCAGGTAAAGCAGGGAGGGAGGGCGACAGGGAGAGAATAGGAACGAGTGAATTTGCCAGTATGGGAAAACTTGGGCGCATATCTTTATTTGGGGCAGTGTTACGAAGGGTAGGAAGTGGAGCTCCCTGGCCTCCATAGTGGCTTGCATCTGGGAGCTGAAGAAGGCTCACAGTGAGCAGCCTCTCAGGCCCTGCTCTGAGCCCCTTCACCTGCAGGCAGGAACCGCAAGGTCAGCAGGCAGCGCCACGTCGCACAGCCTGGCGTCCGGTGCCTTCACTTTACCCTTGCCCTTGATGCTGCGTTGTCAGGGTTCTCGTAAAATTCTGCCGTGATGGCTTCTTCTGTTCTCTGTGTTTCCTTAAATGAACATCTGTCTAATTGTTCACCTCCAACGCCTTAGTGCTTTCCTCATGCTTTCGCTCTTTCCAGACAATAAACTTTATTCTCTTCATAAGAATTCAGTCTACGCAAGGGTATTAGGCAGCTTGTTTGCACCTTTTAATTCCTGGATGTTTTCCAGCAAGGCTCTTTGCAGTGGTTCCAAGGGGTTCATCTGTGAATCAGGGAAGACAATGCGGCATTGTGTTTGGGTTTTTATCAGTTACCTTCTGTTGGTAAACAGCTGTTTGGAAACGTTTGCTGGTGCCCATCCTGGCAACTCCCGCCCTGCCAGAAATAAAGGGATTCATCTCTTTGCTCTCTCTGCTTGGCACAGAAGACAGAATGTCGCTGAATGGTTTTGTGCCCCATCAGGTGCATAGGTGTGCAGCTGTTTAACTGAAACACATAGACTTTGCACATGTTGCTGAAGGACTTTCCAGAGGGACTCAGGCACTTGATTTCATTAATGGCCCATTAATCCGCTCGTTACTGTGGTTTAATTTTGATGCTGGTTTTTGATGATGTATTGAAAACTATATAAGCTGGCAATTAGAACTGGAAAACATTTCCTTTTTCGAAGAGACCATTATTTTTTCATATGCTTAGAACTACTCAGCAAATCACTTTTTTTGTTTGTTTTTCTTTCAGTTGAATTTTATTTGTAATCTTTCTGTGTTGTATATTGCTATATCCTTACCAATAAGGATTTTGCTTTTTGACTCAATGTAAGAATGTTCTTAAACTAATGTAAATTATTTTAATTCTTTTGTTACTGTTGATCTGTTCCAGCTTCATTCTGTAGCATTAGTTTTACATATTATATATTTGTGTTTTTCTATATGGCCTGTATTTTACTAATAAGATGGTATAATGAAAGCAGTGTACCCATCACCACATACAAACCAAGAAAGCAGTTTCCCCCAGTTCTGTTTTCTCTGATGTGTATATATGTGTGTATGCATGTGTGTGCATGTATTAGTGTATATATTAATATCATAAATCCATGCACTGTGTGGAATTGGTACACATACACAGATCCATCTTATATCCTTTTTTCTCCCCTCCCTTTTGTCTCCACACCTCCCCACATCCGTGCCCCATCTCCACATAGTCCATATCCCGGTTTCCTGTCTTTGATCAGATGATTTCTAAATAAAACCCACCTCTCTATGGCCCTGGGTTGCTTTGTCTCACCTCTGTTTCCATTTAGTAAAGCCCACTGTGGAGACACAGCGCTAGCTGAGCAGAAGGTCACCCCAGAGTACTGCTCAGGGAATCCAGGCATGAACTCTGCCTTCTCAGAGTCTTGGTGGCCCCTTGTGTCAATCATGGCATAAAAGTCCCTGCTATTTGACAATAGTTGCGAAAAGAAGTGCCTGGGATCATGTTAGTTAGCTTTCTGTTGTAACAAAATACTTGAGATGATCAACTTATAAGGAGGAAAGTTATGTTTTGGCTCACAGAATCAGAGCTTGTGTTGTACTTGGGCTCTGACAATACAGTTCATCCTGTGGGAGCACAGAGCAGAGGAAGATGCTAACCTCAGGGCTCTCAGGAAGGGTCAGGGTCCTGCTATCCACCCAAAGACATGACTGCATTGATCTAACATCCTCCTTTAAAGGTTCCATCGCCTCCAAGTAGTGTGATGGGCTTGTGACCAAGCCTTTGGCATGCAGGCCTTTGGGGGATGTGTACCCAAAGCCTAATGGGTTTCTAGTTGGCTTCTCTAGATAGCAGTGCCAATATGGAAGCTGCAAATATGGTAGCATAGACAGAAAACTGGGTTCTGCTAAGACCCTACTTTGGGAAGACTACAGGTGCTTGTTTTCTCTAAACACACAGACACACACACACACACACACACACACACACTCACACATACACAACTCTAGAAGGCAAGGGAACCTGAACTCCACTGCCATGCCCCTCCCTGCAGGGCCATCTATCCTCTCAGTAATTTCCATGTTTTAGTTCATTAAATCAGATTCAGTGTGTATAGGAGGGTGGCTTTGTCCCAGCAATCTGTAATCTTCGTGAAAAGTTGTCTTTGTGATATTATTATAACCTTGATTTTGGAGATTGAATTAGTCATCATCAGAGAAAACATATAACCTGAGATGCATTTATGAAGTATTCTATGCTAAACGTTTTTGTATATGTATATATTATCCTTTACATTCAATATAGATTTGTGAGGTTGGAAATAGCAAAGTAATCAATGTCATGGTTATTATTGTTAACATTAGCACTGTTTATTGATATCCTCGACATGTTGGCACAATGCTAGATAATTTATACTTGTGTTGTAATTGAATGCCCATGATAGTCTTGGCTGGGTATACATAATCTCCCCCATTTCATTAGATCCTGGAGACTTTGGTGAATTCATGTATCCAGCCAGTAGCGGAGATGGTTTGGAACTTGGTCCCTCTTGATTCCTGTGCCTGTGGTTGGTACCTGAGGTCAGAAGCCCTGATTAGGAGAAGCTCAGTTGTTCCTCTCTGTCAGCCTAACCCTAGAGTTTTGTTCCCTGAGTAGTTGAGTTATAAGTCAGGGTAGAAGACATCATGCCCATGATGACTGTCTCCTCTCATCTCGCTGCATCTCCTGTGAACTAGTTCTTTGTTTAAAAATAATCATACACCAGGTCAAATTTTAAAGACTATAGAAAAATCTCAATGGCAAATCTTTTCCCAACATTCATTAAATGTTAAATGCCAGTCCTTCTGCCAAGAGACAACCTCTGGTATGTCCTTACCAAAAAAATAAAATAAAAAAAATAAAATAAAATTACTGACACCAGCATTAGATTCATTCATGTATATTATATATTCACATAAAGTCACCTGTATTTAATCAAATTAGAATTCTGCCAGTTATGAATTTGCAAATTATAAATACATCTATACAAATAAAGAGAGAAACTCCTTTGAGATCTCAGAAATAATTACTGTTAATTATCTTTTTGTCTTTTTAAGATTTAAATATGTTCATGTCTTAAAATTGTGATCAATGTTAGTCCGATTTTGTCTTAAACATACCATATTTTGACCATCTCTCCATGTGAATATATATTCCTTGGCTCTGCTTTACACCTTCATAACTTATTAAGTGAATCCCTTATTGTTGGCTATTGATGCTATTTTCAGTTTTTCACAGCTGTGAGTGGTGCTGCTGATTTACACAGGCTGAAGGAGAGTTTTAAATGTGAATTGATAATTCTTCTTCAGAAAGGTTGTTTGGCTTTGTATTCTTTTTCCTGTAGTGGTATGAGGGTCTGTTTTCCCATACCTTGCCATATTATGTATTTATTATTTCATAATGACTTGTATCACTTGCTGGATGAGACCATGTATCTCCATTTTGTTGATAACAAAAAGGAAGGGCTGGATTTTCCTGGCAATTTATCTCAATATTCTTATCAACTTTATAGATGTGTTGAACAAAAAGTTTTAAAATTTCACATAACCACTTTTAAAGCACTCAGGCTAATTTTTGTATTGTATAGTGTACAAATTTTTATTTTTGCTATTTAATCCTTATTTAAACAGGAATCATTTGGGCTCCAAAATTGCTATAGGGAGAGCGCTTAGAAAACATAAAGGATTGATAGTTGATAGGAAATGAATGAAATTTTTATAAAAATCCACCTTGGTCCTGAAAAATAAAAGGATTTAAAATAACTTAGAATTTGGGTTTTTCAACATTGCAGTGTTTAAGTATTAAAACAGGATTTTAAAAGTATATGTATCTCACATAAATTCCTTAAAAGGTAGACGGATGGTATGCAGAGTTTCTACAAATAACTTGTATTTTCATTCGGTGGGGAAAACAAACCTGAAAAGCAAACGCCACCTCCACAACCACATCTACTTGGAGGTGGAGAGATAGGTGGGCAGTAGAGGCCCTGAATTTCTGAAGCTCCTGATTTGCATGAGAAATAACGTGAGATGCACCCAGCCAATTACTTCCTGGGTCAGTCTGAGCCAACTTACTGGAAGAGGAGGTGGCCAGGGACTTGACTTTGCTTTGACACAGCAACCTCATAGGGACTTAATTGTGCAGTTAGGGAATTAATATTCCATGGAGGGAGCTAGACCCATTTTACAAACTTCCTTTGCTTTGCTATTTATCACTAAAAAAATTATTTTAAAAGAACTTAATGGCCTTCAAGACCCAGGAAATGTTTTACAAAGGAAACAAAAATGAGGGCGGCAACTTGGACTTGCCAAGTTTTTTTTTTTTTTATTTCTGTTTTGAAGATAGCACATTAATAACTAAAAGAAATCAATAAAATATAACACGATGCCCCTATCAACATCACTTTAGAAAGGAAGAATATTTTAACACCAATCATTGTAAGGAGATCTACCTACTTTTAAGGATAGTCATGTCATTTTAACTCACAATTTCTAATTTGGACCAATTTTTGATCCTTACAGCATTTGCTAAAAGTAGTAGAAGTTTTGACAGTTTTCCTAACTGTGGTGCAGTGATCCAAAGCAAGGCATTGGCATTGGAACTTACTGTTATTTCTATCACTGTACTCCAATTTCACTAGTTTTGCCTCCATGGCTTCTTTTTCACCCCAGCAGCCTGTTCAGGATCCCACTTGGTATTTAGGTTCTGTGTTTGCTTTGTTTCCTTCCGCCTGCTATAGCTCCTCATTCCTCCCTTCCCTTTCCTGACATTGAGATTGGTCTGTGTGAGTTCGTCTCACGATTCGGTTGGTTCTAAACATTGCCAAGGTGAGAACATCATAGAACGAGACTGCACCCTTCACAGCGCGCCATGCCAGGATGACGCCATGCTCATGTGTCTGTACTGCTGTGGTGCTCACCCTGGCCCTCTGTTTCAGAGAGGTCTGCTGAGTTTCTCCAGTATATTCTTTCCCTTTGCAGTTTGTGATTATCGGGGGGAGATGCATTGAGACTATGCCAACATCATGTTTCTCTTTGAACTCTCCATGCTTGTGGCCTGCATTGGTAATCCTCACTTGCAGGCACTGTTACCATGGGGTTTGTGTGCTGGTAATTCTGACTTCCCTCATGATTTCTGCATTGATTAACTGGAACTCTTGTGAAAGAAGAGCTGTCTCTTCTCTTCTATTTATTTATGATCCAGTTATTTCCCTTATATTAGTATAGATGCATAGGTATTCATTTTATTCTCTGGTTTATAAGCAAATCCTGTCTTTATTTATTCTGTTGTTCATACCATTCCAGCCTGGGCTGTTAGGACCCTCTTCCAGTTTGCTTCTATGGAGGGCAGCCATTCTACTGATTTTCCTTTCTCACTTTGGCTGTCTTTGCTCCCCACTTTCTTGGCTGTCATCATAGACTAGTGAAAGCTTGGTCACCAGTAGTGGAAGGTCTAGGCTTGGGACTTGGTGGTCTAAAGGCTGGCAGGGAATTGACAGGAACATACTGTGCCAAACATGTGACTTGTCCCTCTTGCCCAAGGAAATAACTAGAGAGGAGACAAAGCAGTCAGCTGCTGCAAGACCTGATAAAGGACAAACACACTGTCCCGGTGCCCTCAAGAAGGCATTTTTTGGAAGGGGGCTGGAGCAGCTTCCAGCCTGAAAACAAGGACACAGTTCGTAGAGAATTTACCACATTCCAGCAGGTGCTGGCCTTCAACACTACAAGTTTCATTTTGTAGCTAATGTTCCCTTGTGGGGTCGGAGGAGGGTGTTAATGTTATGGCTTCAAAGATGCAAAAGTGAGATCTCAAGGTTCCGAGAGGTCAGAACACATGAAGGATGTGGTGGGTTGGAATCTCATCTTGTGTGTATGGTGGCCTGGGAGAGTGGACTTTTGTAGTCCTCGCCTTCCTTCTCATGCATTGAGCCGTCGTCAAGCCTTCTTTTCAGGGTTAGGAGAGATTTCCTACCTGCTCACAGCTGCACAAAATCTTTATTATACATTATCAGGAAACGAGAAATACCTTTCCAGCCAGTAACCAGTGATGCTTCCATTAGAAATCTGCATCTAAGATTCCTAGAAGGTAAATTGCTGTCCCATGCACTTGGCCGCTTCCTTCATTGTCTTTTAGTAACCCTCTGGTATTTACTCTCCATCAACCCATTAGAAACAAAGAGGAGATCTTAGTGCCTTCTTGGAAAGAAACCCTCCAGTATGTAGTTTTGAAGGTGGGGCTGGAGTTGGAGGTCAAAAAGTGGGATTGAGGCCCAGGTCAGCAAAGGAGTCAGAGGCAGAGCCCAGGTGAGAAGCTGGGGCTGAGGGCTCCAGGCTGCTTTCTGCCATCTTGCTGTGATGTTTACCCGAGATACCTGCCACACCTCTCAGTATCTCACTGACCAAGTGATAGAAGAGATTCTTTTTTTTTTGTACCAGGGATTGAACTTGGGACCTTGTGCTTGCGAAGAAGCCGGGCGGTGGAACCACTGAGCTAAATTCCCAGCCCAATAAAAGAAATTCTTTAGAAGAGTTCCCTAATGATAAATGTGTACATTTTCTCTTGGCCCCAGGCCAAGTCCTCCCCACCTCCATCTTGTTTTCAAGGTTGCAGATTCCTTTAGCATGAATGACCTTGTCCTTCTTGGTCTGTGGATGTTGCTCTCCGTCCATAATCCTCCTTTCTAGGGTCCCAGTTTATAGCAAAGACTATAATTTTATTTTAGGTTTGGATATACTGATTACATTTTAGCTTCTGGTATATTTTCTTACCTGTCACAGCCATTAAATTTATTTTAATAGTTATTCTACCCTCCTGATAGCCACTAAAGGGGGAATTGGATATTGTCTATCAATTGACTGGTGTGTGGACTAAGGCTGTATCTAATTACAAGACATTGTATCAGTTCTGATTTATTAACCATTTACTGTGCTTTGGAGAAGGTAGCTTTTTTAGTAGCGCTGTGTAGCAGGAATGACGCTTTCCAGGAGGGCAGGGTGCCCAGAATATCTGATCGCACAGTTATTACTTTGTGTCATATATAATCTTGCTTTTTCTCTGCAACAAATAAATCTTTGGGACTCCTGAAGAAAAAAAAGAAAGAAAGAAAGAAAGAAAAAACATTTGTGGTTACAGTATAATAAAAATAAACAGTTTGTCGTGACTGCAGCTGACATTTATCAGCCTGTTTGTGGGTGCTCCTTCTCTCTATATATAATACAGAACATAATTTGTCACTTTGTAAATACATTCCAGTCTAAATCCCTGCCAGCATCTGTTAGTGTTTGAAGGATTAATGTTCTACCCTGTGTATGTCTGCACTTCAGGGAACAGTGTAGCATATGATTATAGATTTTGAGAGAGCAAGGGAATGGGGTATTTTCTGTCCTTTCTCCAACACATGGTAGTTATTTTGACCTCATCCTGATTTTTCTCATCCTTGTCCCAATCTGCCTGAATGACTGGAAGTGTGTGCTTCATTAGGAGTCTTCTGCTCCTCAATTCAACCTTCCTCCTTTCATGGAGAGTCACAGTCATAGAAGTTTACATTCACTATGGGGTCAGGTAGACTTGGGTTCAGATTCATCTTCCAGCTAACGTAGGGCCTTGAGATGTTTCATTTCCATGAAGATACCAATCAATGCTTCTTAAAGATGCTGGGGATAAAGGAAAAAAAATCTAAGTAAATGCAAAATATCCAGCTTAGGAATATGGTCAAGACTCATGGGGCAGTGATGCCTTTGGTCAGTGTCCCTGTGAGTATGTTCTTGATGTCGTATGTGAAACTTAAAATCTGAGTTGGAAAACCCCAATACCACAAGGAGGCTGAAGGTTGTTTCAGGTTTGGTTTTTGTTTCTTAATAGTGAGTTCTGTCTTTGTTTGGAAATATTTATATTCCTCTAAATCAGGTGCTTGGTGGATTCTCAGTCTACAGAGCGTCCTACCAGTTAGAAACTGCTTCTCAATAAGTCTAATAAGATGTTCCACATCTGGGCAGGATGGAGGAATTGAAACATCATCAGCCAATGGAAGGGTGATTTGTGTCCCTGCTGGAAGGTCCCTACTTACTGTCTCCCACGTCCAGCCTCAGCAGTGTCTGGGAATTCCCCAAAGGATAGCAGGGCTCCCGACTCTCATTACTTTATGGGGTGGCTCTGTGCTGTCAGTCCTCCTGGATCTGTTGCTGCCCTCTGGATTAGAGAAAGATACCTGGACATGGAAGACATAGCTTCTTAGTAACTCTTTATTTCATATTTTTATTCTTCCATTTTTTTGTGGGCTCGGGTTCCTGTTTTACCTCAGTCATTCCCTCCACCAGATTTCTGTGTCTTCAGGTGCAGCTCTCTTCTCTCCAAAATAGATGAACTTATGTAGTTCTGTTTTCATTAGAAGAAAAGTTCTTGTCTTTATATTGGTTTGGCTTGCTTTCCTTGATGCGCAAGTGCATCCTATCAGGACAAGAACATTACGCCACATACCAGGTAGCCAGGATGGGGCTCATGCTTTGATGGTTGTCATCAGGATTCTGGGGAGAATCAGTATCAGGTCTGAGGATAGATTGTTGGGCCCAGTTAGAAATGTCTCTTTGTCTGACCCTAGTGGCCAGAAATTGGTGTACTAAGAGAAGGTCTAGAACCCTGTATTTCAATCTTTTGAAAAGTCTGTAAATTTTTATAGATGCCAAAATATATTCCTCAAAGATTGTATATTCAGGATTTGTGAAATGGTATTAACCATCGAACCGGATACTTGTTTGGTGTCATACTCCTGAGATTCTAGGTTGCTTAATAAGACACATTCTGCATGGAGAAACATTAGAGGATGTCAATGCTGAGTCCATTTGCATATCCTTAGTTCCTCAGTGTGTGGGAGTAATTTCACCACATATAATTGCCATCTTTCCGTCTGTCTGCATGTGGCTAGATCAGTACCTTTTTATGGCACTTAGGGAACCATTTCATGTTCCCAGTAACTCAGTTGGAGACAGGAGACAGGCTGAAGTTAGCCGTAACATTTTTCTCTCTATCACAAGATGCAATTTAATGGTATCAATAAAACAAACAAAAAAGTAGAAAAGACTTTGGGCACATGGGAATAGCCACACTCTTAGGAACGAAGTAAGTACTTTGGGGTGTGGTCCTTCCATAATCTCCTGGACTTGGGGGGGCAATTCCAGAGCCAGACCGGAAGTTGTGGATCACCAGCATCCCTATCCCGAGGAAGATCAACTTACAAGCGCGGAAAGAGAACTGCCAGTCCACTTTCACCAGCTGGGAATTGGATGTCTTTGGAGCAGTTTGCTCACACCTTTGTGTGTCTATAAAGTAGAGGTACAGTTAGATCACTTTATAAGGGCAACCTGTTATCTCTTCTTTGCCAAGTGATATCTGCTGGACTGTTGGATTCAGAAGTGTCTGATTTCCCCACATGTTTATTATGGAATGTGATTCTTAACTTTCTACAAGAGAAGAGGGTCTCGTGGTGGTCCTGTATGTGAGGACCAATGACTGTGTCAACCGGAAAACGTGACACCCAGGCACAATGTCCCTCAGTCTCCTGAGGGTTCCAGAAGGGAGGGTGGCCTCACAAAGTACGTGCTTCACTTCAGTTTTCCTTAGGTATCAAGTGCACCGAGGCCTTGCTCTCTGGTGCTGCACACGCTGCCTGCCCTATCACACTGGAGCAGGGGAGGCTCTTTCCTTTGCACCGCCAAGCCAAGGGCACATGGAAGTTGCCCGTATGCGTCCTGAAGAAGCAGGGAGAGCTGCTTTAACACGCACGCCATTCCACAGTGGCTGCTGCCGCACATTTATAGGGTGCGAACCCCACGCCTCCCTCCCGCTGTCGTGCTGTCCAGGCTGCACTTCGGGAATCATGCCGCCTGTGACTTAGCCAGTTGTGACAGAATGCCCAGTGAGATTCTGCGCAGAGTTCTCTGCTCAGCTCTCGCTGGGACTTCCTTTCTTGATGAAGGCCTGGCCAAGCCAGCAGGACTGGACACCTCAGTGGCCCACTTCCCTCCCTTGCCTTCCTCCTGTGCTCCTTTTTCTTCCCATCAGATCTGTGCTTCCTGCTAATTCATGTGGAGAATTAGAATTGTAAGAGTTAACGCCTGTTCAGGATTGAGTGTGTGATTGACGGGTCCTCTATAGTTTACAGGATGGTGCCATATTTCACTCCTGTCTCAGAAGTACCAAAAGATGGTGGGAGATACTGTAGTAGCAACACTGGATTCAGGAATTTCATATTCAGAAGTCTATTTTCTATGTGAAGCCACAGAAGAAGCATGTGAGAAATGCTAGCTATGCAGCGCCTTTACTAAGCTTCACCCCACACTACACAGGGAGAATTTAGGAGTGATGTGATGGAAAACAGCTGGCAGATCTGGAGTTGAACATAGGCGGAATGCAAACTGAGGGAGAAGACACAGGGCCCTGCCCCAGTCCTCAGAGGCTCAGCTGATCTGCTGTTAATGTCTGGACAAAGCACACAGGCAGCATCCTTTGTCCTGTTTTGGATTCATTTCTCCAGAAAACTCTGTCTCTGAGGGCAGATTAATGAACAGATACAGAAATCCAGTTAAATGCAGTTGATATAAAAGCAAAGACACAAGAGCGGTGGTGCACACCTATAATCCCATTGTTCTGGGAAGCCAAAGCAGGAGGGCAGCAAGTTTAAGCCCCTGTGCAGCTGAGCAAGTTAGCGAGACCTTGTGTCCAAATAACACCTTCAAGAGGGTCTGGTAATACAGCTCAATGTAAAGACCCTGGGTCCAATCCCCAGGACCTTAAAGCAAACAGAAGCCAAGGAAGGATATTGCTTTTAGACACAGCTATGTACAGTAAAGGTTTTAATATGGGAATGATAGAGGCCATAGTTGGCAGTGTGAAATCTTTGCAGTCTTCATGACGTTAATTTCTCTGGGCCTCAGTTCTCTCCTTAGCAAGATGCTATAATATCATCCACTATCATCCACTTTGTGTATTTCTTGGCCACTTGTGCTTCTTCTGAGAAGTGTCTGTATATTCACCGGGCCATTATAGAAATATGAATTAAAACAATACTGAAGTACAATCTCACCCCAGAAAGAACAGCCATCATCAAGAAATCAAAAAATAACATATGCTGGTGAGGTTGTTTGGAAAGAAGAACCTTTCAATATTGTTTGTGGGCGTGTAAACTAGTCAAAGCACTATGGAATCAGTATGGAGAGTCTTCAACAAACTAAAAATAGAGATTCCATTGAACTAGCTATTCCTCTTCTAGGTATCTTTCTGAAAGAGTTAAAAAATCATATTATAAGATACTTATACACCTATATTTGCAGCATTTTTAGCTAAATCTTGGAAGCAGCCTATATGTCCATCAGCAGATAAATGGAAAAAGGAAATGTGGTATTTACACACCACAGAATACTATTCTACCATAAGGAAGCATAAACTAGAGTCATTTGTAGGAAAATGGATGCACCTCTAGACCATAAAGTTAAGTAAAGTAGATCAGACCCACGAGTTTAAGTATCACATGATTTCTCTTATGTGAGAAACCCAATTATAAATAACGAGCAAGAGAAAAGATAGATGATAGGAAATAGGGAGATATTTTTCAAATGGGAAGGGGAACCAAGAGGTGGAGGGAGGAGGAGGGGAGGGAAGTAAAAGAAAAGGAAATTTAAAAGAGGGAACTGAAGAAAAAAATGGAAATAGAGCTTTCACAAGTGGAAAGGGAACAAAGGTAGATGGAGGAAGGAGGCATGGGAAGGGAAGAGAAAGGAACCAAAAAAGCATTAAGATGTGCTAGGTACATGAGCGAACACCCCATGATCAGTGTAATCATTGTGTAGTGCAAACACGATAATAAAAGATAGGAAAAAATAGCACCCACCGCGTAGGATGGGCGAGAGCTTTAACGTGTGCATATCGGCACCTGTAGCACGGGGCCGGGACAGAGGAGGCACCGTGTGGCCCTTGGCTGCCACCACTGATGCTGCTGTTCACTATAGTGAGCATTGGTCGCAGCACTGTGTCACTTTATGCCAGGGAAACATGAGGAAAGATGGGTGAGCCCTGTCCTGGGGATTTCAGCTGCATGGAGCGTTTCAGCTTTAATGCTTTACATCATTTTTGATGCTTCTGTTCCAGTTCTCTCCTCTCCTCAACTATGTCTAAGTTTTAGGGTGGAGCTGTATTCTCTGTCTTTTGATTTCTTATCTCTTTTGTATATATACATACATATATATATA
>NW_022900944.1:41036298-41040915 GCF_012274545.1 Fukomys damarensis
ATATATATATAAATAACTTGGGGAGGGTCTTTTTTCGTTATATCCTGGAAATAGATGTAGTTTTCTCATTATAACTGATTACCTTCTTTCTCAGGGTCAGTTCTGTTCCTTACCCTCTGTAATGTGGATTTCAGTTCCTCTACAGTCCTTCTAGTTTTGTGTGTGTTTGTGTGTGTGTGTTGTTGTCATTGTTGTTTTGTTGTTATTGGTAAATAACTTGGGGAGGGTCTTTTTTCGTTATATCCTGGAAATAGATGTAGTTTTCTCATTATAACTGATTACCTTCTTTCTCAGGGTCAGTTCTGTTCCTTACCCTCTGTAATGTGGATTTCAGTTCCTCTACAGTCCTTCTAGTTTTGTGTGTGTTTGTGTGTGTGTGTTGTTGTCATTGTTGTTTTGTTGTTATTGGCAGTCTTTTTTTTAACTATTTTCCAGCTTTTCTTAGCCTATTGTTTTGTTGTTGCTGCTGTTTTGTTTTTATTTTCTATCTCATTAAGATGTTTATGCTGCTAAAGATGGGTAAAAAAATTTTTTTTCTTGATACTGTGCATTGAACCCAGGGCCTTCAGTCTGAGCTACCTCCCCTGCTCTTTTTGTTGTAAATTCTGAGGCATGGTCACACTAAGTTGCTAAATTGCCCGGGCTCAACTAGAATTGTGATCCTCCTGCGTCAGCCTCCCATAGTACTTGGATTACAGCATTGCTGACAGTGGGCTGATCGCCAACATTCCTAACATTAACTTTTGTCTCAGGATCCGGATAATGTTTAGAAGTCAACTCATTTTCTGAGACTGTATTATGATGTTTTCCTAATTCTCATTGTCTGTTCTTTCTGTATCTCTTGCTTTTACTCTCACATCTTTTCTTGACTGTTATTTGTGGTTTAATTAGCATTAATACTAATTAGCTCGTCTTTTGTACATCTGGATGTCTTTCCAAAGTACACAGTCTTAAGTCCTTGGCCACAGTTCTCCAGCATCAGTGTCATTGCTCTACATATTTAAGCCAAATGTAAAACCCATACTGAGATTTTTCTTCTGCTTTTTCTTCCTCCTTGCTCTTGGCTCTCAAGAAACAGATACAACTTTTTCAACATTTCTTAGTGAAAATTTTTAAATTTGGTTTCTAATTTAACTGTATCATGGTAAGAATATTTGACTTATATAATGGTGAATACCCATGGTGAAATTTACCTTTGAGGTCTGGCTGATGGTTAATTTCAAGACTGTAATTGTGAAGTGCATATTTCCTGTGTGTAGGATTCTATAGCTCTTTAACATCAAGCTTGTTAACCGTTTCGTCTAAACATTCAGTTTTGTCGACTGTCTTCCCAAATTGTAACATAAATCGTTAAACTCTTCTAAGACTGTCAGATTCATTTGTGCTTTAAGGCTATGTTGCTTGACAAATGCAACTTCATGATTGCTATAGCTTCTTGCCTCATTTTTCTCTCCCATGTCAGTTGTCCCCTTTCATCTCTAGTATACTGATTCTGTGTAAAATTTTATTTTTTTGTTAATATTGCCACATCAGTTACTCTGCTTGCTACACTTTCTGAGTATTTTTCTTTTATCCGTTAAATTTTTACTCTTTCAGTATTTGTTTTGCTCATGAGTGTAAGTGAGAAAATGCAACCTTCTAGGAACAGTCTCTCCCAGTATTTTGAAGCCTTAACTCAGCATTCGTTTGTTTCCAGCTCATAAGAGAGTGCTTGTTGGTCTCCCCATTGCCTGCACGTGGCATGGGATGGTGGGGAGCTTCGTGGGCCTTGAAGGGTTGCCCTCAGTACACTTCCTGCTGGCCAGTTGGAATCTCAGGGCTATGTACCCTGTGAGGGGGCCTGGGGAGTCAATCTGCTGAATACCTAAGAAAACAAGGCCTGGGGCATCTGGGAACAGCTAGTCGTGTCCAGCACAGTCTTTACATCTGGATACCAAGTACCTGTTTGCTTCTTTCTTCCCAGACAGAGGTGACCCCATTCTGTTACTTAATCTTGTGCAATCTCGGGGCTCTGTCGTGCTCACATGTGGTTCCTTAAGGGGCTGTGACACACAGAAAGCAGCTTGCCCTGCACATCTGCAGCCTCTGCTGTTAGTCTGTGTTAGAGCTGGAGCAGAGGCAGAACGTTAACAGCACGCTTCCCGTTTTCAAGAGAAGACCTGGAAACACCGTGTCCTTGGCAGTTGGTGACGGTGACAGACTCCTGCAGGCCTATAGGGGACTTGGCAGGAAGAACAAGGTACAACCTTTGCATCACTTCCCTCCAGTCCTCACCACTTGCCCATGTGACGGGGTCTTCAGGAGGGTACCTACCCACTTGGCGCTGTTGATGCATTCTTGGGGATTGGAGGATTTTTTAATGAAGGTGGTTCTGGGGATCGAACTCAGTGCCTTCATACTGAGCTACATCCCCTACCCCTTTTTAAAAATTTTTTTTGAGTCAGGGTCTTGCTAAGTTGCTCAGTTGTCCAGGATGGGCTCAAACTTGCAGCCCTCCTTCCTGGGCCTCCCAAAGTGCTGGGATTATGAGCATGCACCAGTGTTCCTGGCTGGAACTCAAAGGTTTTTGTTTTTGATAATTCTAGGCTTTGAAGATAAGATTTTTCATTCAGTAAATTCCTTGCTGGCCTTAGTAGAAGTCAGATATTTCACCCCAGTTAATCCATGTGTAATCATCACACCATCTTTCTGAGATAGGAATATCAAGTTGCTGTATTTTCTTCTGATTGGTTATCATCATGAATCTCAATCTGTCTCCCTCCCTTCTTTCCTGCCTCTCTTCCTCTCTTCTTCCCTCCCTCCCTCATTCCCTCCTCTCTCCATGTCTTCCCTCCTTCCTCCCTTCCTCTGACCTCAGTAACAACTACCATGAGGCCTTCTGAAATAGTGGCCTTGGGTTGAAAGCAGCGTCATTAACCTGATGTATGCTACTAGGCTGAATTCCTTGAATTAACTCTGGAGCCGTAATGGGTGATTGTCTCCCAAAGACTTTTCCCAGACCATTGTACACTGTTTGGGCTCCTGGATCTATTAGCATTTTCAATATAATGTTCCAACTTTCATTTCTTCTTGCAACCTGGACATCCTTCTTTCTTGAGTGCTTCTCTTTCTTGTATTATCGTGATAAAAGCAGGGAGCAGCCAGCACATGTTGACATCCTCGCTGTTCCCCAGAGCCTTAGCGCAGTCAGCTTAGATCTGCCTTTCAAGTTATGATAGAGAACGGTTTCACCAAATGCCTGGTGATGCATGACACTGGCCCACACAAATGTCTCGGATCCACAGGTGGCTTTTGTTCATGTAGTGAGTAAGGGATCTGGGTTCCTTTCATCCAGAGGCTCTTGTGTCCCCTGGGAACTCATTATAACCTGCATGTGTTTCATGGAAGGAGGAAAAGAGTACAGGGACCCGGTTCACAAGAGGGGCAGCTCAGGAATTACTCTTCCCCTGAGACCCCTGGTGGGAACCTAGATGCCCGCCTTGTGTGGGGCAGGTGGGGACAATTTCTCTCCTGGATCCCGTTCCTGATGGCCATCCCCTGCCGCAGAAAGGGCCAGCTAGACCGAGGGACACCGGTCCCCTTATTCTGCAGTTCATCCTAAACACACACACACACACACACACACACACACACACACACACACACGTAAGTATATATTAGCCAGTTTTAACATTCTAATCTCTTTCTACCTTTTACTTTGTGGATTTAAAGCCACTTCTCTTACTTATAGTGACTGATGTTTTTACTAATTTCTGTGTTTCATTTTAATTCTCTTCTCTAACAAATTTTGGTCTTTATTATTATTATTAAAAATTTCTGGACTTATTTGTGGATTGGTTGAATCCAAAGTTTTGGATTAGTTGAATTTCTTTATATCTCAGGCATTCCATGCATTTTTTTTCTTTTCTCTCCTGGATGCTTCTGGTATGGATTCTACTTCCTTTCTTCTCCCATTCCTCCCTCCTTTCGTCCATCTGTCCTTCCCTCCCTCCCACTTGAAATCTTAACATAAATGTCATGTAAACTTTCTCTTACACGGTATAAAGTTATTCAGTGTCGATCTGATCCACAGCAGAAGGCCTTACATCAGTGGTGACAAACCTATGGCTTCCATGCTGCGGTGGGCACAGACAGCCCTCTCTGTCCCAGTCGTCCACCATCACCCGGTGGCCCAGTTTCGGATATTCAGGTTTTAGTTGCAGTGTTGAGCTTTGCAATAAATAAGTGGCTATTTGGTTGCGGTTGGGCACTCGGTCTCTAAGTTTCACCATCCCTGCCCTACGTGATTTAATGGCTCAATGAATTCCTCCCTCCCATAAAACACATCCCCCTTGTTCCTGTTTCATTTTCTTCTCCAATTCACTTTTAAGTGCAGTTTGTCTGGTCCTGTCGCCAGGCTACACCATGTGCAGAACTTGACCTTAACTTGATGTGACCATCCTCTAGTGAGGGTGCTGTTTGAGGTCCCACCCTCTGTCTTTTATAAGTGGGAGGAGCCGCCAAGAGGCTGCTGGGCAGATGCAGTACTAAGCAGGCATCTTCATTTCTTTCTGAAGCACATTTCCTAGTGTTTTCCATTTCATCTGCTGGATATCCAGCCTGGCTTTTGCAGAACCC
>NW_022900944.1:41042032-41046537 GCF_012274545.1 Fukomys damarensis
AGTCTGCACTCCCACCAACAATGGAGGAGGGTTCCTTTCTCCCCACAACCCCGCCAACATTTGTTATTGTGTGATTTCTTGATAGCAGCCATTCTTTGTGGGGTGAGGTGGAATCTCAGTGTTGTTTTCATCTGCATCTCTCGAATGACCAGTGATGTGGAACATTTTTTCATATATTTTCTTGCTGCTTTCACTTCTTTGTATGAGAAATGTCTGTTCATTTCGGATGCCCATTTTTGGATCGGGTCTTTATATTTGGGGGGACTGATTGTTTTGAGTTCTTTATATATCCTTGATAATAGTCCTTTGTCTGAGGTACAGCTGGTAAAAATTTTTTCCCACATTGTAGATTGTCTCTTAGTTTGCAGAACCCTTTTAGACTCCTCTGTAAAAGCCTGTCATGGCCACGCCTCGGCATGTTGGCATGGCTCTATGTTTACTGTCTGCTCTAAGTTGAGCTCTTCTCTGCCAGGCATTGCGGCCAGCTTCTTGGGCACAGCCAGCCAGCCTGAAGCAGCCCAGCCAAGGCCTGGATTTTCCAGTGGTTGATGAGAAATCACTGCTGCCAGTATTACTAGCTTACTCCTGTTTCTACTGAGCACTTTCTCCGTGTTCACGGGTTCCTTGTATGGCCATTCATTCATTCTCCAGTGCAAAGCCTGCCTTGAAAACCTTCAAGTGTGCCACTCACAGCATAGCAAGTATTCCAGATAAAGAGTTGGAAGTATACATTTTCATCTACTGTCAATGTCCAGTGTATTGTTTTGCTTTCCTTCATAGTATCCCACAGTAGTATTCTTAGGGATGGAAATTGGAATCACCTTTTTAGAGGACACACAGAAAAAAAATCTATCAAAATTCAAAATATGGCTGTCCCTCGGCCTAGCAGTTCCACTTTTGGGGATTATGGCATAGAAAAGAAAATTATATCGCAAAGTGCATGTATTGCACCTTTGGTTTTACTAGATAAAAACTGGAAGCAACACAAGATAATATTAGTTACAACAAAATCAGCAGCCAAGACTTAACAGGACAAGACTTCCACAGATGTCAGCACCAAGGAGGATGCTCCTCTTCTCTCACCTGTGTTTTCACAAATGAAGAAGCTATGGTGTCAAGAATTTAAGTATGAAGTTCACACAGCTAGTGAAGGAGGGGGGCAGTTTTTAATAATGAGCGAGCATCCCTACAATGGGCTGAATACACTATGTTAGTTGAGAAAAATGGGGGCAGAACTCTACTTAGACAGAGTATTCAATTAGGTATTCATTGCTAAAAGCCAGGTTGTAGAGCAACACATAAACTATGGTGTCGTGTTTGCAGAGAGAGAGTTAAGCAGTGCTTTGATATAAGTAGGAAATATGTAGCATTGCAGAAGGATTTGAATGAGCCTCTTAGCCTTGCTTTTTTCTTGGGGAAGTAGCACTCGTGGACATCTTCCCTTTATGTATTATCCACTTCCGCATTGTTCGTACTTGCTTCCACGACACAGTTTTCCTTTTACCTCTAAAGGTGAACTTAAACAGCTAAAGACCACTAAGGATGACTTGAAGCTCATCTCTCCCATCACACACACACAACCAGAGCAGAACGGACACTTGGGGTCAGGTGCTGATGGACGGGGGGTGAGGTCTGTGCACTGATAGATGTCTGCAGCATGTCTACCTGCTGGATGCCTGTGTGCCCTATGCGAAGCTGTGACAGCCAGAAATTCCCTGGACCTTCTGGTGTCAACTGGAGTGCAGATTAGCTGTGGATTGAACCGGGAGGTGGTCACTGCTCACGGCCGAGGTCCTCTCCCCTCCCAGGGCTGCAAAGAAGATCCAGCTGTACTTGAGAGTATTTCAGACTTTGCAAGTTCTGCCCAGCAAACACACACCCCTCTCAGTCACAGCAGACAAGTCTTGCTTTTGTCTTTCTATTCAACTTAACCACTGTTCACCTTGCAGCAGATGATCAACAGGCCCAGAGCTCTGTGTTCATCCCTGGCCATCCTTGGTTCTGGGTGGAGAACAATACCGAGTTTTCCTTTTATCAGCAACTTACTGAAAGTAGGGGTTCCAGTTGTTAGTAAGTTTCATTAAGAATACAATTATTAAAAATGCAAAATATACACACTTTTCCTATTGAGAATATAATTATACAGTAAATTAGCTGATGTCCAGAATGTCACTTTTTAAGCACGTCTCCGATATCTCCAGTACTTAGATAAGACATAGGGCATGTGTATTAAGAGTCTTCAACTGTGTATAACAGTAGAGCAGTCAAAAGTAATGGTGTGTGCTGAAAGATCCTTTATCATATGAATTTACCTTTAGTCATCTATTATTTATTTCAGCTATTTTATATGCCATTATAATAAATATTATGACAGAGAAAGCTTTTACGCTTTAGCTTATGTACTACTCTTTACTTGCCTGCAACCCTTCAGGAAAATATAACTATGTTTTACCTATAGTTAACGTAAATCATCACTTACATTAGAGTGAAAAAATTCACTATGAAAAAAGGCTCTTTCTTCAATAGCAAGGCGTAAATGCACAATCATGTTGACTGCCAGACTCCTCTCTCCATCCTCTCTTAAACTGTTTTTAAGCTGCAAAGTGAATACCTTGCATAGAGGGAAATTGGAAGGTTTTGGAATATCTTCACTCTCTTGTTAGTTTCTGGCAGGATAAGCATTTTTTATCCAGAGTGCAAAATATTGCCAATTACTGTCTAGGCCTTTTTAATAGTTTTGCTTCACCTGGCTCGTAACTCATATACCAAATTAAATAAGCAGTTATCTGGTGTAATTTCTCCTTGAACAATCTCACAATTACCTAGAGATGTTGATACAGTTACTTTGTGAATTGACTTCTACCAACAGAAGGCAAGAATCTAGGCTTATAGGTAATGTAGGAAGAGTCACTGTGCTTTTCTTATTGGAGATGTCTGTGTATTTTGGCAGAGGGAGGTGCGTGAGTGAGGAGACACCTGATGGTTGATTTCAAGGTCGTGGATGACAGACTCAAAACCTGTCCTCCAAAGGTTTTTTAAAAAACCCAGACTTCGTCAAAGATCATTTTGGTGTGGGTTCCAATTTCAGAATGTGGAATCTTCCCTAAGAACATTTTCCTATAAAAAGCGCAATGTTTTGTAGACTGGTAAAATGAATAGATCCAAGAATGATGCTCTCAAATTCATCCCTTTCTGGAAAGAAAAGGAAAAGCATGTTTACTTGTGATACTTTTATTCTTAAGACTCAGCCCAAATAGGCAAACTCCCCATTAGGAGTGCTCATGGCGCTGGCTTGTGTTTGTTCCAAAGAAAGGTAGAAGAATCACAAATCAAAGAAAGCATCTGTCTCCTCATGCATTTCCCAGGGAAGATGCTTCCATCCTTTGCTGCCATTAACATCACTTAAATAATACTGGAGAAATTAGTGTTACGAAGCCCCACATAGGATATTGATGAATTATTAAACTGGTTTAGTTGGATCTCCATTGTAGTTCAGTGAATAATGTCTTGCCAATAATACTTTCTGCACCAGTGTCTCTGGCTGTTGTAAATGTGACAACTCCTATTTAAGGCTTCAGAATATAAAACCAGGACTGAGAGTCTGCAAAGTGGAAGGGTGAGGGACATCAGCATAATGCAATTAAGGCCCATTGGATTAGAATTTGCAGGATGCCATTAGTAATAAGCTCTGAGTATAGATTATTGCCTTGGTTCCATTTTTCCTTCCAGCAATAACACTTCTCTTGTAAATTCTAAGTGTATAAAATAAATATGATATAAAATAGACACAAACAAGAATATATAGATGGTGTTAATTTCTTTGTAGCTTCTCGGTGTTGTGTGCTGGAAAATAGAAGACAGAGATACAGCACAGTGTGACATTCCCAGGATGACATGAGCTTAGGGTCCAGCCACATCTTGGTTGGAAAAGTATTTCTTTACCATCTCGGCCGCCTTAAACTCTACCAACCTCTGTTTTCTCTTCTATAAAATGGGAGAGATTATACATACTCTGAAGATTTTTTTCAAATTGCCAGTAAATGAAAAAGTATTACCAAGCATATTATAGGTGCTCATTATTTTCCTGCTTTTATTGTCAGTGAATATTTGTAAATGAGTCTCTTTTAGGGGGATCTAGAAATCATTCCCCAAGTGAAAGAGATAGGTAGGCACATTGCCCTGAAGTCTTCAGGGACTGGCACTTTGGAGCAAGGTTATAGAATTGCTTATTAATAGCAATCAGTAAGTCATGCTTCTGCATTGGGTGTGATGGATCACCCACAGCTAATGTAGAATCTCCTGGGTATATTGGAGGCAGAGTTCTTGGCACCCACTAAATACCTCAAAGTTACTCTGTTCTGCTTTGAACCTCTAAAGGGATCTGCTCCTCTTTTCCCCCACTGAGTCATGACGATTTCAATGCACTGTAGCAAAGAGCTACCCCCATCTGCCACTTGATGGGGTAAAAGTGTGCGTGGAGTTTTTTTTTTTTTTTTTTTTTTTTT
>NW_022900944.1:41046670-41118255 GCF_012274545.1 Fukomys damarensis
TTTTTTTTTTTTTTTTTTTTTTTTGATGGAGCCAAGTAAAGAATGCAAAGCCCACAAGAATGCTCTGAAGCAAGATTATGTGATTTCCCCTAGCATGTTTGGTACCACCTAGCAGCTCTGTTCCCACAGCAGATACTTTGGCTTCATTACAGGGAGAAATGGGACTGTGGAGATAACTCATCTGTACCATCCCAGGCAGTTTTCAGGCAGATTATAATTAATGATGACTTAAAGTAATGATCGCATTTTAAAAATAGATCTGATCATTGGAATTATTCATGTTGTCCTTTTTAAAGGCGTGTTTTCAGGGAATACTGTCGTTTTTATTTGTCCTTCCATTGTTGGTAAGCAGGATATCCCTGTGAGATATTCCCTTGATGTGTTTCCACGATGGGGAATAAAGAAAAGAAGTAAAGGAGGTAAAACTTATGACCAATTAGTTTGCCTTTAGAGGTGGTGTTAATGACTGACTGACTGAATAGGCTGGCTGTTGTGAATGTTGTCTCGCTGGCTGAGCTCAGGAGCAGGACAGCTTGCTGCCCTCTGCTTTCTGCCCCCAAACCTTTGCAATTGTAGATCCAGTGGTCTTGCCTGGGCTTGCTCCCAGCTTCTGTGAACTTTTCTCAGGGGCATGCACAGGTGAGGTTAAGAGGAGGTTTGGGTTGTTGCGTGTGTAATATGGAGTAAAGACTAGTGGTGGAAATCATGACTTAGTGAGAATTGTGGGTATTGTTTGGGTGAAGTTGTGCAGGAGTTTATGACTTTTAGGTTCTCTGTCTGTGAGATGGGTGGACGACAGTCACTGCCCCCACAGGCTGTTGTTGGGTAGTGGGGTGCTGGTCTCTGTTCTGAGATTGCTCCCTTTGTCTCCTGATGAGCTGTTGAGCCCACTTGGTACAGAGTGGGTCAGTGAGGGTGAAGATGGTGATGATGGTACCACAACAAGGAACAGTTGCAGTGAGACACACAGTGGTGTGCATATTCCTGTCAGGTGCCAGGTGCTGTTTCTAGTGCATCCCACACATCTCTTGCTTTCCTGAGCTACTGTTATCACTCCCATCCTACAGGGAGAGGAGGATTGAGTGATTGAAAGCATTAACTTGCCCATTTGGTGGGTGCTGCACCTGATTCAGACTCAGGCATCTGGTCTGAGTCACTGGCTTCGATCAATACCTTTGGATGCAGAACACTCACTAAATTTGCTCATGAGGACACCAGGCCCTTCAGGGCATCTGTGGAGCTACTGGTTGGTCTCCTCGTCTCTGGGTTCTGTGCTGTTGTTCACGGAGGAGCCACTGAATCATCCTCCCAGCTGATTATGTTAATTGTGTGAAATTATAGTGGGACATCTGCATTCATTCATGAGCATAAGTATTGAAAAGCAATGGACGTTCCATTTTGACAGTGGCCTTCAGGTCATATTCCCTGAGAGCCCATATGTGCGCAAGACTTTAGTTTCATTGTGTCAGGATAAATGCTCTGACCACGTAAAGCAAGTAACGTTATACCCATTGTCAAAAAGGCAGCTGAGGCCCGGAGCTTCCCAGTCATCCTGTTGCCAGCGCTGTGGTCATACTGAACTGTGGCTCCAGGTCAGCTTGGCTCTGGAACCCCTGCTACAAATGACAGCATTTCCCTGATCTTCTTTTTAAATACTGTATACTCCCCATATGGTCCCTTTGGTTTCTGGCGGTATCACATCTGAGTCACACTTGGCTAATTTATTGTCATAAAATGATACTAAAGATCACTGTTGCGTAACGACAGCAAGCAACCCCTTTGATGCTGCCTTTCCTAGCCCTGGAGTCATTGGTGCAGATTTTAGAAATCGATCTGGTGTGTTGAAAGGCCACCAGCAGCCGCCCCACACCCCAGGGGCACTACAGGAAAGGGTGTGTGCTGTCGCACGACACTTTTATAGCTGAGCCCTGCGTGTTGGAGCAGGTGGGCTTATGAGCTACAGAGAAGTCGCTGGATGCTTCACGTGTGCAGTGCCACCTGTGCGGTTGTTTCAAAATGCTGGGTTGTAGCATCTGCATGCATAAATTAAAGTAAATTAACATTTCTGTCTTGCCTGAGATGTTCATTTTGTGTACTGGTGTGATTAGAGGAAAGTGTGGATTTAGGGAAGGGATGAGAGACGCATTTTCTTTCGAGATTTAATATACTCAGTTTGAAGTTCCTTGTGTTAGACAAAGGAAGGTGGACAGGTAGGTAGATAGAAAGATAGATGGACAGATAAAGAGGAAGGGAAGAAGAGATACATGTGATATAAATTGTAGGGTGGTGGGATTTCAGATAGTTTTTCTGGTGTGTGTTCATGTTCATCTGTCTTTTCTACATTTTTCTGAAGTTAATATGAGTTGGAAGCAGAAAGTGGCTTGAAATAAACCTGGAAAGACTGACAGGAGCTAAGTCACACAGGGGCTGTGTGTGTGTGTTAGTCATTTCTGTTCTGCAGTATAAATCTTCGATTTGGGGGCTTTTCCTTGCTGGAGCACATCCTGAGTAATAAAGCTTTTGCTAACCATGCTGAGGAATTTGGACCACATCTTGTTGACCACTCCAAGCTACCAAAGCATTTTGTGTATGAGTTACTTGTGTCGATCCAGAGAGTAGACTGTCACCAAATGAGACACACACTTTTTGTGTTCCAGGTGGTATGTGCTAGTTCAAACAACTGTTAATAAAAGTTGTGGGTTTGCTGCGATCACCCGGCGGCGTGCACGCGAGCTCCCGGCCTGCGCGGGAGCTCCCGGCCTGTGCGACAACCGACCAGGAAGGAAGGTAGCCGCGCGGGCGCCCTTGAAACACCCACACGACACCCCTCCCGTTCTCAAAACTCCTGATCGGGCCAGTCCTTAGACCAACTCTGCAGAGGCATAGGTTCCCATGAAGGGTAGTTTTCTGAGCTCCGAACTTTGAACATCTTTAAAGAAAGGGCAGGGGAAACCTGTAATAGAACGGAGTGGAGTTCAACCCTGAGGGTAAGGAAACTAAAGTTAGGCCTTGTAGATTGTGTTCAGTCTCAGTCGTGAGGAACAGCCATTGGCTAGCTAAGACCAGGGGATTGGGTTCCGCATATGACTGTGCATGTGGTATAATATGAGATCAGAGATAGCCTGAAAGAGGACCTTCAAATTCTTTTTCTTTCCCTCTCTCTTTTCTCTTTTTTCCTCTTTCCACCCTAAAATTTCTTTCTTTTTTCTGTCCTCTCTCTCCAACTCAGTCTCTTGCTCCACCATAGTGTCCCTCATCTCCCTTTTTATTCCAGTTCCTGAATAACTCAGACTTCTTTTATTATTTTTTGTTTTTAGGAGGGGTTTCTCTTTATGTTCTTTTCTCCAGTCATTTTACCTCACTCATGGCTCTGTACCTTCAAGGGAAGGCAAGCGCCTGTTACTGTTAAGGGGATATATTCCTGTCCTTATTCCTGCACTCTCTCTATCCCCCCTGAAGTTAATAGCTTTGTAAAGATAGTAAGGTAATTCTACAACCTCTGGATTCACTTCAAACCTGCTCTAATTCTTTCACTTATTCAATCCTCTCATTCTAAGTCAAACCCCCCATCCTAAATGGTAAAGATGCCATATTGAAAAGAATATTCACTGCAAACATACTATGAGCTGCTTCTTGAAATTAATCTAATTCACATGAGTTAAAGGTGATACATTAATGACTACCATAAGTGGTCAGTTGGCAAGCTGTGCCTGATCCTATTGGGCTGCTGAATGTATCAATTGGGACAAAGAGTGGTGATTGATTTAAAGAGTTGTTTTCTCTGATATTATGAAAACGAGAATGTCTATGAGTCATTAGAAACTCAAAAGCTAAAACGCAACTATATTAGGAAGATTTAAGTAATACCCAGAAATTAAAGAAGGACAACCCAACAATAAAAATAAAAATGAGAAAACACTTAAGCAAGACACAAAAACAAATATCCAGTTCACCAATAGCAAATAGTAGGACAAATGAGGATGAAAAGTCTGATAGTGAACCAACAGGACTCCCTGGACCCATAGCACAGGAGGTAACAAAATTGATCAATCAGGCTCTAGAAAAATTCAAATCAGAAATAATTTCCCAGCTAGCCAGAGAGATGATGAGCAAAATAGAAGTCATGATTCGAGACTCTAGAGCAGAAACTGAGAAAAAAATAGATGAGCTCAAGACTGTGATAGAAGCCATGAAGACTCAGCATAAGAAAGACATGGAAACAATGAATGCCCAACAGAGGAAAGAAATGGAATCCATAAAACAGATTCAAACAGATATCCAGGAGATTAAAAACTCTATTGAAAGTGTACGAAACAGAATAAAAGATTGCGAAGATAGAATTTCAGATATAGAAGATAGGATAGCAGTCAGTGACCGTGAAAAAAGAGGTCTATTAAAAACAGTAAGGGATCATGAGAAATCAATCCAACAACTCCTAGACGATACAAAGAAAAATAACATAAGACTGATAGGAATTCATGAAAAAACAGGAGAAAACACAAATGATATAAAAAAGCTCTTCACAGAATTAATGACAGAAAACTTCCCAAACAGAAGGGAAGAATTAGACATACAGATAAGTGAGGCATATAGAACCCCAACTAGCCACGATCAAAAAAAATCTACACCTAGACATATAATAATCAAGATTCCAGAAATCCAACAGAAAAACAAAATACTACAAGCAGTAAGAGAAAAGAAACAAATCACATGCAAAGGGAAGCCCATTAGAATCACAGCAGACTTTTCAACACAAACCCTTAGGTCAAGGAGAGCCTGGAGTGAGGTATTCCAAGTCCTAAAAGAAAAGAATCTCCAACCTAGACTTTTGTATCCTGCAAAACTCTCTTTCAAAATAGATGGGGAAATAAAATACTTCCACGACAAAGAGCACCTGAGAAATTTCATGAACACCAAACCAGCACTGCAAGGAATTCTAAACAATATCCTAGAAAAGGACAACGAAATTCACAATAACATGAGGCCCAACAGACCAAATCAAATAGGCAAGGCAAGAAACTAAAAGGAGATGGGAGAAAAAGTAAAAAGAGTCAACAAATGGACAAAAACATGACAAGAATAAGTCAAAATATATCAGTTGTAACCATCAATGTTAATGGCCTCAATTCACCAATCAAGAGAAACAGATTGGCAGAATGGATTAAGAAGCAAAATCCAACAATATGTTGTATACAAGAAACACACCTAGTGCAAAAGGAAGTCCATAGACTGAAAGTGAAAGGATGGAAAACAATTCTCCATGCGTCAGGAGTCCAGAAAAAAGCAGGGGTAGCAATCTTATTCTCAGATAAAGTAAATTTCAAACCAAAACTCATTAAGAGAGACAAAGAAGGACACTACATCCTTGTAAAGGGAACAATTCAAGAGGAAGAGCTGACAATCATAAACATATATGCACCAAATATAAATGCCCCCAACTATATAAAACAAATATTAAGTAACATGAAAAACCAAATAAGCACTAATACAATTGTAGTGGGGGATTTAAATACCCCACTATCACAAATTGACAGATCTACTAGGCAGAAAATCAACAATGAAATAATAGAACTGAACCAAGCTTTGGAACACATGGACTTAATAGATGTTTATAGAGTATTCCACCCCCAAAAACCAGAATATACATTCTTTTCGGCTGCACATGGATCATTCTCCAAAATAGACCACATACTGGCTCACAAAACAGGTCTAAATAAATGCAAAAAAATTGAAGTCATCCCCTGTTTATTATCAGATCATAGTGCAATCAAACTAGACATCAATAGCACAAGAAACTATAGAAACTTCACAAGCACATGGAAACTGAACAACACTCTCCTAAACAATCAATGGATTACAGAGGAAATTAAAGAAGAAATTAGACAGTTTTTACAAATAAATGAGAATGCCAATACAACATACAGGAATCTTTGGGACACAATGAAAGCAGTTCTACGTGGAAAATTCATAACATTGAATGCCCACACTAGGAAAACAGAGCGGGCTCAAATAAACAACTTAACGATGAAACTTAGACTCCTAGAAAAACAAGAGCAAGAAAAACCCAAAGCTCGAACAAGAGAGGAAATTATAAAGATCCGAGCAGAAATCAATGCAATTGAAATTAAGAAAACGATACAAAAAATAAATGAAACAAAGAGCTGGTTTTTTGAAAGAATAAATAAAATTGACAAACCCTTAGCTAATCTTATCAAAAAAAGGAAAGAAAAGGCTCAGATCCATGCAATTAGGAATGAAAAAGGCGAAGTCACAACAGATCCGAAAGAAATCCAGAGGATCATGAACACCTACTTTGAGAACCTGTACTCTAATAAAATGGAAAACACAGAAGAAATGGACAGATTTCTAGATACTTATGAATTACCAAAGTTGAACGAAGAAGATAAAAACATTTTAAACACCCCAATCACAATCAGTGAAATTGAAAATGTAATTAAAAACTTACCAACAAAGAAAAGCCCAGGCCCTGATGGATTCACTGCTGAATTTTACAAGACATTTAGAGAAGAACTACTACCATTACTCTTCAAACTTTTCAATGAAATTGAAAGAGAAGCTATACTTCCAAATTCATTCCTGGAAGCAAGTATCACTCTGATTCCCAAACCAGAGAAAGATACAACCAAAAAGGAGAACTACAGACCAATCTCCTTAATGAATATAGATGCAAAAATCCTTAATAAGATACTAGCAAACAGAATACAGAGGATTATTAAGAAGATCATCCATCATGACCAAGTCGGATTTATTCCAGAGATGCAAGGGTGGTTCAACATACGAAAGTCAGTGAATGTAATACATTATATTAACAAAGTCAAGGACAAAAACCATATGATCCTCTCAATAGATGCAGAAAAAGCATTTGATAAAATTCAACACCCATTCATGATAAAAACCCTGCAAAAAATTGGAATAGATGGTCTATACCTCAATTTAATAAAGGCTATTTATGAAAAACCATCAGCCAACATCATATTGAATGGCCAAAAACTGAAAACCTTCATGTTAAAATCAGGAACAAGACAAGGATGCCCACTATCGCCACTTCTCTTCAATATAGTTCTGGAAACATTAGCCACAGCAATTAGACAAGAGAAAGAAATTAAAGCAATAAAGATAGGAAAGGAAGAAGTTAAACTATCATTATTTGCTGATGATATGATACTCTACATTGAAGATCCAAAAAACTCCACCAAAAAACTTCTAGACTTAATTGACAGATTCAGTAAAGTATCTGGATACAAGGTGAATACCCAAAAATCAATAGCCTTTCTATACACAAATAACAGACAGACAGAAAGAGAAATAAGGGAAAAAATTCCTTTTACAATAGCATCCAAAAAAATGAAGTATCTAGGAATCAATCTAACAAAAGAAACAAAAGATCTCTACACTGAAAACTACAGCACTCTGAAAAAAGAAATCGAAGAGGATATAAAAAAATGGAAAGATATCCCCTGCTCCTGGGTAGGAAGAATCAACATAGTGAAAATGGCCATACTACCGAAACTGCTATATACATTCAATGCAATGCCAATTGAAATTCCAACACTATATTTCACAGAACTAGAAAAAAGAATCCAAAAATTCATTTGGAACCACAAGAGACCTAGAATAGCAAAAGCCATTATAGGCAACAGTCACATGGCACCAGGTGTAACAATTCCCAATTTGAAACTATACTACAAAGCCACTGTGATAAAATCAGCATGGTACTGGCAAAGAAATAGGCCTGAGGATCAATGGAACAGACTGGAAGACACAAAAACAAATGCAGATGTACTCAGCTACCTCATCTTCGACAAAGGAGCTCACCATCCTCAGTGGAGGAAAGATAGCCTCTTTAATAAATGGTGTTGGAAAAACTGGATATCAACCTGTCACAGATTAAAATTAGACCCTTATCTTTCGCCATGCACTAAATTAAAATCCAAATGGATTAAAGATCTAAATATTAAAACAGAAACATTAAACTTGCTGGAAAGTAAGTTAGGCAGAACTCTGGAAGACATTGGTATAGGAAAAGACTTTATGAACAAATCCTCAGTAGCACGGGAACTAGCAGAAAGAATCAACAACTGGGATCTCATCTTACTAAAAAGCTTCTGTACTTCAAAAGAAACCATTAGCAGAACTAAGAGACAATCTACAATGTGGGAAAAAATTTTTACCAGCTGTACCTCAGACAAAGGACTATTATCAAGGATATATAAAGAACTCAAAACAATCAGTCCCCCCAAATATAAAGACCCGATCCAAAAATGGGCATCCGAAATGAACAGACATTTCTCATACAAAGAAGTGAAAGCAGCAAGAAAATATATGAAAAAATGTTCCACATCACTGGTCATTCGAGAGATGCAGATGAAAACAACACTGAGATTCCACCTCACCCCACAAAGAATGGCTGCTATCAAGAAATCACACAATAACAAATGTTGGCGGGGTTGTGGGGAGAAAGGAACCCTCCTCCATTGTTGGTGGGAGTGCAGACTAGTGCAACCACTATGGAAATCAATATGGAGATACCTCAAAGAGCTTGGACTGGAGGTTCCATTTGACCCAGCCATCCCTCTGTTGGGTATCTTTCCAAGAGAACTAAAAGAATCATATCACAGAGAAGTATGTGCACCCATGTTTATAGCGGCACAGTTTGTAATAGCTAAATCTTGGAAACAACCTATTTGCCCATCCGTTGGAAACTGGATAAAGAAGATGTGGTTTTTCTATAAAATGGAATATTACTCAGCCATAAAGAGCGAGAGAATAGATTCATTCATAGGAAAATGGATACATATTGAAGATATACTCCTAAGTGAAATAAATAAGTCCCACATGTGTAAATACCAAATAGTTTCCCTGGTGTGAATATTCTGCAACAATGCATAAGATTCTAATAAGATTACTGACATTTAGAAATGGGAGGAAAGGAGCTAAAGGTGTAGGGAAGGTGTGATACGTAGGGGAAGAACAAAAAGGGAAAAGAAAAAAATGTGAGAGAATGAAAAGATGAAAATAAAGTGTTTGTAGATGGGGAGGGGAGGAGGGGGTGAAGGGAGGGCAGAGGTAAGGGGAAAAAATGAGAATCAAGACTTGCCATGTAAAGGTACATGATCCCAACAATGAATGTAACTGTACTGTATCCCTAAAATGTACCAATAATCTCAATAAAATTTAAATAAAAAAAAAGTTGTGGGTTTGTTGGTAATGATGAAGGGGCTTTGTATCTTGAATCTGATGATGGTTGTACACATCAGCACCCATGACAAAATGTCATTGAATTACCTACTAAGATATATGGAGCAAAGGAAAGACAATGAATATATCCTGAAACTGGCGAAATCCTGAAAATGACTGTGGTCCGGTACATTACATTATACCTTTCAGGGTTTGATAATGTACTATGCATAGGTAAGATGGTGCCACTGGGTGAAGCTGGACCATGAGTATAAGGGCATTTTCCATGCTATTTTGACCTTTTCTTGTGAATCCATTATTAGTTTCAGAAAAAGTTAGCAGCAACAAGTTCATTGAGCTAAACCATGACAGTGAAGTATCACTAGTTATAGATTCGCTATAAGACCCATTGGCACATCAAATCTCTCAGTCAGCAGCCCACTTCTACAGTCTGGGTTTTTCTCCCAATCTTTCCGCTATGACATTTCCATTTAAACCTATGCAGTGCCACACACTTTTGTAAAGCTGCTAACTTTATTAGACAATCCCACCCCCATCACACATACAGATACAGATATAAGCATGGACACTAATGTCCTAATTCCAAGGGCTGGGATATCCCTCCCGTGGACTTGCTGTAGTGCAGTTTCTCTGCATTTCTCAGGGTCTAAGGCAGAAACAAGAAACCTGATACCCAAGGCAGGAGAATTACTTGAATAATCGTGTGTGGACTTGAATCATTATCCCCAGGAGCCTAGTAACCCACAGCTTGTGGATTAGTCTGTTTGGACTCCTTGATGGCTTGTGATCCCTTGTTCCCCCTGGATGTGTATGTTCTGATTTTGTTCTTATTGGCAGTAGCAGCTCTGTGCTTTATTTCAAAGTGAAGGGGGAAGAACTAACGGACAGCTCACAAGTTCTAAGTTACATGTAGAGAAGAATGTGTGGGCCATTTGGCCACGCTGTCATTTTTGTTGGACTATTGCTTTGGAGTCACCACCTGGGAATGTTCTTCCTGTTTTACAGGAAAATATGTAAATGCGTTTTTATAGTACGCAGTCTGCACACCCCTCAGGGTTTCCCTCAGGGGCTTGGCAGAGAGGAGCAAGCTCTTCACTGCTCCCTGCACCACCCAATGAATGCTGGCTTTTTTGTGGGGATGCATTCAAATTTCCATAAGATTTAGTGTGTGACAGCGGGTGTCTTGCTCTGAGAGAAGTGAGAGGAGGGCCAGAGGAGGCAGGGTGCGGTGACTGACACTTTATTTTCTAACTCTGAATGCCAGATCAAGTAGGTGAGTGTTTGGCGGTGCAAGAATCTATGTGCGGTATAAATTAGCCATAACTGCCTTTGTACTTTAATGAGATTTTTTAGCCATCAGGTAAATATTGGTACTTAGACTGGAAGAATTTGCTCCTCATCTGGGGGTCCAGACTCTCAGAGCACAGTGTGCCTCCCCCAAATACCTTTGAGTATCTTGGTGGCATAGACCACCCCTCTCCCCAGCTCTGTGATTCTCGGAAAACTGGAAACTCTATACACATTCATGTGTGGGCCTCTCCTCTTTTTCATGGATCAGGACGATGCTTCTCTTCTTCCTTCCAAAATTTGCATATTCGAGCATCTGCTCCTGTTACCCAAGATGAGGAATTTATATCTTCATTGGTCAATCTTCTTTTCACCAAAGAGATGTTGTTGGGGTTCAAGCAAATCATTTCATACAGTTTTTCCCTGAAACTAGATCCTCCAGGATCTAACAGTGACCTGGTCTGGTGTGGTCTTCAGGGAGGAGCTTTGGATATTGTTTTACCAAGCATGCTCTACTATAGTGTATTAAGCTGACCATGTTATTGCTAGTTGGCATTAAGGCAAGGAGCTGGCAAAATAGACATCTTGTCTCCTCCTAGTTACATGTATTAAATGTCTTCTCTCTTCCAAACACGATGTTAGGCACTCAGCACTTAACCTTACAACTCTAAGTACCAGTATGTACTACAAAGATTTTTAACAAATGAGGAAACTGAGGTTCACAAATGTTAAATGGTCCAAAGTCAACGTACTTTCCAGCTGCCACTCCCTGAAGTTTATTGTTCAAAGTTTAGGGCTTGGGTTGGAGCCCAGGACACAGGCAGCCAAGATAAATGGGCTGCAGATGCAATAAACATTGCAGTACAGCTCATGAAGTAAGGCAGAGTGGAGAATGTTTTCTGCAGAGCCATTTGTGTCCCCCTTGGTAGCATTAGAGGTTTCACGTTATCCTCCTTAGTCTTACTTCAGCTTCCCAGTCTAGACTGGAATTCCCAAGTTGGCCATTTGTTTTGTGGAAACTCTTTCTACCTGAGCAGGCAGGTGGCCTTGACATCCTTGACTTTATGTCCTTCGGAGGAACTAGGTCTAAGAAGTGACAGTATTTAATGTCACACCCAAAGCTCCTGCAGGTTTAGAAGTTGGGAGTGGCCCATAAACACAACACAAGTCTAAAGGGCATTGCTTTGCTCTGTCCTTCCAGGATTGTGCCAGAAGGCTATGGGCAGTATAGCTTGATATTGTCAAATCCTGACCTCTGGGGGCCTGGCTTCCTGCCAAGAACTTGGGCCTAGGGATGGACTGATTTGGGGTCAATCCTTGCCCCTTTCTTAGCTCTGTGGTCTCTTGTAAGATGCCACCCTTCAGAGTGGGAAGAAATAGTGCCTGTTGCTGAGTTACTGTGAAGAGTAACTGAGAGGTTGTGCACAGACACCCAGCCCCTGGTGGACCTGGTGTGGACAGTGGCCATCATGAGCCTCATGTCATCAGCAAGCACCTGGTCTGTCCACAGAGCTGTTTGTGTTATCCAGCTGGGGTCTCTCGAGGACTCGGCCAGCCAGAAGCCATTGGTGTAAGAGTCTTGCCTGCTTTTGTTCTTTCTATAAACGAATTCATTGCTTTTAATTTGTGATACAAGCTTAGCAGAAAGACTTGGGAAGTTGGATGGCTGCTCATGGTTGAAATACTGTCCACCATAACCTCGGCTGCTCCAGGCTTTGTCGTGATAGCCCTCTGTCATTGTAGCTTTTGGGGACTCGGATTGAGGGGCGATAACGTGCCTGAAGGCCCTTCAGAGCCTCTTTCCTGTACTGTAAGAATCAGCACAAGCCCCACCCTGCAGATGTAGCAGAGTCCCAGCCTCACATGCTCCTGAACTTGGCAGTAAAAGCCCTGTTCTTCCATTCATTCCAGTGATTTATATTCTCTCTGGGCGTCTAATATTAAACAAGGGAATTCCGACATGTTCCATAACACATTTACTGTAACTTGATACCATGAACTAAACTTGCTGTTATTTATCATTTCTTTTTATTTTTCTCTCCTTCCAGCACAAAGCCAAGGTAGAAGCAATGACCCTGGACCTCACTCTGCTCCGTAGCGTGCAGCGTTTTGCTGAAGCGTTCAAGGCCAAGAATGTGTGAGTGTTCCAGGGGAAGGTTATAGATCATAATTCCTTGCTATCATAATGTCTTTATCAGATGAACACAATTGGGAGAGCTCAGGGCTGTGATGTTGTCTTGGCGTCCACACAGGAGGCTCATTTATAGTGGCCCTGTTAAGGTGTCCCATATTTTCTTGACTCTAAGTCACCCTCATTTATGAGATGTGTCATCAATCTAATAACAGCTTCCCAGATTAAAAAGGAGACAACACTATTAAGGAACTAGTAAAAGTGGCTAATAAAAACTAGGCCACTGTAAGATGCATCCTGGATGCAGACCTTTTTCTCAGTGCCTCTCAGATACGTGGACGAATATATTTTAATTGGATCCAGAACAAATTACCTCAGTTATCTAGTATGGCAGGGGCCTGAAAATCAGAGTATGAGAGGATCCAGTGTTTTCAAGTCCACAGTGAGTAGATGTGGTGCGCAGAAATGGTTCCACACACGCAGACTCGGGGTGGGAGATTTACTCTTTTTTTTTTTTCCAGTGGTTCAAAATGCCTGGAGGAGAAGGTTTTGATTAGGCACTTACATATTTTGCAATTGTCATAGGCTAACTTCCTTTTCCTTTGGGGGAGAGAAAAGGGGAGAGGGGAGAAGAAAAGGAAAGGGAGAAGGAGAGGAAGTGAAGGGGGAAGAAGGGAGCAAGGAGGGAGAAAGACAGAAACTCGGACCCCATGCTACAGAAGGCAACAGCGACTAACTATCCTGTAATTGCAGTGCTTTGTTTCCAAGTGTTTATTTTTACTTTGCCTCAAAGGCAAGGCCAGCAATACTGGTGTCTCATTGAACATAGTGGTTTATAATATTTCATTAATAAATAAATTCACTTAATTTTTTTTTCTCCATGAGATTGTCGAAACAGGAGCATTCAGTTAATCATAGTGCAGCTGGTGCCAAGGCTGAGCTAATTATGCACATAGGTTCAAGGATCTCTGCCCTGTGATAAGACTGTTCGTGCTTAGGCTGTGTGTTGGCAACACTGGTTTTACTGCTCTCCAAGCAGATGAGGGATGGCAGTCAGGGGCACCCACCAGATTGTCACATGGTGCTGCACGGAGCTGACTCCTTTCCTGTCTGTGCTCATCCTGTGTCTGCCTTGCAGTTTGCCTTAGTCACAAAGCTTGTTCTGGAGACATCAAGGGCCTGGGCCTTGAGTCTTTAGAGAGTGGTTCCATGCCCTGAATGTAGGCCCTGCCCATGCCCAGGACTGTTCAGGAGCATCCCCAGGCAGCCAGCAGGTCAGGGTGGGGCCTTGCTTTGTGCCCTTTGCGGCGCTGACAGTGGCCAGAGAGCGCTTTGAGATATAAGAGCAGCAACCACGGCGGTTGTTCACTGAATCCTTCATCATCCATTCGTCTACTTGCCCCTTACTCCTGCTCACATGTGTCGAGGCCTCCAAAGCTCTGCCAAGAGAGTGGTGGCCTCTGGAAGCTGAGCTAACCTTGAACAAGCCTTAATCTCTGTTGTCAGTGAGCGGCGTGGAGTCCTCGACCCAGTGTGTCTGCAGTGATTTCAGGAGGAACAGTGCTAACAGTCACCAAAGCAGGAGTGGCAGCCCCTTGATTTAGGGGCTGTGCACGCAGAACGGTGCACACATGTTTTCTAGTTTAGTCCCCAAAGCAGTCCTTTGGAGTAGGTATGATGGTCTCCGACACACAGAAGAGGGAAATGAGGCCAGAAGGAAAGGATGAGCGAGTAATTCAAAGGTCTGGGGTAAGTAGAGAGCTGCGATCCCTCCAGGCCTCCCTCTTGACCACCACCCTGTCTCGACCCTCATAGGACAGGAACTGCGACTCACACAGAGTCACTTGGCAGTCGGTGGCAGATGCAGGGCTCCAGCCCAGGTCAGACTGGCCCTCTCCCCGTCTCCTGCCCTGAGCAGGTCTCATTCTCCTGCTCACTGCCTGTGGTCGTCCCCCTCCTGTTCCTGTGTCGGGCGCCTTGGTAGTGAGCAGCTTTGCCAGAGGAGAACCACTGTTACCTAATAGGACGGCCTTCTGTGTCTCCTTCATGGGACTATTAGTGTTTTAACCATTAAGTAGTTCGGAAATCATCCAATTTAACTGCCTTTTGTAATCACAGAGCCCAAACTGTTGGAGGGATCTATGGCCCATTCTGCCATAATCCTAGATTTTCGCAAATGACTTTGAAATCTTTATACTTGTCCGTTGAGAAACAAGGGTGGTTTTCCTTTCCGAGCTCGGCAGCGCTCACTCTGTATTTGTCTCTCGGGAGCACAGGATTGTACATGGCTTACAGAAATATTGTGGTGGCGAAAATATGCATAAAAAAGCAAGCGATTTTACTTTTGAAATACTGCCAAAATGAAATCTCTCACGGATAGGCAGATGACAGTTCAGTACTTACAGGTCTTTCGATTCTGAGAACTGTCAGAAGTGAATTTAAGTGCCGGTGACTCGGCTGCCAAAAGAACATGTGTAACTCTGTTCTTATCATCACCTCCCATCTTTAGACATTAAAATTTCCTTGTGTGTAAAACATAATGACAAATGAAAGAAAGGCTGCCAGTTTAGAACCAATCTCTCTTTGTGCTTTTGGGCTGAAGAGAGGGAGAAACCCTGACATATGAATTCCACATGGACGCCCCCATTTTGTGTCTGGTTTCCAGGCCTGCTTGTGAAGGCGGCAGGGCATGCGTGAGCCGGCTCTGTGCTGTGCACGTCCATCCATCCTTTCGTTCCTGCCCTGGCCTCAGTGTGCTGTCCCACCCTGGGACAGGCGGTGGATGGTGTAGGCTCAGGCTGAAAAAGATGGAAACAGATGCCAAATGCAAACACTGGCTCAAAATGCAGCTCATTGTGCCTGGAACCTCCCTCCATCTGCCTTCTAATAGAAGATGTGGATTCAGCCTCTTTGGCGAGAGCTCCCTCTTTCTCCTGGCTGGAGTGTGGAGGAGGCGGCTGCTTTAGAAGAAACACTGCTGATCACGGTGGTCTAAGCCATGGCTGCTAGCCAGCTTCTTGTTCCTTCTGTGCAAGGCAGTGTGCTAAGCACCTAAGGATGTATTCTCCTTGATTCCCAACAGTTACCCCAGACTCAGCCATTACTACCCCTTGTTTCACAAATCAAAAAGATTAGTTGCTTTCGCACATTTTGCAAGATGTGGTAGATCTGGAACCAGAACCCAAATCTGTTTGAATCCAGAATCTGTAACTCTTTTTGTTATTTCTCATTCTTTGGTCATGTCTTTTTTAGCATGGGTTTCTAATTTCATGGCTTAAAGCAATACATGTTTGTGTTTAAAGTTGCCCATAAGCCAGGCTTGGGAGGCTGAGACAAGAGGATTGTCTAAGTTTAAGGCCAGCCTGGGCTACATAGTGAGTTTAAAGTTTGCCTGAACTACAGAGTGAGATCTTTTCTCAAAAATGGATATACATTTCTACTGTCTGCTTTTATTTTCCTTCTTCTTTACCTCCTTCCTTTCTTCTTCTCCCTATTTGCTTAAATCAGGATTTAAATCCTGTCAGTGCATTATTATTATTTGGGGATTGAACCCAGGGCCTCCACAGTGAGCTACACTCCCAACTTTTCTTTTATATTTTAATTTTAAGTGGGGTCTCACTAAGTTATTAAATTTCCCAGGCTGGGCTTGAATTTGAGATCCCCCTGCCTCTGCTTCCCAGAATTCTGGGACCACCACACCTATACCTCTCTATTCAGTGCATTTTAATGTACGGCTGTCACTGTACTTTTTTTAAAAATGTAAATATGACATGCTCATTTATGGGACCAGGGGGCCCTCTTAGAGATTTCGGTGATCCATAGTTTGGTGACTGCACCCCTGTTTCAATATTTAATAGACTGTTTCTTCTCCCTGGTTTCCGTGAGAAGGGAGTAAACACTAGAAAGGCAATCACCTTCCTGTCTAGATCTTGTCAAGACCCCTTGAGGAGCGGTGGTGGTCTGTTATCTACCTGGTGGACACATAGCCCTGGATGCCAGAGCCCTTTTCCTTAAGGCCCTGTCCCCCGCACACATCTGACCCTTCTGTTTGCTCCCTTCCCTTTTCATTCATGAATTCTCCTTTATTCTGTTATTCTCCACTTACTCTTCTGCGTGGTCACTTAGGAACCTCAGCCTGTTTCTCGGCAGTTCTCAGAGTTCAGGGTGGCTGTAGTCAAGCCAGTGGGTCGTAGTCCACATTATTTTGGGCATTTCTGGAAAGCCCTAACTCAAAGCCTGTATTAAGTACCAACCCAACGGGTTTTTGCAGGATCTTTTTCATTAAACCGTGGTTCTGGAGCGACACGGCACTCCACACTGCCTGCTGGTGGAGGCAGCCATCCGAGTGGAGGAGCTGGGTCTCTTTCTTCTTTCGGGACAGTTATTTGGCTAATTTTCAGTAGACTTATAAACAGTAACATGTTGTTTGTGGTGCTTCTGCCTGTTTCGCCCTGGTTGTAGCTATTTGCTTCCCTGTGAGGTACACATTTTAAATACACATACTACCTGAAAAATTCTGTAGCTCCATGAATTAGACACTCTATAACTACGTTTTCTTCCTCCAAAGAGGTCTTTAATTTGAGTTTCATGACACTTCAACAAATTGGAAATTGGATTTCAATTCTGGAATTAGGAAAGTTGGAGATGGCACATAACACAGGCCATGCATTCCTGAAGTTAGACAGCTCTTATAATATTGATCAAAGGTTTTGTTTCCTCCTCCTTGAAATTAATTGAAATTCATAGGAATTTTATTTTAAAATAATTCTGCAATTCTGAAGATTCCCAGGGCTTCATTTTTGGTCATGGGTTTGGAATTCTTTTCTCCACTTTCTGTTTCTTATATAATTTTTTAAAATTAGGTTTCTTTTCACTTAGATGATCATTTGGAGCAGTGTTTTTAAAAGAGGTGAGAATAAAGGCATTCTCTCCTTTTGAAACGTGAGGAGAAATATCTTTAACAAAGTTATTTATTTTCACTTTCTACTAAATTACTTTCAGAACTTGAAACTTCTAATCCCATATATAATATTCTTGGATACATATTACAGAGTTTGCTGTCTCCAGTCCTTCTGCGGAAGTGAGTGGGCTATAAATTATAAATAAATTTCAAATTTTGAGGGACAAATTACCCCGAAGACCAATGTGTAAATTACAGATTAATCTTTCTTTTTCTCCCTAGCTTGGTTTGAAGAGTAACGTTTCAGCCAGCAGATCTGCTTCTCCCTTTGCTCAACATGAGAAATCACTTTTGGTTTGCCTAACTGGGGATCATGTTGCTTTACTTTACTACCCAGTATGAAAACTAAAAGAAAGGAAAACAGAGAGGCAGAATTTAGCTGTAATGAGTTCTCTAAATCTTGATCTTCATTACGATTTTTTTAGGAAAGTTTTAAGCACTATATAAGTGAATTTTTCCCCCTTCCTATACATTTTTCCATTTTAAGGCATTAAAAAAATCATATGGTGTGAAGGTTAGCCGGAAACATGGAAGATTGCTTTCCTCATAAACAAAAAAACTTTTTTGGCATTTGCTAATGTGTTCTTGGGCCTCAAATCTTTTTATGTGATTCTTTAAAAATATTTCATAAGCAGGTTATAAACTGTTAGCCATCATTCAACAAAAATACTAACTTGAAGCAGTGTAGTACCTCTAGTGCGGATGTCAGTGAACTTTTCTGTGAAGAACCAGAGGCGGAATGTTTCTGACTTTTCAGATCTCTATTGCAGCCCCTCGCCTCTGCCATTGTGGTATGGAAGCAGCCACAGTCAGTGTATACATGGATAAGCATGGCTGTGTTTCAATAAAACTTTATTTAGAAAGCAAACAGAGGGCCAGATTTGTCACAGACCATAGTTTACTAATCCCAAGGCACCAGTGAACAGATCCTGGTGTAGAGGAAACAACTCAGGTGTGGGGACCAACTGAATTTAGCTTTAAATTCCAGCTCTGCTGCTCACTAACTCCTTGGCTCTGAGCAGATTTCTCCTCATCTTGGGTTCTCAATTTCAAATTCTGTGTAAAGTGGATGATGACCTATGCTGTACAGATGTTTGAAAATAGCCATTAATAAGATAACCAGATACATCTCAGCATATTTTGCATATGGTTAATATGTATTTGATTATTACTTGGATTTTAAACTGTTGAGAGTTTTTAAAGACTACCAGTATCATAAGATAGAAATAAGAGACCTCCTTGAAATAGGGAAGGGAGATAAATGTGGACTCGACTGATAAGACCAGGAAGGAAATGTGGCTGTTATAAGGATTTTCATGAAAACTTGGGTCAATGAATGAGCCCCGAGATTCCTAGCAACCAAGAGAAGATAGGAAATGAGTTTCCCATTGTCCACCAGCTATGAACATGACAAGAGCCAAGCTGAAATGGTTGTGACCATGGTTGTGCTCTAGGGCAGATCACAGGGTACTTATTACTCTGCTGGGTCTTTCCCACCTCCTCTTTGTCATTTGTTCTTTATTCACAGAGATGAAAAGCCCTGGACCTGAGGGAAGCTTCACTGTTCTTTTACAGAGTGCATGCCTTGATTTTATTTTCTTTGATATTGTTCTGTCTGTTTCCCTCTGCTCCAGGCACCTTATTCAGTTGATTAGTTCTTAATAGCAGGTTTCTTCAGATGAGTGAGGGGCATTGGGACAGACTACTCCCTGTGAGCTCTGGTGTACCCAAGTATTCCCTATGGCTTCCATGTGTCCCCTCCTTTTAAAACTTATTGTCCTCACTAACTTATTCATTCAGCATTTAACAACAGTGCCGGGAACTGGGCTAGACATTGGAGTTAAGCCATTTGCCTGCTCACATTTCCCGTGCCTCATCTCTATCTCTTACAATAGTCATGGTACTTAAGACCTGTTTTATTTATTTATTTATTTATTTAGTACTGGGGATCGAACTCAGGTCCTTGCACTTGTGAGGCAGGTGGCAGAACCACTGAACTAAATCCCTGGCCCATGAACTTTTGATAATTATAATGATAGTGTTCAAAATGTTTCAGCACATCTTCTTCACTGACTCAAGGTCACCACTGCTAAGAAATTAAGAAAAGGTATTGGAATTAACCACAATGGCATTTATGAAATATTTGAAAAATTTCCTAACAGAATTCTAGGGTTAGCCATCACTATCATGTTTCATGAACTTAAAGTGATATATATTAACTAAAACACAAACAAATGATCCTGTCCAAGAAGAGTACAACCAAGCTTTGAAGGATTTTGGAATTTCTGTGGGGTGGACTTTTCTATGCCTCACCCATCAGTAGGTATATAGGCTGACCATATGTCTTTAGCTCTAGCAGATATTATAAATTTCTTTGTTAGTGTTAAGCAGTGACCATTTAAGGCACTTGTTTAGACATGGATCCCCAGAGTTAGTCTATAAAGAATCACATCATACTTTTGCTTTTATGAGCCAGGTGGTCTCTAGTGCAGTTACTCAACCATTGCAGTGTGCCTTGTTGAAGACCGAAGGAGGCCATGGTAGTGCATAGGAGGTGCAGATTATGTGAATGTGTGCCAATAAAACTTTATTAACAAAATCAGAAAGTGGGCTGGGTTTAGGATCTGGCCTGACATTTAGGGTGTACCAGCCTGTGGCCCGGCCTAGAACTTATGTGCCAACCGCCTCAGCCTCACGAGGGCTCAGATAGTAGATAAAAAATGGTGGAATGTCAGTGTTTTACAGTTTAGCCTAAGACAACAAATGGCCACGCGTTACACACAATGAAATTGAAGTTTAAAGAGATTAAGCACCTTGACAAAGGTCATGCTAGTTAATAGGTGGTAGGGCTAGAACTTGAACCAGAATCTGTGGTGTGCTCAGCTTAGACAGTAGTTTGTAGTAGTAGAAAGATCTGTCTCATTTGGGAAATGCATCATGTGAACACATTGCCTCTGAAGGAGATTTGTCCCATTAATAGGATGGATGACAACCACTCCCTACTGGGACAATTATTGAGGTCACTTCAAGGTTGGAGAAGATGCTTCTTCCAGCCAATTTTCTATCACTAAGAGGGATTTATTTTGCTGAAATATGTGTAAAAGCAGTTAAACAAACTCAATAGAACAGAGGCTCATCCCTTCAATTAAGGTACCAAGACTGTTTTCCACCAAATGTCTAGGTGTCTCTCTGTGGAGTCTGCTTAAACAGAAATGGCAGCTATTTACTCTCATTTGTAGTTGTCTTTATACATTTACTCCAAATGTCAGTGTTCATTTACCCTCAGGTGCTACTTGTCTTCAAAACGATCCTTATCAGGTAGACAGGAGAAGACCCAAGGCTCATCTGGCGTATACACCTCTGAAATGCCAGAGCGATCGTTCTCAAGGGCAAACCCAGTCCTGACGCTGACCTACTTGGTGATGCCCTCTGAATCGCAGTGGCTACAGTTTCTGGTATGGTCCACCCAGGCCTGGTGACCGGACCCTTTTCCATTTTTCATTTTTACACATGTCCTGCCAGCCTCTTGCCTCTATGCTGTGCCTCTCACAGAAACACAGGTGCTGGATCCTGGGTCAGGCGTTTTACTTTTGCTGCCCCCCCTGTCCATTACCTGATCATTGAATGACTCTGTGTCTGTCACACCTACAGAATCACCCTCATTTCTTCTCAGCTTAGCATAATGGTTGAATTGATAAGTCACTCGTTGGAGTGTCAGTCACACATGGAATCATCCCATGGAGTACTTTGGAGATGCTTTTTTTCTATATTGATTTTTCTTGTTAGTGTGAGCTCCAGAGGAGAGAAATCTTGGCTAATTCCTCATTGACTTAGCTCTGAATATGATATAGAACTTGCTAAGATGGTGACCACAGCAAATTCCTTAACCTTTGTGATCCTGTGTTTTCTCGCCAGTAAGGAGAGGTGATAGTAATTCACTTGGGTATTGTTGAGAGGATTAAATAACAACATTTATGACAAAGTACTTGATATACCTAGTGAGCTTTTACTACATTTTAGATTGTCCCTATCATCATCTTTGGAAGTTGTCATATTATTGGCCTGATTGTAAACTGAAGGAAGGAGATGGATGGATGGATAGGTGTCTAGACCAAAGGAAGGAAAGGAGAAAGGAAGACAGGAGGCAGAGAAATGGAGACACATAGTTCCATCTGCTGCACTAGACTTTACTTTTAAGATGCCAGTCCTCACCCCTCAAGATTCTTGAATTGCTCTCTTCCTGAGAGGCATGGAGGTTGTGTTTGTTGATCTTGGGAAAAAAAGTTTTAAATCAATTGTATATAAACAGTTGTGTTAGGCAGATACCTTAAAACTTCCCTTCCAGGAGTCCATGAATACATTTGTCTGTTGAGAGTCAAGGCTTTGTTGGGATGGCCACGGACCAGGCAGCTAGCTAGCCTGGTACTGTTTGGAGTGGACAGAACAAGCACCTCTGAGACCAATCCATCAGCCTATTCTTGATCTCCTCTGAGACCACCCACACAGACACCACTGCAGCAAATCCATGGTGGTGTTAACATTTCATTATTCTCAGAGAACTCTGGGTTTATATAAGTCTTAGAAAAAGCTTTTCAGTTTCTGTGGTTTAGAATTATGGTTTTCAAACTTGGCCCATGAATCCAGCTTGGTATTTTTTCCCCTTGTACAATCCTAACCAACCCCATTGTCACGTTGGAAATCTACATTCGTGTAATTGACATGTTGAGTTGTGCTTAAACCACACTGAAATCACATCATAATAGCATGGGAATCATCTTTTCTTCCCAGTAAATTGTTGAGAAGCTAATTCTTGTCAGTCCTAAAATTTGAACATATATTTGAAATAAATCTGCAACATTACATGGTGTAGCCTGCTGAAAATCTCCCAGGAAGGTTATATTTTTAGTTGAACCCCTCCTCCCTGCACTGTGTTTGCAGTACTGTGAGTGCTTTCTTTTCTTCATGTTGAGGGAATCTATTCAGTACCTTATCATTCAGAAAAACATAAACATTTAATGTTTCTTTGGCATTTTATGTAAAACTACTGCTATAGTTTAGTCATCGACTCACAATCAAAAAGATTTAAGTTGACATTACACAATCATTGATAACAAAAAAGAGAAAGGAGGAACAGCATCTGGTTGTCTTGGATGTACATAATTGGTAAGTTACATAGTTTCTGGAAATGGATCATAGCAGAATCTCTCCAAAAAGGACCTGATATCTGGATTTCCCATAGCAGATCTGTAAACTTCTGAGATACTGTCATAGGTGTTCCCCACGTTGGCTGCATGTGAAATCAACTGAAAGTCATTATAAAACACTAATGCCTGGCTGCTAACCCTAGCTATTTTATTTCATTGTGGTGGGGCATAGATGGATAGATGAATGGACGACTAGATGGGTGGATGGATGGATGGACAGATGGATGAATAGGTAGATGAACGGATGGTAGGAAGAGAGGAATTGAGGAAGGATAGAAGAGAGAGGGAGAAGAAAGAGAGAGACACATAAAGGGAGAGAGGATGATAGAGAATGTTCTGGAACGTGTCCTGGCATTTGGGCTTTTTGAAGTTTAAAGTTTAAAGCCAGGTATTTTGCATATCCAGCATATTTTGGGAACCACACCAATTTGGGGAAAACAGCTCAGCATTGAACTAGGTCTCCTTTTCTTGCTGCTCTTTTCCACTTGGAGTTCAGAAGAGATGTTAGGTTCACCCATTCCATTCTCTTCTCCCATAAAGGAGCTTGTAGCACAGAAAAAGTTCTCTAAAACCATTAGTGTGGTGAACTGGAACACCATGGGCTTTGGTGACATGCTCAGGCTCAACAAAGGGCTCTGAGAAAGTTAATTCCCTAGTCTGCGGTGCAGTTGCCTTGTCTGTGAATAGAATCTGATGATAAGTAAGTGAAGGAGTAAAGCATGGTATATCAAGTGTGGACTCCTGCTAGAAGGAAGAAGGGTTCTAGGGAAAGGGCATCTGTCCCTGCACTCAGACCTTGCTCACCGCAAACAGCGCACACAGAGGGAGAGGCCTGGAGTAGCCAATGCACGATAGATGCACCCCTTGCCCCCACATTTGACCCTCTCAGGTCCTGTATTATACTTTCTGTGTTTGATGTACCTGCTTGGAAAGTGTGGTGGTGAAAGCAGACTACCTTGGATTCCCTGGCTGCAGCTACTTGGCCTTCCCTGGAAAAGCCACTCCACATGGAGTATGTAGCAATAGCTGTTCATTTCACACTTACAATTACCCCTCCCTATTTTTACTGCACTGTATAACTCTTATGGAAAACTTTTGAAATTGTATCAAGCACCCATGAACCATCCTCTACCATCCTAGACCATCCATGCTCATGGGACGATGGGTACTCTATGTTTTCTCTGTGCTCATACACTTGTAAACAAACAACAAAAAAAGCCAGGTTTGTGTTACTTACATATCGCTAAATGTTTTTCTATGGAGATAAAATTCACATATCATAAATTGATTACTTCAAAATGTGCAGCACACTGGATTTTAGTATATTTCCAAAGTTGTACAAATTCCTTCTGCAAATTACAGAACATTTACCCCCAATCCATTATTGATTGGCAGTCAGTCCCCTACTCTCCTTTCAGCGCTTCTCTGGCAACTAATGATAAACTTTCTGTCTCTATGGATTTGTAACCTTTTGTGTGTGGCTTCTTGTACTGAAGATAATATTTTCAGGATTCACCCATATTAGATGTGTGTCACTATTTCACTCCTTTTATGGACAAGTAGTATTTCATCCTATGGATGTTCCACATTTCTTGGGTTTTTTTTTTTTTTTTAGGTATTGAGGCTCGAACCCTGAGCTTTGCTCATGCAAATATTCTTCCTCTGAGCCGTTTCCTCATGCAGAATTTTCTTTACCTAACTTGTCAGTTATTGAACATTCTAGATGTTTTTGCTTTCTTTCTGTTGTCATTAAAGTTTCTGAAGACATTCATGTATCAGTTTTTGTGCAGACGTATCTCATCATTTCTCTTGGGAATGTATTATGGGTAGAATTCCTGCATTATGTGGCAACTTGATATTGTCCTCTCTGAGAAACTTCCAAACTCTTTGCCTCCACTGCAGCACATTTTAACATCCTCACCAGCACTGTGTGAAGCTTCTAATTTCTCCACATCTTCCCCAATACATGCCCCTTTTTAAAAAACTGTAGTTACCCTGTTTGGATATAAAGCCGTCAGTGAGTGGGAGCGGCAGTGGTCCCACATAACCTTCTGTTATCTACTTTTCTCCAAGTTTGAATTATCAGAAACTTATAGGAATCTGTGGCACATCGGTAATATTGTTTAGTGAATGTTGAGTTGAATGCTAGTTTGGTTTTTGCTATTACATACAGTTTGGTAATGTGCTGCACATACATCTTTTTGGATCTTATTTTGTTAGCATAGAATCCTGCAAGTGGGGATCCTAGGTTAGAGATGGAGAAACTTTTGGAGGTTTTAATGATAACAAACAGCCAGCTGTGGCACGAGTGCCATCACTGTTCTATGTTGAAGCAAATGAACATCTTTTAATATCATTGCTCTGTGAAACCAAATTATGACTTTTTGTTATCCTGTCACCAATTAATAGCCAACATAGTGTTATTTTTCACTCTTTATTATTGAAATCTAAAATATTATTTTAAAATTGCGTTTACTTTCTGCTTGTTAGTATGGAAATTCTACTTTCAGCACATTGTTCAGGCCATCTGAACCCATTGCAGCCAAGAAGATAGGAAGGACCCTACTTCATGGTGGCATCAGTAGGAGAGGGTCTAGGATTTCCTCCTTTGGTGACTGGGGAGATGTGTGGAGCTGAGTAGTGAGTCTGAAAAGAGTAGGGAGGAACCACAGCCTGGCTGTTATCACTATTTGTCATTACTGTCATTATTTATTATTGTTGTCAGTACCTAGGCCACTCTTTGTCCTAGATGGTGCGCTATGAGGACCCATCCGCAGAAGCACAGGTCTAGCACATATGTCTAGATATTTCTAGAACATTCTCTCAGTTATGTTCTGCCTCAGAGCACAGGACCCCCTGTTTTTCCTCCTCCATGAATAATATAATGCCCCTCTATTTGAGAGAAGGCTTCAGATTGATCTTTGACAAGAATTATGTATTACCTATTGAGATCCTAATTCCAAAATACATTTTAATACCAGGTACTTAGCCCATTTAACCCTGGAGTCCCTTGGGCCAAGCAGAACTTTCCTCTTCTTTCCTATTCTGTGGGAAGATTTTTCCAAGCTTAGTGGAGCTTTGACTCAGATTTGTATCTGTTTCCTGCCTGTGCGCTCCTCCCTGGCCACGCCATGGAAAGGATGGCTTTTCCACCCAGTACCTGCATGAGTGGGCAGACTGTCAGGCCTAGTGTGCTCCCCAGCCCTGTACCCTGTGGTTCTTCCGCAGCGATTTGTGCTGTGATCACATCGGCCCAATTTCATCAGGTTTTAAAGGGCTTACTCATAACTTTTTAGGTGGATTTTAAACCTGTTGATTTTTGTACTGTGTATAAATTGTGCTAGTGTGTGCAAGTTTTAGGACCACAAAAATGATACATGCCCATTATAGAACATAAAACTATGGAAAAACATAAACAAACCATTCATTATACTGCCCCTCCATTATTTTATCTTTATTTCTTGAATGTTTCCCCTCTGTGGAGACTTCCCAGCACACACAAGAAGGAAAAAGGGTATAAAGGACCTTCCCACACCCTTCACCCATCCTCTGTAATTACCAACCTGTGGTCAATTTTATCCAATCTACAGCCTCTCTCTTGCTAGAGTATTTTAAAGAAAATCTGAGACATCATAAATTTTCATCCATGAATACACTATTACCCCTCAATTAACATTACTTTTCATATTTCAGAATATCACCTTGGTCATTTTTTTTTCCATGGAATGACAGATACTATAGTGATGACATTAAAAAAAATATGTGTGGTCATAAATGCATAATTCAAACATTTTTGAAAAATACATTTTTCTAATAGTACATTTCCCCCTAGGTTTTTCAATTGTCACTCAGTAAAGTTAGTAAACTGGTTAAACAGCACCACAAGGATGTGGAAAATACTCTGAAAAACAGTTTTAAAAACCCATATTTTAAGATTTTCAGCCTTTTAAAAATGATTTCAAATGTTGAGTAAATTCAACTTGATGTGGTAAAATTCCAGTAATAGGCTGAAATACCTAAATAGGCTGTCATGAAGTAAAACTATGTAACTTTCAATTTCCCAGAAAAAATTTATACCTTCTTTTCACTCTGTCTTGCTTGAACCTTTTTATCCCGGAAGGGTGGAAATGTTAAGGTGGACAGGGCCTGTGTTGTTGTTAGCCTATGCAATGAGAAGGGAAGGAACCTGGCTGGAGGTTACGTGACTATTTCCCAGTGTGTCAGGACGATTTCTCAGAGACCAGATAGATCTTTCTCAAATGGAAATATAATTTACATAATACAAAAATACCTGCTTTACAGTGTACCAGTCGTTATTAATTAATTAATTAATTTATTTATTATTTTTACTTTTACCCTACACGTTTGCAATGCAAAATGATTACATTCACTGTAGGGGGTTGATACGTGTACATAACACATTATAATTTTTGAATTCCAGAGCATTTTTATTGCTCCAGAAGGGAACCCTATGGAGATTAGCAGCGATTCCCATCTCCATTTCCTCTAGTCCTCAGTAGTAACAAATTTAATTTCTGTTTCTACTCTCTGCATGTTTTGGATATTTCCTATGCATGGAATCGTACAGTATGTGGTCTTCTGAGCTTGGCTTCTTTCACTGAGAATAATGATTTTAAAGTTCACTTATGTTGTAGCATGTGTCAATATGTTGTTCCCTTTATGACTAGGAAATATTCCATTGTATGGCTAGACCACATTTTATCAGTGTGTTCACTGAGGGGTATTCAGGTTGTTTCCACTTTTTGGCTACTGTAAGAAATCCTGGCATGAGCATTTCCCTCTTAGCTCCTCTTGAGATTATTCTCAAAGTCTGGTTGGAGAGAACAATACCCAGAAAGTGCAGTGTTGGGTCCACCGTAGAAGCTTCTTTGAGGGCATCCGAATTCCTCCCAATCTTGGTACTCTTTCTGAGCCTCCTTGGAGGAGTATTTTTGGAACTTGCCCAGTGGTTGTCCAGTAACTGAGGAAGCAACTCTCTTGGGGAGAGGTTCCCAAGTCCTTGTGTTGCCGACAGGAGACAAGATGTTGATGATCCTGCTTTGGTTTAAGAATTGACTATTCAAATCCCATTTGGTTAGGCTCGATTATTTTGTCCAGTGTTTTCTTTATTTGATGTCTCCTGACCCAGGAAGTAATTTTAGCCAATCGGCTCTGGCTCCTTTCCTTGCTGGGGTCTAGCCACTTTGCAGCTGGTGGCAGAGGCCACACCATGACCCTATGTGAATTAATCCTCTACTCCAGGCCACGTACTGTTCTCTGGTAAGGTTGTATTTCTTCATTAGCTATATACCCAGGGCCCAGAGAGTCCCAGAGGATTTCAGAGTACATTAATTTTTATCATAACATGGAATCTTTCAGGTCTGAATGGCAGCACACAGCTGTCAGGGGCTTTCTGAACTCTATTATAGCTCCATATATCTCTAGGCAAAACAGAGGAAAGAGTCGTCATTGGCAAGGGAAATGTACAGTGTGCATGAGATGTTTCATTGTTGGACTTGACCATGTGCTTACGCACATCATCTCAACAATTTTTTCCCATTGTCCATGTAAATTTACCTCTGCCTTCCCACAAGAAAACCCCCTCTCATTAGAGGTGCAGATAGTATGTTTTAAATAGACTCTCTTTGTGTAATGGTAATAAAATCATCATCTGGTACTTACAACTATTCTAGAAATATATAAAAAAGAATGTTCCCTTCCTGTGAATTTTCAGCAGAATCTATGTATCTGTGGTATTGCAGAAGTTCAAAAATAATGGCTTGTAAAGCTTAATATTGCTTTATGTCCAACAAATGTAATTTTAATTTGAAGGAATGCTAATATATTTCAAGGAAGGCCAGTTATTTGTTCATTGCCTCTATTTTGTCCACTTATGAAGTGAATAAAATGTTTAGAGAAAAGGACCAGGTAGTATTTTATTAAAAGAAGCACTGTAATCACAGCTGGTGTATACCCACTATGCCAGGTGGTGTAGTAGTGACCACTGGGTATAGAGGAGGCGCAGGCCCACCGTGGAAACTCATCAAAGAGAGAAGGCAGAGTTTTCAGCTAAGGACACATGTGTTCTTCATAGACACATCCAGGTCAGTGGTCACTGGATCTTGTGCTTCGTTCAAGCTTCATGGACACTTTGACTTTGTAGATGTGGTGTGCCTTGTGGGGCTGTGTGGCCACTTCATTTAATTTCTCCCAGTGCAGGCAGCCCAATCGCATGAGCACTGTGCGTCACCCTGCAGTTTCCCAAGACTCACACGGCACCCTTCAGACCCAAGGAAATGCTGCGTTCATCTTAGCATGTGTTCACTTTTCACAGCTCAAAATCAGAAGAGAAGTTCCGCGTTGCAGATTTTTTTTTTCCTTTCTCCAAAGGACAAGGCTGAGGAATATAGATGAGTTGGTTCCAGTGCATTTGTGAAAAGTTGAATACAGGTGGTTCCTACATCAGGCAAATGGTACCCAAGTGACTGCATTATGCATAAGTAAAAAGAAAAAGTACTGATTGTATGTCGGCTGTGCATTAAAATAACAGAAGACAGGGAACTTAGTGGATGTGTGCAAAGATGCAGAGATATCTCAAGCATTACCTAAGTTGCGGGGATCAGCAACTCAACAGACTTCCTTTTATGTCAGGCATGACCCCATGTATGGTGACACCAACTGATTCAGATACACGCTACGTCCTTCAGGCTTCCTTATCTATTGTTAGGACCTACTCCCCAGTGCTATGGGAAAACAATGTCACTGAGCTTCACAGAGAAATACCCAGTTCCCTCCGCTCTAAATAATTCTAGCCCAAACACTCTTCAGCTTCCAGTTTCTTCCCCTCTATGTATATGTATGAATGATGTTCACATTCTCTGAGTTGGCTTGTAGAGTTTACTAAGTTCCATCGTAGCCTTCTAAGTGTTCTTTCATATCATGACTCAGTTCCTTCAGGAAGAGACCAGGATTTATTTTTCACACGAATAAATGGTAATGTGTCCAGAAAGACATAGTTACTTTGCTTTTTCTCAATATGTAGGAGCTATGTTTGAGGGAAGTTCTAAGATTGTGAGCTTCTTTTTCTCCTTACTCTCTCCCTCCCCATTCTTGTTGTGCTTAAAGTTGATTTTCCATTTTTTTAAATGTTCCCAGGAAGCTACATCATAAGACATCTCCTGAATGCCAAGGGCAGGAGAACAATGGAAGCAACCAGAACGATAGCACCTATGTATCGGACCTGTATTGCAGACATCATTCCAATTGCACTAAGTGTACATTTATCAAATTGATCTGTTTCCCCTAGAAAGCCATTCCCCCAATTTAGAATCAATGAGGTTGTGATTTTGCTGCTGGGACTGTAGATGATGGGATGGGAAAATATAATCAAGATAATGGACGCGAGGCAAAAATTTACGAAAATAACAAAAAGAAGAGTGTTTCCATTTTCTGTTAAGTATATGCACTGATGTTCCGGAATCCACTATAAGAAGTTGTAAATGGTGCATGAAATGAAAAATTCTTGGTGGTCTCCAGGGTATACAGCCAGTGTTGTGTTCTACTCCCAGTGATTGTTTTGGATTATTTTCTCTATTCCAGCTGAAAGGAAAAAATTAATTAAGTGTGTCTAGGTTATCTTGACAGCAGAATCTACTCCAGGTTAATTATTATTTTAATTCTTGATGGTTTTCATCAAGTTCTTGACATCTGTAGGACCCTTAAAACTTAGACGCACAACCCATGACCAGTGATCACCTGAGGTTTTAGAGGTTTCATCTATAAATGTTTAGCTTCTTTTCATTACTGTCCTTCTTAGCATATCCTGGAGGTGCTTGACCAGAGATTCTGAACAGGTGCATGGGACAAATATGTAGGTATTTTCTAAATGTGCAAGAAAATTATGTCAGTGTTTTATATCTCTGCATTATTGGGTGCCATATTTCTGAAGCAGAGCCCAACATCTAGCAAGCTGAGCAAGCTGAGGAAAAAAGAATGTGGCCCATTTCAGAGACTGTCTTCACCAAAGGCAGATTTCACATTAAAAAAAAAAATTCTCAAAGCTATCAAACCAAGTGGGCATTTTAACTCCCTTTGCTAGAGAACACAGCTGTGGTTGAGAGAGGTTTATTAATTTTCACAGGCTCAGACTACCAAGTGAATTTTACCAGTCACATCGTTTTCTTTCCATGGCCTGCTGGAAGTGCACCAAGGAAAGGAATTCTCCTAAGAAAAAACTGCAATGAAAAAATACTCCTTAACTTCAGTTAATGTTTCTTAGTCACCTTTCAATAATATGGCTAACATTTGTTGGGAATGTCTCACGCAAAAGGAAGTTGCACATTTGTTCTTTCTAAAAGATACCCTTTGTATTGATTAGAATGCAGGGTTCCCCATCTTAAATCAGTTGAGAATTATTTCCTGATTTTACAGAATCAGTGTGTGTCAGTATACTATTACATAGTACTCAATACTACCAGTTTAAAAAAATAATCCTCAAGAATATCTATGAAAATATGAGTTTGAGATGCTAACATAATTTTTTTCCAGTATGTCATATGGTGTAAGGATTTTTCAAAGATTTTCTACGTACCAACCCCTGTACCAGTGCCACGCAGGCTGCCTTTTGGCCAACCATGGCTTTGGCAGCTTGCTGAACTGAGAACCATAACTGGGCTGCAGATGCTACAGAAGAGGATTGCTGTGGTCAGCTCGGCTTCTGTCCATGAGATCAAACTTTAACAGCCCTAGTTATGGAAAGAGGGGCCCATCTTTTCACCCTTTTCTGGAAGAAAAAGCTGCTGAATACCTGATGAGACTGCAAAAACAGTTTACTTACTGGACTGTTGGTACTCCTGTCCTTTCCACTGGACTTCAGAGTATTTCCAAACAGGTCCAAGTTTCACAACTTACTCCAGAATGGCCCAGGTGGTGTGATGGTCTCTTTCAAGGAGGGATTGGAAAGTGTTTCCCTATACATAATACTCCACTGAACTCATTCTTTGGCTGTCTCTGAAATGGACTCCCCAAAAGCCACTGTTGTCTTAGTGTTTTGAAGAATATTTAACTTGACATTCTGGGCCTCATTTTTTGGGGGTGCATCTTAACAATTTCATTTGCAAGTCTTCACTGTAACTCCACTCCATGATGGTGGCTACTGCCTGCTCTTAGACTCTTAAAACACTCTTCTCCTTCTTGAGTTTGAAATTATGTGGTTTGCATGAGTTGTAAATGGGCCAGTCTTGTCTCGAGTGCAAAATGAATGTGTCACTGTTGACCACATAGAACCAGATCCACTTTGCTCCACTTCCTGAAGTCAATTTTTAAGTAATAATGTGACGTGACGCATAGGCAGGTAATTGCTATGGATCAAATGTTGTGAGGATATAGTATCGGTTGGGAACTATCTAACCAGATATGTACAGAAGATTGACTATGGGACTCTGATCAAACAAAGACTCCCTTCCTTTTGGGTATTGATTGTCGTCTACTGGTCGAGGTAACATTTGCACGAAGAGACTGTGGCGTGTCTTAGAAGGTATAGAGCAATGTAGAATGGGATGCATACCAGAAGGATCTGAGGGTCAAGTGTTTCTTTGCTTTTTTCTCTGTAGTCCTGGGAGTTGCACTCAGGGCCCTCACACTGAGCTATGTCCAACACCTTTTTTAAAAATGTTTTTATTTTGAGACATATTCTCACTGTTTCTAAGTTGCCAGAGATGGACTCAGACGTGGAATCCTTCTTCTCTAGTCCCTTAGAGTGCTGGGATTACAGTTGCACCCATCACATCTAGCTCCCCTTGAGAGATGTTCTACCTGGAAAGTTGATATTTAATTCATAAGACATACTTAGAACGTTCTGGGGTTGGGTTATTAACAGTTATTGGTAAGCAGACCAATTACTCTAAACAGAGTCTGAGGCCAGACTCTCAGAACAGCTTGTGTGTTGAGAAAGACAGTGGAGGTTTGTTAGAGAGGTTTGTTGGGTAATGCTCATGGGATCCTGGCCCTGCTCAAGTTTGTGTCACTGACAGTTTGTGGTTGGTGACTACTTGAAGGCCAAGCAACTCGTGTAACAGCTGACTTTTCTGCCCCACACAACTGTCTATTGGTCAGAAGTTTAAGGAACTTGTGTTCTGTATTTGTTCTGTCTTTCTGTCAGTCCCACCAGGGTTTACCTTGTAAAAGGTGTGGAAAGCATTTAAGAATTTTTGTATAAAATATTGCTAACTTTCCAGATAGAGGTCAATAGTGAGGAATCTTAGAGGAAGTAAGTGTTCTGTGTGGCCCTTTGGAGGTAGGAATTCCATATAGAATGTGCTGCTGGGAGAAAGTGGGGGGCAACAGGAAGGGGAGAAAGTTTGATGAGAGAACAGGAAGAGATTAGATTTGAGACTGTTGACCTTGAATTTATAGGAATGTTTTGAGGAAGGCAAGGCCAACAGGTGGGTAGGAATGAAACTGTAGAACATAGGAAGTATATTGCCTTCTTTCTCAGTGTGGTGTCTTTTATATTTGAATTAGTGGGTATATGATTTCATAGATAACATTACACTTCCCCACAGATATTAAATATTAGGAAAAATTATAATTTCTTTAAGCCATTTATCTGGATTTGTATGTTTTAATTAATTTAATTAATAAAAGGAGGGGTTATATAAAGAGTAATCATATGTATGCATACATTAAAATGGACCATAGTGATTTATTTGTAGTGTTAGTTGCCCTGCTACCTAGTTTATTAGAGCATTTAAGCACATATTTTTTCCTTTAATTAAAATGTGCACTATTTTCATTTTTGCATTTAACTATTTAGAGTATGATTTCCACTTTGATGTTTTAATATCCTATGCATTTGCTGCAGTAATATTTTAGAAAGTGTTTGGAATTCAAGAAATAACTTGTGTTACTAATTTGTATAACCTATATCTGTGCAATAGAATATAAATATCACATACACAAAAAGGCTGGAGGTAGAGGCTGGAGCTAGCCTCATGGAACTTTTGTCTGGATCCCTGGGACTGAGAATCATTGCTACACACAAGTTTTGACACTGAAATAAAGAAGGTGGGAATGGAGCCATGGGCAGTAGAGGAAGGGCTGCAGGAGACAGGAGTTGAGGCAGTGTTGACCCCAGGAGGTCTAGGAGTGGACGGTGGTCCAGAAGCTGGGATAGGAACGTGAGCCTGGAACCAAGGAGGACCAGTCCTCTGGGACAGAGATGACCTGTCTGACAGAGGGGGAATATTGGATTTACTGAGGGAGAAGCCATTGTTCCTCAGGCAGATGGAAGAGGTTTGGTCTGGGGATGAGGCAGCAGTCAGCTGTTTTGTGACAAGATTGTGTTTGGCACAAGGAAAAAGATTGTGAATACAGACAAATGTTTCAAAACTAAAGACCAGGGCAGGGAATTTAGCTCAGTGTGCTGCGCCTGCCTTGCAAGCATAAGGTCCTGAGTTTGAGAACCAGTATCACAAAACAAACAAAACAACAAAAAAACTGCAGATCTAGGGCCGGGGATTTAGCTCAGTGGTTCGGTGGCCTGCCTTGCAAGCACAAGGACCCGAGTTCAATCCCCAGTACCAAGCCCCCCAAAAAAACCCCCCAAAAACTGCAGACCATTATTAAGAAGGAGGCTAGTACAAAATGTGAAAGTGCTCCAGTATGAAGTGGCCATCTCTTTCCAGGCCTCTTGAACCTGTCTGTGTCCTTTTTCCTTTTCACTTTATTTTTTCTTGATTTTCTCCTGTTTGATGTTTAGAAGATCTGATGAGACTGAAGAACAGTAAAAACAAGCCCATGGAGTGGGAAAGATCGAAAATGCCAGAAAGTGGGCATGGGCAATGAGTGGAGGGAACTTAGGGGTCAGCTGTCCAGAAGCACAGTAGTGGCAGTGTTTGGACTAGGACTCCTTCCATTTTTCACCACCATCCACTTCTCTTTCTAGGCTGATGCACTGCTTACACTACTCCCATCAGAAAACCTGACTGTGTGATCCTGAAGCTTGGCTCAATGTCATTCCTGTAGGCGATAAGCAGGACTCCCACTGGTAAAAGCTGAGAATCCTTCACACCCTAGCTATTGAGGAGTTGTTTTGTGGCCCATAAAGAATGCACTGGCTATCATGGAAGAGACTGTTGCTCCCAAACACCATTCATGTGGTCAGCAGGCTCAGAGAATATCCTGGCCCCACTCAGTAGAGGGGCTTTCTGCATGGATTCATGTGAGGTGTGGAGAGTGCGCTGACTTCCCTCAATTGGAATCTTCATTCTGTTCATGGGAGCCAACTTTTTCTTTCTTCCATCAACATTGACCCATCCAGGTCAGAATCTATGCAAGCAGAAAAAAAAAAAAAAAGTCCCTTAAAATGCCAACTAATAACATCTTAGGGGTTGGAATGATACTATTTTTGTTTCCATTCTGTCTTTAGAGTTTGAACTTTTCCTTTGATATTCTGTAAATATTCATCATCCCAGTTCCTTTTGAATTGCAATGGCTGTTATTCAAAAAATGAGTCAAATGTGCCATTTGAATAATAAAAACCTCTTTAAGTGAGGCAAAGGGAATCATTTTGTTTTGTGCAAGCCAATTAGGTATCTTTACAATTAAAAAAAAAGTCAAGTACTTTATAGTTTCATATTCCATGAGCTTGTTTTTAATTAATAGAGGTGACACATTTTAGATACTGGGTAAGTATCTTGCCTCTGGTGTTGTGCAGTTAACATTAATGAAGGGGATTAAAGTTTGTTGAGAGTGGAGAGGATTTCCCAGGTACTCTGTGAGTTGATTTTTGAGACCTTTGGTCAGTTTCCATTTCCTTGAGAAAGGTTAAGGCAAGAAAAGTTAACTAGAGGAGGAGGAATTGTCATGGTTGCAAAGGTGTAATGTGAAAATTCTAAATGTCCAGACCCATCCTAATTGCAGGTAAACACTACAGGAGTCATCTCTGAAGAATTTAATTTTCTCTTATGGATAAAAAGGAAGGACATAGAAATAAAGGAGGTAGCAATTATTTACCCTAATAAGTAGTAAGATATGAGGACTATGCTTGTCACGAACTGGAGGGGGTGTACTGTGCTATTCCTACTTTTAGGGGAAGATACAGTCTTACTGAGGTTAATGAAGTGGCCATGAGTCAGGTAAGAAAAATAACAGCTCTGGGCTAGAATGTCAGAACTTGGCTCTATCCCTTCGAGTTTGGTAATCTAAGAGAGAAGGTGTGATAGGTAGATATTAATTCAGATAAACCTTTTATTTTAAGTTTGTTCTTATTTATTTGTTTTGGCTATTTCTGATACTTAAATTTTGATCTTATGAAAATTGCTTCCAAACTCTTGCTTTCCTGTCTGTAAAATAGCAATAATAATAAATGTCACATAGGATTATTGTGAGTTAAATCACCTTTATACACAAAACTCTTGTTAAGAGTCTAATCTGTAGTTAATAAAAAAATAAAGAACCAATAATTTTGAGAAATGAACTAAATTATTACTGAGTTCTGGGGTTCAATGGACTCTTCAAGGATTCTTTCCAGGTTCTTGGTGTCCTGAACAAAGAATTGGATAAGACACGTGAAAAAGGTAGTGAGGTTTTACACTTACTAAAGGCAGGAAGAGATGTACGCTCTGTAGAGGGAGATCAAGCCATTGAGAAAGCTTACAGTGGGCATTAATTAAATGGTGAATATCTTTTATATCCCGTTCTTCAGGCTGACATCAGATCTAGGCCTTCCAACCAAAATTGTTTGTTTTTGCACCAGAAGACTTGAAGATAGCATTTTCTGATTGGTCCCTGGTGCAGGGCTTGGGAACTGTTGTCTGCACATGAGCCCTAGATCTCTGTGATTGACAGGTCACGCCCACTTGCCCAGCCAGTTGGCCACCATCCTAATCTCTCACCTCAAAAATGAAACACATATTCAAGATGAAATCTAAAGTAGCTCAGATAGAATCTAATTGCCCATCTTTCCCCTTTTTTCAGCCTAGATTCTTTCCTGAGGCTCTGCCTTGCTATAAAACTTGGATTATCCCAGCCACATATCAGCAAGTTTGCTTTGATTTGAATCGGGACCCTGTATGTGTGTTGTTAGTAGGCCAGATACCTCAAAGTATTTGTGCCCTTCTTCAGAGAGTAACTCGGGTTTTTCCTGCCTTGACAACAGTGATAAAGAGTATATGTGATTTTAAGTCAGGTAGGTGATAGACTGGAAAATAGATCGAGCACCAGAGTGCATAAGGCAATTTCTAAATGATCCAGATTGCCTCATGATAATGAGAATTTATGAATACCAAAGAAGTGATTTATAAATATATTTCTTTCTAGTCACCACATTAATTTATGCTTAATGACCAAGCATAAAAAGCTTTACTATTAATTCCTCACAGATTCTTCTACAAAATAGAAGAGGAAAGAATACTTCCCAACTGACTCTTTGAAGCAAGTATTTCCCTATGTCAAAACCAAACAAAGATATCTACGAAAATTATAGACCAGTATCACTTATGAGCAGAGACATAAAATCTTCAATGAAACAGTAGCAAAATAAATGCCATGATATATGAAAAGGACTAAATGCTATAGCTGAGTAGTTTCATAAAAGAAATCCAAAGTTATTTTAAAATAAATAATCAATCAATTTAATAGATACTGTCCAAACAATAATATCTCTGTAGACTGAAAAAAATTATAAAAGATTTAACATGATTCCATGATAAAAATGCTCCAGAATCTTAGAATAAAAGGGAATTGCTTCAAGCTGATAAGGGCAGCTGCAAAAAGCCCACTGCTAGCCTTGTATTTAATACTGAAAGCTTGAATGCTTTTCCATTAAGATCAGTAAATAAGACAGGAAGTTCAGTGCAATCTCTTCTACAAAATATTTTACTAAAATTTTTGGCCAGGAAAATTGGGCAAAAGCAAAAATCAAATGAAAAACAAAAAGTAGAAAGAACGAAATCCATACCAAATTGAAAAAAACAAAAATAGTCAACCAGCCTTTCTTGCATGCAAAATAATTTTGTATGTTTAAAATTCTAGGAAATCCACTAAAAACCTATTAAAACTTACAAATGAATTCATCTGGGTTGCAGGATTAAAGCTCAATAGGGATAAGTCAATTTGTTTCTGTATGCTGGCAATAAGCAATTACACCATAAGGCAAAGAAAGTAATTCTGCATGCAGTACCATCCAAAAGAATAAAATACTTGGGAATACTTTTAACAAAAGATATGACACATTTCTACTTTTAAATCTATAAAATATAGATGAATGAAATTTAATAAGGGCCAGGGATTTAGCTCAGTGGTGCCATCGCCTGCCTCACAAGTACAAGGCCCCAGATTCGATCCTAGGTACAAAAAAAGAAAAAAAAAAATCTAATGATATAAAGACATCCCATGTTCATGGATGTAAAGACTTAATATGGTTTAGATGTCAGTATTTCTTAGTTGATCAATAAATTTAATGGAGTCTCTTTCAAAATCCCAGATGTCTTTTTTGCAGAAATTCTTTTTGGCAGAAATTTAAAGGTTGATCCTGAACTATTTGCAAATGGAAATGGCCCTGGAAAGACACAACTAGCTTGAAAATGAAGAACAAAGTTTGTGGACTTCCGTCTCTCAGAAATAAAAACTCTAGTACTGTCTGAAGTGTGGACATGTAGATAATAGAATTGAGAGTGCAGAACTAAACCCTCATATGATGAATTGATTTTTCAGCAGTGGTGCCAAAATAATTCCGTGTGAGAAGGGACAGTCTTTTCACCACATGATATTTGAACAAATAGATATTTTCATGCCAAAGAATGAAGTTATATTGTTTGTATTCAAAATAGCTGAAGATGGATCATGGAACTAAATAGAAGACTAAAGCTGTAAAAATTTTAGAAAAAAACATAGAAATTTATCTTTGTGATTTTGGGGTAGAGAATGGTTTTATAAAGGCAACCCCAAAAGCACAAGTAACAACAGGTAGAAAACATAAGTAATTATTTATCATAATTAAAAGCTTTTGTGATACAAATGATATCGTAAAGAAACTATAAAGGCAACCTATAGAATGTGAGAAATACTTTCAAATTGTATATCTCATAAGAAATTTATATCCATAATATATAAAACTTTTATAATTCAATACTAAAAGAAGAGCCGTTAAAATTCTGTGTCATAATTTAGTTACTTTCCTGTTGATGAAACCAGATAACCAACACTCATAATTTAAAGGAGGAGAGGTTTAATTTGACTCAGTATCACAGGGTTCATTCCAAGGTGGTTGGCTGGCTTCAAGGTGGACACATCATACCCATAGAGCATGGTGGAGCAAAGCTGTGTACCTTGTGATGACCTGTAAGCAGCACACAGGAAGAAGACCAGGGAGAGATAGATACACCCTGCCGAGGTACACCCTAGTGACCCATGTCCTGACTCCCTGTGCAATGGATTAATCCAATCTAACTATAACTCCCCATGATCCAGTCACCTCTCCAGGAGTCTCAATCCAGTCAAATTAATAATAACTGGCACACAGAGAATCTGAATACACATTTATACAAAGAAGATATACTGATTACCAATGAACACATAAAAGGATGCTCACCATCATTAGCCATTTGAGATATGCAAATAAAACCACAGTGAGATACTGTTTCATGCTCTCTAGAATTGCTAAAGTGAAAAGCCAGCAAATATTATGAGGACTTGGAGAAACTTGAATCATAATACTTTTCTGATGGGAATATAAAAGGAAAAACAGCTTGACCCTTCTTGAAAAACTAAACCTAGAACTACCAAATTACCTATACTCCTGCTTCTAAGAATGTACTCACCAGAAACAATTCATTTACAGTAACTAGCAAATGAATTTCAATAGCGGAAATATTTATTATAATCAAAAGGTAGAAACAAGGCAAATCTCCCATCAGTTGGTGAATGGGTAAATAAAGTGGGATCTATCCATACAGTGGAATATTCTTTGGTCCTAAAAATGAATGAAGTACTGACATATCCTACAATTTCCCTGAACCTTGCAAACATTACGCCAAGAAGACAGTCACAAAAGAAAACAAAGTGTGTGGTTCTATTTATATTAATCCAGAATAGATGAGTCTATAGTACAGAACGTGGATTAACAATGTGGTATGAGTGGAAACTAAGCAGTGAATATTAATTTTTATGAAAATATAAAATTGGGGATGGTTGCACAACTCTGTCAATAGAGTAAAAACATCAAATTATACATTTTAGGTAAGTGGTGCAGTGTGTGAATTGTATCTCAGTAAATAAAGAAATTAATTCGTGCTTATTGTTGAATAGCAGGAAAGTGCCAAAAATCATCAAAAGGATCAAATAATCTAGTGTTCTCTTGTCTACCCAGAGCTAATACTTTCTGTATTTTCTTTCTTGCTGATTGTATACAAAGAAATCCCTTTTGGAGGGAAGCTTTATCAGTTCACAGTTACTTGTACAAAACTTGATTTCCTGTTTTTATTCATTAAATTGAGAAACTTTGGAACTTCTGACTTAATCCTTGCTTATTTAACCATTCTCCTATTGCTGGATATCGCGATGCTTTGAGTTTATATGTAGTGTTATATTTTAGTTCATTTTTCATAATTATCATTTGTCTTTAAGAGTAATTTATATGCATTTTGGATATTTCTTTAGGACAGTATCTTCGAAGCTCTATAGTTTCCTCAGGCTGCCATAAGAAATTACTACAAACTGAATGCTTGAGAGCAGCAGAAATTTGGTCTCTGACCATCTTTAGAGCTAGAAGTCTGAAATCAGGGCATTCACATGGCTGCATCTGTCTGGAGACTGAGGAAGAGGCCATTCCATGCCTCTGTCCTCGCTTCTCCTTCCTGGTAACCATCCTTCCTGCTGTCTGGCTTATCCATGTCTCCCTCCTCTCTGCTTCTGCCTACATGTGCCTCTTCTCACCTTCTCTCCTTTGGAAAGGACGCTTGCCATTGGATTCAGGGCCCGCCTTAATCCAGGAAGATTCCATCTTGAGATTCTCCATTTAATTACATTTCCAAATAGTTTTTTCAATTGAAGTCACAGGCACAAAGTTTGCAGTGGACCTATCCTTTTGGAGGCCACCTTGCAACCCACAAGAGGAGCAACAGCGTGGTGGGGGGGCAGGTTGTTGTGGGGGTCATGTGGCCCGTGTGCAGTTAAAATGGGGCCTTAATGTGCGCAGAAAATTAGAAACCAGTAATACGAAGACTGCCTAAAAGTTGTCCTGCTTTTTGCTCTTACCATGCTCAGGCAATTAATTCTAAGTGATGTTAATGGTAAAATATTGCTCCTTCTTGGGGTCGCTCTTCCCTCTGCCCTGCTGCCAAGGTGTCTGTGCTTGGAAGCAGGATTCTTGGGTTTTTAATGTGAAGTTTTCCTATGCTCGTGATAGAAGTTTTTCAACTTGATGTCTGGGCTGCAGAAATACATATTCCCACCAGCTTTATAACGTATAATAAAAACATATAAGTAACTCTCCCAGTTTTATAAGTAGAATTTGTCTTAATTTTTGCTTTTCCTAGAGTTGACCATGTTGAGTCTTCCATTGCTTATTTATAATATAGTTTTACAAATTTTAAAAATCTGTAAATACTTCTATTTAGGGTATGCTTTTCTTTATTGGTTTGTAGTAACTGTGTAACAAAAACATGAGGCTTTCATATTATTGCGTATATTTACCAGTTTCTTTTTATTTTTTAGGTAACAGATTATTTTCATTTTGTATCAACTTTTCTTTATAGTCTCCTTTACTGAATACCAGTGTTTGCTGGCTTTGCTCAAAAAAACAAAGCGACTACTCTATTTCATGAGAAGGGAGACAAAGTCAGCTGTTTCAAACAGTGAAAAGTTTCTGTGAAAAGAACAGTGGAGTTTTTCTGATGCAAGTGTAGGGAAGGTTTTCTTTTCCCATGTCACAGAGGAGATGTCACCTACAGAGCCATTGTCTGAGCACTGTGTGAAGAAAACTGAGCTCCATCAGGTTCCTGACCCTCACTTTGCACCCAAAAATCAGAAGCTCAGAGGTCTTGGATGAGTGTCTGCGATGAGGCAAAGATGCAGATCTTTGAACACTTACTTCAGTGCCTTTTTATGAGCCGATCTTGTGCTTTTTACCATTGTTAAATATTTTGGCTAAATTCCTGAAACAATAGTAACAATAAGAAGAAGAAGAAGAAGGATTCTCCGTCCTCTTCCTCTTCCCCGCCTCCTCCTCCTCCTTCCACTCCCTCTTTTCTCTTCCCCCTCCCCTTCTCTTTTTCCTTCTTCTTCTCCTCCTCCTTCTCTTTCTCCTCTTCTTTCTTCCCCCTCCCTCTCACCTCCTCCTCCTTCTATTTTGTATTTATTTATGTGTTTTCCTTGTTCCAAGAAAGAATTTTCTTATTATAATGCATATTAATTATGGAAAAATGAGGAAAATACATGTAAGTCCCTGAACAAGATAATTTAGGACACTTTGGGTCCCACCAGCCTCTAGGGCCTTTTAACATTTTCATGTACCCTTCATTACCACTCTTTTTGGTCCTTTTCTTGTGGCTGTTTATGCCCATATGTAATTCTACGATATTATATGTTTTCTTTATAGTACAAAATAGATTTGTTGCTATTTTAATGGCTTCATATTATTCTACCATGGATATATTCTACTTCATTTAATGATTTCCCTATTGTATATTTAGTTCATTTTTAATTTGTTGCTTTTATGTAATAATTACAAATATTGTGGGTAGCCTTGAAAATATTTAATTGTACAATTCTTATTTGTATATTGGGATAGTTTCAGTTAAGCCCAGTGTTTTCATGCGGACTTAGGATTTTATATCACTGGAAAGCATAATAGTTAAAATTGTATATTAGGAAACAGATTACATATATACACATATATATATATATATATATATATATTCTTATATATAATACACACACACACACACACATATATATATATATGAGAAGAGAGATTTTATATACACCTCTACTTATCCAACATCAAGCTTATTTTCAATGTGTATTTAATTTGACCCCCCCAAATAATATATTCAATCAGTGTGTGTGTCTATTCAGACAGAGCTCTCTCCCCCTTGTTGACTTAGCCCCTGCTAAGCACTGGTCCTGTGTCAGCCTTTTTTATAGAATATTTTCTCCTTATTTATTTTTTTTTAATGTCTGTTTGAAAGTACTTGAAAGTCTATTTCTAATAAAGAAGTATAAGATGAGACCTGAATGGATTAGGATACACACAGTTCCTTAACTGTGGAACCTGGGCTCTGGCTATGGTGACCAGCGCATCCCAGTTTGTCTTGTGCTGTCTGCCCTTCAGCACCCAAAGTCCTATATGCGGGAAACCCTCCTCACCAGCATTGCAGGACAGTTGCCCATTCTGATCCACACTCATCTTGAGATCTCATTTCCAGCAGCTCAGTTGTCTTTTTTTTTTCAATACTGTGGGTTGAACTCAGGTCCTTGTGCTTGAGAGGCAGGCGGTGGCACCACTGAGGTAAATCCCTGGCCCTAGCACATCAGTGTCTTCAAGACAGTGAAGTGACGCTCTTGGTTGTGGAAATGTTGAGCTCCATATAACGCGGGGTGTTTTATTTTCCAGGCCTCTTCACGTGCTTGTGTGCAACGCTGCGGCTTTTGGTATTCCCTGGAGCCTCACGAAGGACGGCCTGGAGACCACCTTCCAGGTGAACCACCTAGGCCATTTCTACCTGGTCCAGCTCCTGCAGGATGTTTTGTGTCACTCGGCCCCTGCCCGTGTCGTCGTGGTCTCCTCTGAGTCCCATAGGTGGGTCTGGATTGAAAGCTTTTCACCAATGAGTCATCTCCACCTCCCGCAGGGCCCTGTTGCTGGAAAGAACTCTGATTAGGCATACAGTACCCCGAGAAGCCTGAGTTGTGCAGCCTGCTTCCTTAATTTTTCTTGGTCTTTTTGTGCGTGTGATTGCGTGGGGGAGCTGTCTGTAGTAATGTGTACTGTTTTTACAACTATACTCAAGCTCCTCATTGATTTTGCTTAGAGATGGAATAATAATTGATTAAATCTGAATGGCATGACCTTTATTGATTTGTAATTCAACAACTTCAACATCTTACCAAGAAGAATGTGCAGTTATTCTAGCAGGAGAAACAGTGCAATTAAAGACTGTGAGATGAAATCCAATTGTTTTATAATGAGAAATTAGGGAATTCAATGCAGGCGTTAGCTGTGTAATTGTGGAAAGGGAAGTACTGTAGTTAGAACATATTAGAAATCTGGCCATGCCTCTTTTGGTTAAAATTTCAATTAAAGCATCAGATGGCACTTCTCTTCTATTACCATTAGGAGCATATTCAGTTGACTAAAAAGACATTTGAAAATTTCATCGTATTTTCAGCATATTTGTTTCTTGAGTTGGGTAAACAATGGTTTGTCTAAAGAGCAGCACTCAGAAAAGACAAAGGGCTTGCCTGGTGGGTGAGGCTGGTTTTAATACTTGTTTGGGAGATTTCCTTTCTCGGTTCCTTGGTGTGGGGGTAGGGAGAAGCTTTCTCCTTGTAGCAGAGTAGCTGGAAATAAAATAGTGTTGAACGTGCCTATTTTTCTGCCTTCTTCTTCATCTTAAGTCCTGAAATGTTTTAGTGACCCAGGATGAAGCTCATTTATTTTTTTTAATCATATTTCCATAAAATGTAACCCCTTAGACTTGGAAGAGAGAGACCAGCCGAGGGTTAGCTTGAACCCTTTATCGCTCCCAAACACAGGGGCTTATGGTATAAGTGACATACTACAGATAGATTTACTTTTGCCATTTTAAATTTATGATGGCTGAAATGAAAGGAAAATGCCAGTAATAATCCCCTTCCATGTGAAAAGACATGAATCATCTGCTAATTAGGTGGTAACAAAATCTGGACAGCCTTATCTTTGCAAATCACACCAGGTTTGTGAAAGCAAGTGGAGTGCCCTGTTAAGGATCCAGGGAGGCTACCATGGGGGCAGGCAGGAGAGAAGGCTCTGGAAATAAATCTGCCAGCCCCAATCGTTTGCCAGATGCGGAGGGCACCACGGGATATGTTTAAATGAGCTGGTATTTAATGGGAGATTATGTCGAATTGTCAGCTGCTCGCTTCCCTTTGTAAATCTGTACCTCAAATGCTATTTCATGTGATGTCTTTGTTCTCCCCTTAACCACTGTGTAATTCATGCCTACCTTGGAGATGGGAATCTTAATTTCATTTTGAAGATGAATTTGGAAGGCAGTGCCTTGGCCTCCCGAGTTAGATCCATTTGAGTTTCTAGACAAGGCCTTCAAGAAGTGCTCAGTCAGGCACAATTCCATCCGCTTTCCTGTTTCCCAGTTATCCTTCACACTTTATTTAGGGGTGCTTCTACAAAACGCTAATTCCTTCGAGCTGACTTGTTTATTACACTTGCACTGTGTGTCTTGGCCCCCGAGAGCGAGCTGTATATTGGGGCAGCCCAGAACTCAAGTACCCACAGTCCTAAACCAAGTTGTAAAATGCAAGTGTTGATATCTAATTACCTCCATAAACCCTGGCAGAATCTCTTCATTGGAGTCAAGACCCCCTGTTAAGGGAAAAATAAAGTTCTGTGTTTGCAGAAAATTTCATACTAGATTGCCCCTAGGCAAAATATTTATTAGCCTCCCTGTGTCTTCCCTGTACTTTAGTTACTTATCTGGAGTCTGAGTGAGTGAATTGAGTTTCTGCCTATCTAAAATACATCATATTGAAATGAGAACTTGGCTTCCTTGCTGTGCAAATTTTTCAGAGAACAATTAAAATAGAGCAAAAAGAACAGAGTGCTGGCTGAACAGCTCTGAATGGCTGCGGCTGTGTTGAGTGTCCAACTGCCACACACACACACAATTACACATGTAAGAATCATACATGCACAGTTGTATGCACACACATGAAATGTCATGCAGAGGTATTACTGTTCTTTAAATGCACTAACTTTTGTGTATGTAGAGTCCATCCTCATTATTGTAGTTTGGGAATTTAAGAAGTTCTTGATTCAAAGGAAAATGAAGACCAGAATGTGTGGAACTGTAAGACAGGCAGACTCCCCCAAAGCCAGTGCTAGAGTCCAGAGAGGAAAGAAGGCATTTTAGTGTACCAACAAGGCCCAAGGCTATTAAGACCCTGCTGCTTGGCTTTGTCAGTTTCTTACCTTTAAGCCTGTGAAGAGCTGTTTTTTGCCTCTTGAGCAGAAAGATGACCTGGTCTCCTGTCTGGAAGGCCTGCATCCGCTTTGGGGAACCTGCAGGATGCCCACCCTGAGTACTCTCCTGGAGGACTGTCCACACGACTTCAGCAGATCTCACGGTGGCTTTTGGCCCAGGTTCTACCTGTGTGCCCCAGTCATGTGCTACTTCTGTATCAGCCTTAAAAGCAAAAGCAGCGGTCTTATTCTAAACATCAGAATGCGCAGCACGCAGATACTATTGGAGAACCTAGATGATCTGAACCTAGTGGTAAATTTTGCCTTTCAAGTCTCAAAGCAAGACTTCTTGTAGTAAAGGAAATTTCTCTTTAGTTTGGAATTCCAATCTGACCTTGGAGGGGCAGAGTCTTTTGGGAACTCTAGGAAAAGTATCATAGCATCTGTGGATGCTTGGAAAGTGAATGCTTGATTTTCATGGAATCGTGTATTTCTACCCGCTTTGCATGGCTTCTTTCAATCTCTTCACCACCACCACCACCAAGAAAACCACCAACATTTAGCTGGAGAGTTAGGAGAACTTCCTGGGAGAAACAGTTCCTGGACTGGGTTTGCCTACATGACTGCTGCGAGGGCTTCTGTCTATAGTTAATGAAGGGAAGACACAGGCTGGGAGCAAAGCATGTTAAAGTCACTCCATATCTTTGAGGCATTGTCTGAATCCAGGATGTTCCTTTCCACCTGACAAGGTAGTTTCCAATAACTCTGTCTTTGACAGCTGTTCTGTATCACCTTATTACTTTGCTGAAGTAAAGTTGTGAAATAATATAAATTCCCGGTACAAACGCATTTTTAATTTAATATGATACCAGAACTGTAATACAAAGAAAATCTAAATTTGAAACAAGGGCTGGGGATTTCGCTCAGTGGTTCTGGTGCCTGCCTCGCAAGGGCAAGGATTGGAGTTTGATCCCTGGTACCAAAAAAAAAAAAAAAAAAAAAAAAAAAAAGTGAAACAGAACACATGCTCCCACATCAAAGTGTTTGGTTGGGCAGGACTGCAGGGAAAATGATTGGATGCATGTGTGTGTCTGTGTGTGTCTGTGTAAATCCTATTATCTCTGTGGAACGCTCACACATATGGTATCAACAGGTATGGGGCGCTGCCGGCTCCAGGGCTACCAGCTGTGAGTCCAGCTTCCCACTCTAGAAAATCCCGCAGTGCCCAGGGCTGCAAAACTCCTCACTCACTGGCAGAGTGGTGGCACCGGAGCCCTGGAAACTCAGTGGATGACAGAATTGCATGCGTGTGTGTGCGTGTGTGCGCGCGCGCGTATGTGTGTATGTGTGTGTGTGTGTGTGTGAAACACAGGCTGGAGGCTTAGATAATTAGACTCAGGCTTTCTGTCTGCATAGTCTCTGCTGGCTTTGCAGGACGCCTGCTATACCGGCCCCCACCAGCAATCATTGTTTCCTCCACAGAAAGACCCCCATCAATTTTCAAGTTTCCCGCTGAGTTCTATGCCTGAGATGGTTAAGATCAGAAGTTTGGGCCCTCCCTGTGGCTTGGGGAGTTGCAAACAGGCCGACTGCGATGAGTTTCAAGGTCTCCTTGCTGCATCCTTGCTGAGAAGCCTGGCCATCAGCTTTGTTGGTGACTTCAGAGCAGTGATGTCATTTAACACTAGAAATTCGATGTCACTAGCTGCATCCCGGAGAAGGGACATTTAATTATTTAATTTCATTTAAGGCATGAATTTCATCTGCCCCTCTGATACTTTTCTTGGTTATAACCCAACCTGAAATGCTTCTCTAAAGGACCAAGAAGATTGTTCCATATATTTCATTTTACCATTTGCTTTTTGTTTTCCATATTATTTTTCTGCAGTAGTCTCATGCTTTCTCATCACCCAGTGCCCAGCATTAATTTAATGAAGCAAAATATGAAATGTCCTTAAATGCAGATCAGACCATCTAGAAAATCCTTTTGTTTGTTATGATCCAAATATTTTTTTAGGATTGTGCCTACTCTGTTATTATTATTTTTTTTTTTAAGAAAGAAAAAGAAAGAAATGAAGAAAGGAAGGGAAACAAACAGCTGGTGTTTAACGACTCCATCAGACCCAATTATAAAACATCAACTAGTTACTTTGATTTGTGTAACTCCATGCCATGGGTATACTTAAAAACATTACGCTTTGCCAGCACTCTTTTGGCTTTGTTTACATTTATCTTTTAAATGTATAAGACTATTGATGGCACCTTACCAAGGTTATAACCCCCCTATAATCATTAATTTTTAATCTGGAAAAGAGTGGTATAGGCCGCGTGTCTCGTCTGTATTTACTTTGTGAGCTCAAATGAAAATATACAGGACTCAAGCATTGGCTAAAGTAATCCAGGAAAGCCCCACCAAAGGTTAGCAGTGTGATACCATTGTGTTTCCAAAAGCAGCAGCCCCTTCTTTAAGATGCCTTCCCATTTAATTGAGTTATCCTTGAACTTCCGCTGAAGGTTTTGATAAATACAAGTGCAGGGTGTGGGGGGCTCGGCACGTTAAAGCTGTTGTTTGTGTGAGTGTGGGCTTAGACTAGGTTCATGTTTGCACCCAATTGGGCCCAGTTAAGTCACCTTTGTCCGTTTGGAAAGGCATAGTTTTGGTCAAAGCATGGTTCCATTTTCACCAGACTCTACATTGTTTCTTGAGACTCGTGATAAAATTAAAAGGCTACGTGAGAAGTCAGAGCTTTGTTGCTTCATGTCCTATTTCCTGCCTTTCAGATTTACAGATATTAATGATACTTCAGGAAACCTTGACTTTGGCTGCCTGTCTCCGTCGCAAAATGACTACTGGGCCATGCTGGCCTACAATAGGTCCAAGCTCTGCAACATCCTGTTCTCCAACGAGCTGCACCGCCGCCTCTCCCCACGCGGGGTCACGTCCAACGCCGTGCATCCGGGGAACATGATGTATTCCTCCATTCACCGCAGCTGGTGGGTGTGGACGCTGCTGTTCACCTTGGCGAGGCCTTTCACCAAGTCCATGGTAAGTGGACGGCTTACCTGCCGCACACCTCTCACGCATGGCTGTGTGTCTCTGGCCTTGTCACCAGGAGTCTCGTCTCGTCGACCACATCATAGGTCCATGCAGGCCTTGAGCACAATTGCAGCAGCAATAGGTTGAGTCGGTTTCTCTAAGGAAGTCTTTGAAGGGCTGGATGGGAAACATGGTTTTTAAAAAAATGTCATGATGGCTGAAGGTTTTGATGAAAATGATGATTTGTTTACTTTTGATGTGATTTCTGTTTTTATTGAGGAAAGTTTAAAATCTATTGCTGTGACTGCATCACTGGGGAGCTCTGTGTTAATAGGTGGAAAATACAGATGTGTAGCTTGAATAGTTAACAGGTGTGTTTTTGTGTATGTTCACGGAGAATCTGTAGCAGATGTTTTGATCCTTCTTTTAGTGGAGAATTTGTTGTAACATCTTCTGTAGGAGACTTTGTGGCTGCAGGGGGCTTTATTCTTTATGTTCCCGAAGATATTAATCTTTTTAGAGGAACTACTCTAATGTGATTAAATTTGGAAGGTTCACGGAGATGAATATGCGGTTTTTACATTGTTGGTGGTTTATCAATGGTGTTTATCATTGGTGTCTACAAACTTCTGTGAAAGTATTGTTTTAGGAAGAAATTTGAAAGCAGAATATACATTTCACACAATCTGTCTAGTGGTCTATTTTCCTAAACCATAGACCTTTGCACACGTTTTTTTCTTAATGAACACCAGTATTCCACTCCCTGAAACATAACATCTACACAACAGAAGTTTGGCTTTTAGAAGTAGAACAAGCCAGGCCTTAATCTTCCAACTGGCCTCATAGTTGGCCTTCTTCTCCTATAGTTGTTACCACTCACTGCCTCTCTTCTTTCTGTTTGCGGGTGGCTTTTTAAGTTATAACACAAAGCTTTTGGACTCTTAGAAGAAAATACAGCTGCACATCTTTTATTCTAATCTCGCAAGTAGTAGTTATACAAAGTAAGTGTGTTCCAGAATTGAATACTTAGGATCAGGAAGGGAGAAGTGAGCAGCTAAGGAGATTGTTCTCCACCTCTTGGGTTCAGATGGTATCTGAAAATAGATGAGTGAAAACCACCTCTGTGATCCCTTGGTTTGGAAATTTCCCCACTGCTTCATTTTCATGACCAAGTAAGGGTAGGATCACTCAACACAACTTTCTGTGGGATGATAATTCCACCTGTTAGGAGGGTCTGTCTCAATTTGGGCCAGTCACTTTGGGTTTCAGAGCTGGGCTTCTTACAACCAGAGTGTTGATATAGGATGTTATGATGATTGACAGTGATGGATAAAATGTCTATAATAGTGGACATAGAATTTCTGCTGTGTTTGTAAATCTGGTCACTTGTGTGGTAGCCACTGGCCTCATGTCGCTGTTGAATCTTTGAAAAACAGTTAACACAACTGAGGAACTGAAAATTTTAACTGGCTTTCCTTTGAACTGGTTTTAATGGAAGTAGCCACACAGACCTAGTGGCTGCCATAGCGGAGAGCACAGTTAAATTAGTGTCTGCCAAAGTGCCTATCGTGTAATAAGTGTGCAGTTACTTGCCAAGATGGCCACAGCTGCTGTTGTAATACCTGGGTCCTGAAGAGTCTTTTCCAAAGTGCGGTTATTGCTGACGGATACAGCAAGCATCGTGGGGCTTAAAGGAGTCTATAAATCACGACCCTAGAGGGGGTCGTGGGGGGAGGAATAGGGCTCTGTGTCTGGTCCGAAAGGCCTAAGGAGATTACTGGCAATGTCAGAAAGGTGTCGGTAGAGAAACCCTGATTGTATGGCATCCAACCTGCACATCTGGTCTCCAAGGAAGTCATAGAACTTCCCACGTTTCTATCCCCACATAATTGGGACCATGGCACCTCTTTTATTCCACAAGTGTTTTTTTTTAGATTAGCAGAAGAATTAGGAAGGTGGTGGACTATGTATCTGAGTTCAGATCCTTATTAAGATCCTCACTAATAATATATTTACACATGTAGCTTCTTGTTAAGTTTAGTCATTGAGGTTCCATGCTGCTCAGTGTATAAAGAGGTGTGATGAGGTTTTGGACTTGTCAAACTCATAGTTCGTGAGTTTTTCATGCACGCCTCGGCAAAGACGTGAGTGTAAATCTGGGCTTGGAAAACGGAGGCTGACCAGAAAGGTCACCCTCATGTGTTGTTCTGATAGGTGGCTTGGCTCTCCTACAATTGTGGCAAGGCGACTATTCCTTGGATGGTAATTGTTCTTCTGCCATGTCCCTGAAAACATGTTGCTGGACATAAACCGCGTGGCTGCATCCCCATTCCTACTCCATGTTAGCTGGATCCCTAAGCATGAAGAAGCTCAGCATGGGTATAATGCCCCATTACCAGGAGGCCAGTGCTTGCTTCATGCTGCCTTGCAGCTCTGGCTACATTTCACCTTAGAGAAAGGGTCTTCCTTGGACATGAGTGCTCCTGTCGTGTACTTTCTATTGAGAGAGGTCAAGGGAAGAAGAAGCCTAGCCTAGCCTGTGCCCAGGAGTCCCATCTTCCCTTCTCCTCTGCGGCCAGCTCCCTGAAGCATTAAACAGCAGTATTCTAATATCAGCGTCCCTTTTTTATTTGCTGTGACTTGCTGTGACTACTGTGATTTTAGTTACAGTAATTAGGTCACCCTTCATGGAGTCAGGCTATTTTAAGTGCCTCTTTAAGGAATATTGTTGCAGATCAGTAATTTTACAATTGGATGTTCTTGTGCAACTTTATTAAATGTAATCTGTCTTTTAAATGTTGCCCTTTTATAGTTATACATTTCTAATTGTTGCTGTAAATGCATTATCACTTTGAAATTAATTAATTTTTCCATTTTGGGCGCCTGCAGTATAATAATCACTAATGAGGAACTCGCAGAGATTCATTCTCAGTACAGCGACCCCTTCTGACAAAGCCACAACTCTGTCACCTTCTTTGTAAGATCCAGAGATTAGAACAGGTGTCCTGGGGGCTCTGGGGTGAATAAATGCTTATTCCCTCTCCCTCCAACTTATAGTAAAATAAAAACAATGGGCAAAAAAGGAAATAGCATTCTTTTTAAATGTGGTTCTAAAAAAAAAGACACAGGAGTCTTCTAAAGCAGCGCTCCTGAAACATCATAAAAGAAATTAAAGTTCACCAGCAGCTTTCTCTAATGAAGTCACTTCCTAAGTGCATTTTGTCTCCTTTACTGTCTCTCTAGCTCCTTTATACAACTAAAATGCTCAAAAATTATATTTTACCTGAGTACATGTTGATGTGTATCATACATTAGTTTCTGCAGTTTATTTATACCTGCATATTACCTCACAGTGCTTAATTCACAAAGCCTGACATGCAGTGTGCCCTGGTGACCTAAAAGACTTTCAGGGGGAATCCTGACTGCCTCACCTGTTGCATGGGTGATGATTTTGGAATCCTACCTTGCTCCCATCCCCGATGCAAATTGGCAGTGTAAGCCAGGTATCGCCATATTTCATCTATCAGCATCCGTATTCCCTCTTATCCCTCCTAACAGTCCCGCAGTACTAGATGATTATTGTTCCTTTTTCCAGTTGGAAAGCAGTGAGAGCTTACCCAGCTTGTTCAAGAAAGTGGAATGCCGGCTACTCCCAGGTCCATTTACCGTGTCAAATGCACCGTAGTGGCCCTGCCATATGTGTCTAATTGTGCCGTTCAGTTTCCTTAACATGTCTGACAGCACCTTCATGAAGTCCACCCTCTCCACTTTTTCCACATAAACTTGGAGTGCTGGTAAACAACACCTTCGCCAGAGGCCCTCGGTCCAGGCCAGTGCCGTGTGCGAATCGGCATGTAAATTTGGTGCCGAGCCACCGTCACGTGCCTCTTAGGGTGTTTTGTGCAACCAAATATTTTTGTTGGCAGGTAACAGTAGAAAGCATATCGTGTGTTAGGGCAGCGAGAGCTTAGCAGATGTTTTAGGGAACTGCATTTTCAAATCATTTTACATTAAAAAATAGGCTGGAGTTTGTAGAACTTCTGAAATGATTGGGTTTCGTTTCCTGTGGATGTAAAGCCAGCCCTTGTGCTGAGTTTTAACAGATGTGCAGTTACCCTGCTAATGGATGGGCCTGCATTGCTAATTCTGTGGCACAGTTATAAATTTCAAGTAGAAAAAGCACGAGATGTCATTCTTGTAACCTTCGGGAAAGCCGAGCTGCGTAGTTCTGCCCTTGAATAACCTGCGGCGGGGTGATTTATAGTTGCACAATTTAAAAGGTAATGAATGAGATAATACATGTTGATTTGTTCCGTAAATTAGTATTTTAGAAACACTTCTCCCCCTTAGCCACTTTAATACCTGCTGCTGACTACACTGGATCCCATCAAGGACAGAGCCTCTGTTCGAAACTTTAGTGGTCCATGGGCGTGTGGGTTCCCCAGGCAGGGAACGGAGCCTTTTCTAATGCTGGGAAAAGGAAATACGATTTGCAAAGTGGACATTTCAGCATGTTCTTCACTAGTTCGAAATTCTGAGACTCCCGAGTGAGGGTAGAGTTTTCTGGCTGCCTGGCTCTTGCCGGTCCAGGTTTATTAGCCAAGTGGAGTCTCGGGACCGTTCCGTGGCTGGGCCAGATGCGAGGTGTCCGGCAGCGGCCCCTGCAGCGGATATGGTACAATGCAAAACAGCAAAGGACTTGGAGATTGACACCTGCATCCAAAACTCAGTTTCCCATTTGCTTTTTAATTGCATAATTTTTTAAGTGACTTCAGAGGTTTATTTTCTGTATCAGTTCATATACTTTCATCATGAATTATTACCACCCGGTGAAGTTTGAAGGCCTCATTAATAGGGGGGCCCTCCTTGCTTGCTTCTCTCCATAGAACCTTCCTCCTGGGGATTTTTTTCTCAGCTCCTATTGCCAGAATTGAGCCATTTGTGCCTATCCCAGGTGCAGAGAAGTTTGGGAAAGGAGGTGACTGGCATCCTGTGCCTCTAGCATGGGAGGTGGGCTCTAATGGCAAGGAAAAAGAGAACAGTAGTGGCTTTGGAGCAGGCACCTCTGCAGATGTCAGAGGAGAACACTGTCTGGGTCATAGGGTGGGCATGAGAGTGAGTAGGCTTGGAACGGAAGCCCCTGGTCTGGACTGGTCCCATGCACTCAGCCAGCCTTTCCCCAGCCTACAGTGTACTGCTGGAGTCCAGAACATGCTTTCCCACACACACTCTTTTTTTTATGTTTAATAATCTTTAATTCAAATGTAAAAGTTCAATACAAGCCATTTGCAGGGCTTGGGCTTTTTGTTCTTCACCTCCCACACTCTTGCTCACTCTCTCCCCATGCTGCAAACTCCACCTCAACTCCACACCTCAAGGGCAGACTTTTGGTCTCATAGGTGAGATCAAGGCTCTTCCTAATGTGCTATTATAAAATCTAGGACGTAGAATACTATGGAGCCTGAGCTGCACTCTGAATGTTTGCTGAATGAATGAAGAGATGAATGAATGACCATATGATTCCTGGAATTTCTCCTTTGTGACACTGAGCACAACTGCAGTTTTACGAAGATCATTTCTATAGGCTCATTTTTAACATCTATATCCCTCTCTCTTGAAAGAGGTGTTTCTGTCTTCACAGTACTATTCTCTTTGTCCGTACAGCGATTTCTCAACAAATGTTGGTGAATGAATGAAGAACAACTAGATGCTGCATAAAGGGTGGTCACTAATGTATTCCCTGTTATTATTCTGAGGCAGGCAGGGGACTGCAGTTTAGAATGTGAAAATCAAGAAATAACAGTATTGGGGATCAGCATAGGGGCAGGGCACAGGGACCGAGGGCAGGGGCAGAACCCAAGACCCCAGCCTCCCGGTCATGTATTTCAACCGGAGGTCTAGCCCGAGGTGCAAGTGTTGCCGGAAGACTTATAGGTAAAGAGCAGTGAGGAGTAGGAGCAGCAGCAAAGGGTTAGAGCTACACAGGCTTGGAGCAGACTCTCACTCCATCCCACTCAAGCTCTGGGGCAAGTTCCTAGAGCTTAATTAAGACTCCTGGGTGAAATAGAGATGCTAGACCCACGGCATGGACTTCTGTTGATGACAGAGGACCACCTCATGAAGGTCTAGCTTCTGGGACATGCCAGTAGATGCTCAGTGAAGACAAGATGGCTTTTTAAATGGCTTGTGGTAAAAATTAAAGGTCATGAATGTCCAGCATTCAGAGCCCGATAGCTACTCAGCAAACATTTATCATTATTTTTATCATCATTATTTTCATCACTTTTGTAGAATTATGACTGACAAAATTGTGTCTATTTGCAGTGCACAGTGTGATGTGTTGATATTATATTCATTATGAAATGATTTCCAGAATCAAGCTAATTAACACATCATCACTTTACGCAGTTACATTTGTGTGTGGGCCTGGGATGAAACTGTGAAAGGTCTACCCTTAGCTCTTTCCAAGTATATAACATGTTATTATTAACTGTATTCACCATGTGGTATGATAGATTCAAATGACTTATTCTTTTAACTGAACCTTTGGACCCTTTGGCCAACATTTACTTATTCTACTGTCTGCTTCTGTGAGTTCAGTTTTTTGTTGGTACAGATATCAGTGAGATTGGAGTAATAATGTTTATCTCTGTTCTGGCTCCTTGCATAGGAAGGGGTCACATGTCTTATTGCTGTCTCTAAGGGTTGCTGGTAGATGTTGGTGCTCCTGAGGAGGGCGCTGTGTCGGCCACAGGAAGTCCCCTTCTTCTTGGGTACATGGAGCCACCAGGCCTGAGTGCCCACCAAGGGAATCTACAGAAGGCCAAGGGCCAGGCTCATTTCTGTTCCTCCTATTTCAACTCTTCTGGTTTCCTGTTTTGGCCCCACCAACAACACATCTTAGTTTTTAGAAAGATTGGCCCTTTCTTGTTAAAAAGACCCAAAAAATCAAATCAAAGGTTTTGTGAGGCTGTAGCACCTCGTGCCTGTAGCTTTTCCACTTTGCTTTATAGTGTTTTAAGTCTGCTTCAGCCTTTGTTCCTGAGTGAGTACTGGAGAGGGGAGAAAGTGACTGTCTGGCCTTAATATGTGTGAAAAATTATTTAATGAACATTTAACCAAGATTTGAAATTTCCCCAGTTTTATCTTCCTTGTTGCTTTTCTTCTCAGGGCCCACTGGCATTTCAGTAATGCACTCCCTCTTTATAACTCTCTTTCTGCCTCTTTTATTACTTTTTTTTTTCTTTTTGGTTAGTGGCGCCTTCTTTGATCCTCCCCCCTTTCAGTTTCCTTTTCTCCAATTTCATACTTCTTTCCAGTAATTTTTGGCCTCAGTGCAGTTTAGATATTGGAAGCCAGCGTGATTAAACAGATGCCAGGAGTTTGTGTTGCCCTGTGACTCTCTGGAATGTTCCTTCCATGAACATTAATTTCGGTGTAACTCACCAGACATGTTGATTTTTCCTCTGAGATGAATAGTAATATTTTTCTATCAAAAATGAATAAGATTCAAACCTTGTCCTTCTCCTCACTTCTTTTTACACTAAGATAAATCGGCTATAACTATGTTCCCAAGTTCCATGAAGATTCCAAGTGAAGGCCAAGCTCCTTGTACCTGGGTTCACCTCATCTAATGGGATTTTAGGATTTGCTGAATGTAAACAGTCGTGTGTTTTCTGCGCAATCGTGTATTTTCTGTGTGTCACTTACCTTCTCTGGGCCTCAATTTTCTTATGTCCTTGATGAGCAATTAACTAAGATTTATTGTCTGTGGATTTATAAAACAATTTAATTTGAAAGCAAAGAAAAAGGGAAGACCTATACAGATTAACAGACTTCTTATTCTGCCAACTTTGAACGGAAAGGTAAACTCACCATTAGTGACCATCACCGTTCTTTCATAAGAGAACAAGTATTTTAACGATAAATGTTGTGGAGAGGGCACAATTGTACAACAAAGCAGTCTTACAGTGGAATATATTTGTTTTTTAAGGAAAACTTATTCTTACTGGGTTACTGTTTTTCTCCTTGTTGGAAATGGTGGCTTTTCCCTGGGGCAGACCCCAAAGATTCTGTTTCATCTCCGTAATTCTTCTGAACGTCTTTTTGGATCCCTGGTTTCAAACCCACAGCAAAGCTACCAGCCTCTCAGTTAGTTGAGTATTGAACCAGGTGACCCCATCTGTGAAATGCAGACCTGTCTATACACATGACATAAGGGAGTGAAGGACAACAAAATCTATCTAGTGTAGATTTTTAAAAATATGATGCTGTTTCTAGTTTCAGGAAGGATTGAGGTGTTAGTGAGTAAAGAGGGGCAATGCTAGAAGCTGAACTCTGTCTCAGTAAATTGCAGCGTGGACTGCAAAAGGCTTGGCACAGGGCTTTGGATGTGCATGCATTCGTTTGCTCATTCATTCACAAATAGTGTTGAGCAGCCACCATAGGCCAAGAGACTTTGCTGCAGACAGAGTGATAAGCAAGGTCCCTGTGCTTGTGAGGACTGTGCCCTGGGCAGGCGGATGATGAGCAGAGCAGTGAAGAACAGAAGCACTTAGACTTCAGACTGGAAGTCCCTTCAACTTACTTGAGTAACTATTTTTCCCAGTTCATCTTCAAAGAATTATTGTGATCACTGTCAGCTAGAAAACCAACAGAAATCCAGAAATAGCATTACTAAATGAGTCTGCCTTTTGCATTGCCTGGAAAAATGGGCTGGGAAGTTCGGCCAGAAAGTTAAATGAGAGGTTATTATACGACCTGATAACAGGCCTTATTTTCTTGTTTTGGGTCTAGTAAAAGGCTGAGGGCAAAATAGAAACACTGATGACATCGATGTCTTTTTCCTCTTCCAGTACAATGAAAAAATGTCAGTAAGGATCACCCAGAAAGCTCCATAGGGTTAGGGTTGACTGTGAAATGACCATCCAGTGGGTGTAGCATAGTTGAGATGATGTAGCAGAAAGGGTTTTGCATATGTACCAATTCTGGACCATGAATGTACATATTATGTACCATAAACATAAGAAACACCAAAAAAGCATTTTATAATCAATAAGGTATGTTTCAAAACTCAGAGAGAAAGTGTGGCATATGTCTGGGCTTTGGGGTCTTGCCACTTGCCTGCTCTGTGTCCTTGGCTGACTTTCTGAAGTTTCTGACCCTCGCCTGGCGTTGCTGTGCCGTTGGCCTCTGCCCACCACGGGCAGTATTGCTGAGGAGTGGAGACGGGGAGGCTGGAAAGTACTGGGAAACATTTCTGGCACAGAATAAAAGCTCAGGAAATGCCAGCATGTATCATTGTTATGATGATTTTATTACTGTTGTTATTGATAGTATAACAATTATTGTAATTGTTCATTATTGCTCCATAAAAATACTCATTATGACGTATTTTATCACTATTTGGTGATTACTGATTATAGGACCAGATATGTATTAAGTTAAATGTATTATTCTATGTCTTATGATTCTGTTTCATTTACTGTTTTGGGAATTCATGGTCTTATTTGTTCTACACTGTCCATTACAGTGCCTTGCAGAAAAAAAAAACAGTTTTCTATAAATGAGCAGTTTTTCCTTTTTTTCTTCTTTTAAAATTGTATTTATTTTTTACTAGTATATATCTGCAGCACATAGTGTTTTCAGTCCTTGTTTGGAGCTGGTACACGCACATAATTACATCTTAATTCTTTTTTTCATCCGCTTCTCTTCCCCTCCCTCCAAGCAGTCAGACTGTTTGATACTGTGGAAGACTGGCCCAGTGAGTTTTGCTGTGTGACCTTAAAAGTGTATATGAGCAATGGATTTTTCAAAATCACAGAAGGAAGCAGCAGCACGCATGCTTACTTACCTCCGATTTAACTGATGATGCGCTTACATTAATTCTGTGGTAGTTGTTTCTTAAGCCTGTGCCATACATTCCTCATTCTCTGCTGAGAAGCTTGTTTCATCATCACAGCAATTTCAGAAGTTCTAGGACATTGTTTTTGTCCTTTCATAGATGAGGAAACTGAAGTAGGTTTCTTGGTTTTGTTTTGCTTTGCTGTTGTATTTGAGACAGGGTCTCACTGTGCGGTCTTGAACTTGCTACCTAGCTCAGGCTGACGGGGAACTCAAGTGAATCCTTCTTCTGCCCTAGACTTCTGATGCTAGAATTACAGGTGTGCGCTACCATGCCTGGCCAGAAACCTGAGGTTTAGAGGTGCTAAATAAACTGTTGTATTTTACTTGCTTTTAAGTGGCAGGGCTGGAATCCAGTTCAGATTTGCTAGGGGCAAAGGTGTATCTGGAATTACTTCATTCATATATATATATAATTTGCACACATGCTTATCACCCCTCTTAATCCATGGTTCTAAATAACAGTGGTAAGAAATTAGGGATTAATGAGAGGTAAAAAGAAGTGCATAAATGAATGTGTCTTTGAGAAAGATAAAATTTGCACAAGGTTGCATTTCCTAAACCTATGAAACTGTCACCAGGAAGTTGGAAGGGGACCCTGAGGGAAAGCAAACTTTGTTCTCAGCTATTAGCAGCTAAGGAAAGCAACAAAAGCTATTAGATGTTCTAGGACAGATGGCCCCACTCTTCTCCTGTCCCCAGTTCCTGCATTAAGCCAGTGGTCTGTAAATAGGTGGTCACTTCTGCTCATTTTTGGCAAAGCTGCTAGAAAGATAGAGCAGTAAATATTCCTGGTTTGAGTGACACAGAAAGGTAGAAATTGATAATAGTTTTATATATTTGTTATCTATCACAGCATGACAGTGAGCACAATACTTATTCATTATCCCACAGTTTCCATGGGTCAGGAACTGGGTTTGACTTAAGGTGCCCTCTGCTTTTGGGTTTCCTCTGTTGCCCTCAAGGTGGCAAGAGTCACCTCAGGACCCCATGGGGGTAGAATCTCCTCAGCCCACCCCTTCTTCACAGGACTGAGTTTCTTGTGAGCCAGTAGTTTGAGGACTTTGGTTCTCCTGTGTGGTTTGGGTCTGAGGCGCTTTGGGCTCTTGAGCCCGGAAGCTTGCTTTATGTAAGCCAACAAGGACAGAGATTCCCCCAGCAAAGCAGAAGTCACAGACCTCTGGAACCTTACCACACAGGTGTATCTCACTGCTTTTGCCATGTTGCCACTCATTAGAACAAGTCACCGGGTCTGACCTTGTTCAAGGGGATTCACAGTGGCGTGAGGGTAGGGAGCCAGGGGTCACCGAGGGTCATCTTCCAGCCTGCCCAATGCGCTCTGTAAGTTGAATTCTGCTTTATTTTTCTGGGGCTTTTGGTGACAGTAATTCCTGGCCTAAAGCCAGACATCTGCTGTCTGTGGCTGTCTGTCTTTGCTGTATTCCTCTCTTGTCTTCACCCCATCTTGGTTCTTCTGGTCTTTTCTCTTTCTGTACTGAGAAAGGCATCGAATGCACCTTTTATTTTTTCTTTATAGATTCCTGCATTTCTGCTTCATGATGGGAGATAAGATTTAGTCCTTTAATAAGAAAGCTTATGAAAAGAGTAAAGCAAAGTGGGGACAGTGTTTCCTAAAGCCAAGTATCTGTCTTTGTGTTGCTTTAGTAGACGGTGCCCATGTTAATTGATGCTCCACATTTCCTTTTTAAAGAAATTTGTGTTGCTGAGATTGGATTTGAGTTTCAAAAACTAGCTGGAAACACCAGACAGTATTTTTTCCAGGTCATGAATCTACCTAAGTCTCCCAGACCATTTTAAAACCCATGTAAAATATTATTCTATTTTTTTTTTCTTAGAATGTGTAGAATCTTTAGGATTTGCTGTTAGTTTTTTGTTTTAAAATGGGAAAGTAAAAAAGAATAAAAAGTCACCTTTTATTTTGCTTTTTCCCCCAGAAAATGTGGTAGAGATTGATTTTGATCACTGAGGTTTGATTTTCATGTCATAACATCACCCATGTCGTAAAATACCTTGTGTAGTAATATTCAGATTTCTCCTGTGAAATACCGAGCTCTTTTACTGAGCTGGGCTTTTTTGTGTCTTCATATACCTACCAACTTATGTAGAATCTGTACTGCTTTAAACATTTCATTCTTGAGTTTCATATGATGGCGTCTCTCTTTAATCATTTACATTCTGAAAAAAGAAAGTGAAATATTCTTTAAGAAGCCAAAGTAATCCATGAGAATATATGGTGTTTGTTCAGCTGGATATCTTATTTATTTGAAGTACTGAGAGAAATCTCTTCTGACTGCTCAAAAAAGAGAAGGATAAACAGTGAGCGTATCCAAGTAATCTGAGCTAGAAAGTTCCCTATTTCAGAGAAAAGTTATAAAAAGTATATTTGCTAGATCCAAAACAAATACTGTACATCAACTACTGAGACTTGCATGATATTTTCTTAGTATTCTCACTCTTTTAAAAGAAAGAAAGAGAAAACTCTATAAAATCTGGGAACTTAACATTTTTTGATGTTTCCATATTCCTGGGCAGGTGAACAAAATTAAGCCTGGATTTTCCATTTAGAACACAGCATCTCTTGGCTTTGTGTGTGCTCCATGTCATATGTCCCTCTGTTAATTCTCTTTAACCATAAAACACCAAGTAATGAAATTAGCACAGCTGAAATCTCAGCGTTAACCCTGAGCAGATTTCCTATCCAGGAGAATTAAGAAGATGTCTGAAATAATGTAGATACAACATTTTCAGACGGATTAGATTCTGGAATATACCCAATCATGAAAGTAATGTAATTTTTTCCTTTTCATTAAAGTGTTCTAGAGAACTGGCAGATTTCCTTTGGATGAGAAGTAGGGATCCTGTATGCTGACTCTGGAAGAGGGTAGTAGGGGGCATTTCCCTTCCCCTTACATTTCCTGTCCCATATTACATCCACCAGTGTCACTTTGTCTCATTGCCCAGCCCAGCTGAGTTCATGGTGATCACGAGTTGCATGTGTTTTTTTTATTCAAAGCCAATATAAAACCAACTTGTAAATACGACCCTACTTTGCTGAGTTCACCTGACCATTGACTTGTCCAATGTCAGTCTGTAATGTGAAGACCAGAAACACATTTGAGGCTTCCTGTTGTCCCAGGGGATAGAGTCCACAACACCAAGAGCTCACACTTATGAGGGCACACTTTGTGCCAGCTTTGGCCCGAAGTACCAACTTGTGCCAACCCATTTATTTCCACTGTCCAGGGAAAGAGGCGAGAAAGGCATGTTTATCTCAGTTTTATTGGAGAAGGATTTGATGTGATGTAGCAGAAAAACCATTCATGGGCTTTGAAGTTGAAGAAACGAAGCTCCTTATGAATCCTTGTGCTTCTAGTGACACTGCAATTATGGGCAAATCACACTGCCTCCCTGTGTCCGTTTTCTTTTGCTCTGTGAAACAGAGGCCACTGTTCCAGTGTTTTTGAGTTGCTTTGAGTTAAGACAAGGCTCAAACCTATAACACATAGTAGAGCTCAGAAATTATTCATTTCCTTTATATCCCACCAGTTAACGTGGACTGTCCTGAAAACTTGCTTATTTTCAAGGACATATAGAGCAGCTGCTATCAAGTCTTTTATTTATTTCACCATCCCAGAACATCTGGCGTTGGGCTGCAGCAGGTGCAAAGTCCCCTTTATGTCCAATTCCAAGCAGAACACCCGAGGAACTGCCATGATCTTTCCATTTAGTAATGGAATTATACCATGATATATTGTGGGAGCTCACATAGTCAACCTCTGTCTACTTTCAAGCCATGTTAATTCTTATATTAAAAATATCAACTACCTTCAAATTTTAGTGACTCTACTGCATTTTATTTTCCCTGCTCTCTGCTTGCTTGCTTCCTCTCTCTCTCTCTCTCAATCTCTCTCTCTTTCTCTCTCTCTCTCTCTTTTGGTACTAGGGATCAAACTCGGGACCTTGCACTTGTGAGGCAGGGGGCGGCACCACTGAGCTAAATCCCTGGCCCATCTGCTTGTTCTTTCTTTAGGTGTATCCCCCAGGATCTCTTAAGAATAGAGCAGAATTAACTTTATCTTGGTCTGTGCTTCTGGACATATGTCTATATTGCCCATGCTCAACAATGGAGAATGAGCAACACACTTTGGGAAAATGGACATTCTACAACTGTTCAGTTTTCAGAATTATAGAAAGCCTTTTGAAAAATTCATTTCCTCTTGATTTATATGCTAGCTACTGATTACTATCAAGAAGTACACCAGGCCAGGTGTGGTGATGCATACCTGTAATCCCAGCACTTGGGAGACTGAGGCAGGAGGTTCGCTGTGAGTTCGAGACCAGCCTAGGCTACATAGTGAGTTCCAGGTCAGTTCCAACTACATAGTGAGACCCTGTCTCAAAAAGAAAAGTACACCAGGACCCAGATGATAAATCTTTTAATTTTAATCAGTCCATGGATGTCTATGCATGTCTACATGTAGTCACAATTTCAAGTACATTACATGTGTCTATTTGTGATCAGAATTCTTCAGAGACCTTGTACAAACATACTTATTTTTTGACTTTTTCTTTGTTTCTTTGCCAGTTCCTTTCTTCTGTGCCTAGTATTGTTTTCTAGTGAGTTATTTACATCTTCAATATTTCTGAAGATTTTAGGTTTCTCAGTTCATTGAAGATGTTTTAATGAAGACAAGAGGACCTGGCTGTGGCAATACAAATGCTGCTACAGATGATAAGTGCTGGGTAAATGGTTTGTTTGGTTGTTGCAGCCCTGTCATGAGGATATTCATGTGTACTTAAGGAATCTCTCCAGGATAAGGACAGATAAGGCCACTCATTTCAACCTTGCCATTTTGATCTAAGGATTTTTAAAAAAATCAATTTGCAAGAAAAACCATATCAACATTCCTCATTTTTTGTTGAAAGTATTATATTTGGTGAATTCCATTAAGAAAATTAAATGCTGCAATCCTTTTTTTTTTTTTTTTTTCTTCATCAGGGGATCGAACTCAGGTTCTTGTGCTTGTGAGGCAGGTAGCGGCACCAGTGAGCTAAATCCCTGGCCCTTTTCAATCCAAGTTTTAAACAAACCAAAAATATTCTTTCCTTTGCCTCCCTCCCTCCTTCCCTCCCTTCCTTCCTTCTATTCCTTCTTCCTCACATTTTTGCAGTAGGAATATCTATAGAGTTAGTATGGAAAAATATTTTAACATAATTTGAATATTCCTCCCTCCCTCCCTTTCTTCTAAATCCTCCTCCCCAAACCCTTTTTCCTCCCTTATGTATTTTACAGTGAAAATTTCTTTCATCTGGTTTCTGTATAAAGCAAATTCTGCAACTTCTTCCTTTATGATTTTTCTAAGATGGGGAGAATCTGTATTGTACCACACGGGGTAGTTGTTGTCACCAAGTCTTTGGGATGGTTAATTCTATGGGTAATTTTTTTTTATTAATTTGCTGAAAAGACCACACTAATGGCTTACCTAATACTTCAGAAATTCCTCAGCATGCCCACCCCAGTACCCTGCAGTTTCTCATTTATTCTGGATCATTCTCTGAACATGTTGATAATCTAATCTTTCCCTAAACTTCTGATGTCTTGGGTTATTTGAAAGCCTTGCCTTCTCTATACTGTGGCAGGGTTACATCAGAGTGATGGATCAAGATGTCACAGTCCTCTAAATGAGGATGTATTTCAAACATTTTTGACTACTACTTCAGTTTTTAAACATTGGAATCTAATTCACATGTTTATTTCTGTGTTTACAATATATGTATCTGTGTGGGTCTGAAAGAAATGTCTTATGAAACAGTGATCTTAACCTTGGGCAGTATTTTCTACCTTTTTTTTTCTTTTTGATTGTATTTCATTTTTTGAAGTCCTGTTTGGAACCCATGTTTCAACATACACTATTGCTTATACCAATCACTATATCACAGTCACTTTTTGAGGATTGATGCGCTAGAACAATTTGATCTGCTACAGAAGATGCTAAACGTCCCCTGAGTGCCTTGTGTGTCAGGGGCTGATTTAAGGGGTAGCAGGTCCAAAAATTCAGGCAAGAGTTATCTTTACCTTACGATGCTTGTGTTTGAGGGGACAGAAAGAAGAAAAATGAGATGAGCACCAGTGAGGATGCGATGCTGTCTTGGGAGCAGACATGGGAGTAGTGAGAAAAGGCTGAGGCATGAGATGACACCCTTCCTGATACTTAAGGGGTGTATAGGAGTTAGATAATGTAGTCCCGAAGAGAGAGGGGGTTGTAGGTACCCTTTGCAGGTCTGTGACGAGGGACTAGGGACAAAATTAAAGGAATATAGATGCTGTGATCAAGATAAACAATATTTTAGTACAAAATTTTAAGAGTAAAAATTAATGAATATAATAACAAACAAAAGTTCAAATTTTAAATTGAGACAGAATCAGTGTTATAGCAAAGACTCAAGTAATGGACATGGAATTTTAGTGACTTGTACTTTGAGGAGGTGAAGGGATTCAGATGTCTAAATTATTTATTAAAATAGGCAATATTGACATCACAGAAGTAGAGACAAAGTTTTAAAGTATGAACTGAATGTGGGAGATAAATATCCAGGAATGCACACAGGATCTGTAAATTTCTGGACAAATCTGTTAATATGTACATTTATGCATTATTTTCAGACCCCAGGTAAAGGAATGCATTTCATATTTAAGTTTTATTTCATGCTTAACCAAGTATTTTCTTGCCTTTTGTTTTTTTAAACAGTAGCATTACATTTTTGCCTTAGGGATATCTGATAGAGCTAGTATGGAAAAATATTTTAGCAAAATTTAAATCACTTTTCCTTCTGACAGATTGTGACTCTGTGACCGCTCTGAAATAAATTGATATATCTTTTCATTTAATTAATGATGTACGATAAATTCTCAGAAGAGGATATTTGAAATATCCATGTGTCCCTTCCATAATATTTATAAAAATGATCAGGTCCATTCATTATTTAGCCATGGCCTTTTAGTAAATATCAATGTTAACAAACCATGTTAACGCAATTTAAAATATGTATGTAGTTTGCAAGGCCGTCTGAGGATCTCCCTGAGGAGGGAGTCGCTTTCATTGTGTGTGGAGGGGAGATGTGGGAGCCCTGTGCACTGACTGCTGTTGTACAAGCTCCACCAAAGACACCGCTCCCAGAAGATGCTATGTTTGACGTTGAAATGTCTTACAGTGTGTGCCCATCTAACAGCTTCCCTCTGCTGTGCCCTTCAAGGGCTGGCATTTGCCAGAGGACCGGTAATATTCTTTCTGATGTGCTGTGCGGCTCTGCACCTTTTTGTTTGTTTGTCTGTTTTGTTATTGTTGGCCTCATTAATGGAATCTACAAGGGCCTTCCTTTGGATCTCATAGAATGGTTCTTCCAGAACAGGGTGATCTAGAAGTTAGCAAGAGCTCTCCTGAAAACATCATTTTATTACTTGGAATGCACCAGCAAAAAAGCCTTTCTTCCACCTGTTCTTGCTACTCGTTCTCTTAGTTCCTTCAAAGTAATAATCAGTTACTAATCTCTGGGTACAAAGGGCTTCACTATGTCAGTGTCACCTTGTGACTTACCTCAGCATGCAAAGGTGAATTTTACCCAAATCACCGGATGAGAATACGAAGACCCCTTTTCTTGGTGTGCTTTGTGTTTGTGTAGCACAATTTTTTTTTTTTATTTGTTTGTTTTGTTTTGGTTTTTTGAGACAGGGTCCCAATATGTAGTTGAGACTGACCTGGAACTCACTGTGTAGCCCAGGCTGGTTTCGAACTCCCAGCGATCCTCCTGCCTCAGCCTCCAAAGTGCTAGGATTACAGACCTGCACCACTATGTCTGGCTGTGTAGCAGAAATTTTCATAGCCAAGTGCCCTGATCTCTTTTGGGGAGAATCAGTAGCCATTCTAATGAGGCTTTGCCTCTGCAATATTCACACGACTCACGTGACGGTAACACAAACTTTAGCAGCTTCCCTTGGACTCGGAGTCACATCCCTTTGTTTCTAGGTAAGATAAACTGAGTTGTCCCCAAAACACCATGTTGTATAACTTGGTCTGATGAAATTTGAACCAGAGATTTTCTTTTTTCTTTTTCTTTCTCTTTAGCCCTCCTCCCCTGTTTCCTGCCAGAGAATCATTTGTTTCATTAGGAAGCAGTATTATCTTACAGTTTTATTTATTCTCTTGTTCCACATTTATGCATATGTGGTCATTTTAAATCATTTTTGTAATATATAATAAGTAAACAATGTACATTAACTTCTTTTTATCATCATTACTAGGGAAGACAGTCTGACATTTAAAATATATATGTTTCTTCACAAGCTTAAATACCGTATGGTGTCTCTCATTTGAGTGAGGGAAAGTACAGCCAGGGGATATGATAAAGGATGGATAGAAAAGACAAGGGGACAGATCTTGTCCAAAAGGGAAATGATCCAAGGCACCAAGGAGAGGGGCGGGGAGGAGGTGGAGGGGCCGTGAGAGGAATAAAGATGCGCCATATACAGGACCCTGATAACTCCAATCAGTGTAAACATTAAGTGCCATAACATGAGCTAGGGCAAACAATATCAACAAGTATGAAAAGGGTGTTAGGGAACTAGAGAAGGAGCGAGGAAGGGGGAGGGGAAGGGAATTAGAAAAAAAAAAGTACTCTAGTATGCGCATGTAGCCACTCCCCATGATGATTGTAAACTGTATGATTTGCAAACTTGTACTAATAAAATAAAATTTTAAGACATAATGTGTTTGTACATCCTTATTCATGTGTACATACAGAGGTACATATGCATGAACTCACACAAATACTAGTGGACAACCATAGGTGGCGCCATGTTTCATCCATGCCTGGGCTGAGGGTGGAATTTGCTTGTAGAAGTAGAGTAGGAGGAGAGGAAGGCGACAGAGTGATTAGTAACATCCTTATTGGGTCTGGGGAGGAAAACATAAACCCTTCCTTTCCAACAATTGCCATTGCCCATGTCACCTCGGCATTTAATTTATTTCACTTACGCGACTGCTTGAAGTTTTCCCAGGTTAGTTGCGCCTATTAATTATAATCTAAAGGGATTATATTAGTAAACAAATGGACTACAGTATCTGAATGGAGTCCAATGGATGACTTTGGAAGGGCTGCTTCACATGTGCTGAGCCTGGTGAGATGAACTGAGGCTTCTTTTCTCCTCCTCAGGAGGCCCTGGTTCTTTTAACCTTAGAGGTTAGAGTCACATACAGAACCTGGAGATGTTAAGGGACCTTTCAGTGTCCCACTGCAGGACAGAGAGGTGATGCCCTTTTCACCAGACCATTACCTGCCTCATGGTCTATTGGACGCAACATTCATTAAATGCATTTTGGGTGAATGGATTTTTCTTGCATAACTGGATGTTTCACAGTGGCCCATGAGGTGAGCATTGTTTTGAGATCCAATTGTGGGATAATCAGTGTCACCTGGTGGAAAGGCAGGGGGTCCATGATCCCATCTCACCCAGAGATAGAGCTTCCTGTCTTTCTTCTTGCCAGCTCTTTAGGCTCTGTGCAGTTTCTGTCGTTTTTACCCATTCCTGTTCTTTCTCGTCTTTTTCCTTTTAGTTTGCACATGTGAGTCCCTGAGGTATGTGGCATAATTGTAAGCTATCAGGGATCAGTGACATTTTATGGGGCAGAATTTAGTTTCCACACTTGTGTAATGCCATTTGTGATTGTCAGTGAATATTGTTGGATATTTTCTACTGTAAATACAGTTGAGTACTTAAAAATAATACCAGTAACATGTTTGCATTCCTGTTGAGCCTGAAGACCTTCCTGATGTTGCCAATGAAAATTTGAAGGGCTTGATTTTAAAATCCTGAGAAGTTATGTGTAATAGCATCAGCAGTGACTCTGCCCTAAGCCCTGAAAGAACACAGCTCTTCACAGCTCATTTTGGAGCATCCCAGGGACATCTTTGATTAGCTTACCTTCATTGAGCCTTCTTCATTAATTAACCAACCCAAAATTTAGCTGCCTAGTAACTTGGATGACTCTTTAGAGATCTTCGTTGTGTAGGTCTGGATGTAACATTCACATTGAAAGTCTTTGTCTCTTTAAGTTTTAGTGATTTCTGTTGATTTATCCAGGGTAAAAAGTCAAAACTCCAATTGGGGTTAATATTGAGGCTGTCTCGGCCTCTGTATTGGGAGCAGAGGCAGGTGGTAGAGCTTTACAGTTTCATAGATAGATTTTCATTTTCAAGATGTCTCTCTGCTCTGTACACATATTTTTATTAACATGCATAATTAGAGAAATACCAGAAAACAAAAGAAAAAAACATTTTGCAATTCGGAGAAATACCTAATTGCTTCTTTTTATGAAAATCGGAGCCAGTTTTCTTGCAGTAAAATACTAAAGATACTCATTGGCATTCTCTTCTTTTCCTGGACTAATCCAGTGGGATTGCTGCCTTAAATTGCTCAGCTGGAGGCCACTGGCTCACAGGACCCCAGGCTTACATGTTGTGGCAAGAGTTAAAAACCGTGAAGTTGACAGAATATTCATAAGTCAGGCTGTGTGCTTCCTGGGAAATTTGCCCCACAGCAGGCTGTGTTTCTCTGGTGTCCATAAAACTGATTCTGCCCAGCAGCTCAATCTGTGGGTGTTGAGGATTTTGCTGATAGTTTTAGAATCAGGACCAGTTTATTATTATTATTATTTTTGGGATATCTTAGTGCCCAGTTTTACGCATGGTGTTAAACTGCAGCATTTTCAACAGGAATTTAACCAAGTCCATCACTAACCTGGAAATCTTTACCCCTTGGCTTTGGGCTCTGTGGTGCCCATGGCATGTGCGCACAATTGCTTTTTGCATGAATTCTTCTTTCCTTTTCCTATTGGGAGCTGGGATGAGGATGGGGATCTATTTGCAGCAAAGCAGAGGTGGAAATGCTTGTCAGGCAGGTGTGGTGCAGGCAGTAACTGGAGGAAGTCAAAGTTTCCCCATGAATTCTGAAGTCAGCCTTTGAGGTCTTCTGTTTGTCTTGTAGAAGCTGGCTAAAGATGAAAGCAAAGAATCACAATAGCATTTTCATGATTTTCAGTAGGTTCTGGGCAATCAGCTTGTTAACCTGCACTATGAGCTTATAAAAAGTCTCATTTATTCCCATATTGAGATTGGCTCACAGTATCGAATCATTCTTGCAAATATACTGATTCGCAGAGTTTACATGATTTTCCATGGAATCTGTGCTAGAAACTACAGCCACATCTTGGAAGGGCTCAGCTTTGCGTTGTTCTCATTTGAGAATCCTTTGTATCATTTTCAGGTTTACATAGGCAGTGCAGGAGATTGTAGAAGAGCATTTCTCTAGCTGGGAGGCCATGGGCCAAGGAAATTTTTATGTCATTCCACTTAATTTACTTCCCATGGGAACCTCCTGAGTTTTGGATTATTGTGCTCATTTTATAGAGGAGGAAACTGAGGCTCTGAGTGACTTGCCTTGGTCACATAGCTTTTAAGTGTAGGAGTTGAGCATCCAACTCAAATGCCAGTGCTCCAGCATGGTCCTTCACTGCTTCCTCAAGTGCATTCCTGCAGGGCAAACCAGGGCTTCCACGGGTTCTGTCCTGACCCGAAGACTCAGCATGCAGTCACTGGGCTGGGCTTAGGTGTAGCTTGTGATACTTTGGCTGAAGAAGCTGGCCTGCTCATCTTGTAAGGATGAGTCTGGTCCCACCTTTTGGGACATATGACTTGAGTACTGGAAGACATCAAGGTATGTCTCTTTGGGCCATTTCTGACATGCATGTCAGAAATGTAACAGGTCAGGTTGTGTTTTATATGTTGCTTAGATGTTTTCCATTTTAATTTATGCAGCAGCCTATCTTTCATTGTTCTCTTTAGCTTTTCTCTTTCCTTTCTCAAATACTCTTGCTTCAAGTGCACAGATTTCTGCAACTCTGACAGAGAATAGATCAACTTTAGATTAGCTGTCCTGTAGCTGCCCACTCACATGGTAGACGCTGCCCTGAATAACTCAGATGTGCAGTCTGTAAGAGTGGAAACTCATATGGCTTGTGGCATACCTGTTCGTTGACCTGCTGTGTCTTTCCTTTTGAGGCACTAAAGAGCAGATGCAGACCTTTGAGCTGTCTTATATTCTGACTTGATTCAGGTCTCATAGCAAGGATTGGACCTAAAAGCTGGAGTCCACGCTAAGCAATTCAGTGACCGTAAATATTACATGGGCCCTTATTGGAGTTTTCAGTTTCCTCTCTTGCTTCTTCTTACCTTAACTTTGGAAGTGTTTTCCTGGTAGAATAAGGGTGAGAAGATAGGGCCTCCAAAGGGGATGGGATTACTAATCTCACTTACTGGGTTTCTCCAAAAATAGAACCCACATCATCACCTAAATTTTCCATTTTAATAATGGACACTCACCAGTATTGCTGGTGAGTCCAACTGTCCAGGCACTGCTGAAAGCTTGGCCTTACAATAAAGATGCAGCATTTGACCTTTGCATTTGTTATAAAACCCAATTAAAATGATACTTGGGTACATATTACACTGTCTGTGAACGCTGACTTTAACTTTTCACACACACACACACACCACACACACACACACACATATATAACATATATATATAT
>NW_022900944.1:41118710-41147957 GCF_012274545.1 Fukomys damarensis
TTATATCAGAGGGCCCACCTGCCAGATTCTGGTTTCTCCTCAGTGTCCCGTGTTTGACACAGGCCCTTCTACCACTCTGGGTCACCATCTGCTACTCTTGCATTGGCGCTGATCCAAATGAGAAGCTAAGTTAGTAAGATCAGAAAGAAAACAGGGAAAACAAATGAACAAAAAGGGGGAGTATATTTGGAAAATGTAGAGGATATCAGAGGGCCCACCTGCCAGATTCTGGTTTCTCCTCAGTGTCCCGTGTTTGACACAGGCCCTTCTACCACTCTGGGTCACCATCTGCTACTCTTGCATTGGCGCTGATCCAAATGAGAAGCTAAGTTAGTAAGATCAGAAAGAAAACAGGGAAAACAAATGAACAAAAAGGGGGAGTATATTTGGAAAATGTAGAGGATTCTGGGTACAGGGAAGATATCTAGACAAGCCAGTTGTGTGTAGGTGGAGCTCTAATCCCATTTTATGAAAGGGGGAAAAAAAAAAGATGAGCTAGAGCCCTTGGCAAAGATCCCCACACAGGTACCTCTAACTAGGCATTGGGTGAGGCAGCCAGGGGCAGCAGTTATTTCTGCACAAAGCTGTTTTCAAAATCATGGCCATTCTTAGCCCCAGAGCCCTTAGAGGCCATGCCTGAATACCTTCAATGTGCCACGTGTAAAAGTACACTGCGAGCAGATTGGACATGCCCTGTGAATTATACCGTATTTATTATCATGCAGCCCTCCCGTTTTCCGTCATGCTTTAGAATTATGGGCTGGAGCAGTTTTTAATACTCTATTTATTTTAGGGGAGGAAAATGTTTTTCTTTAACCACAACATTCATGCAGTACCCACTGCTGGCAGTTTCCCCGGCATTTAAGGAAATATTGTTGTAGGAGTTTTATGTTCTGTACTTCAGTCAGCCAGAGCCAGCAGTATCCCAATAGAAGGACCCTCAGCAGACCATTTTCAGTATTTTGCTACAATTAAACTCCTCTGGTTTTAGCCCTCAGGCAATTTAGTACCTTTTTACATATGCACATTATGAACTTTTGACCAGGGTCTAGCAGTCATATATTAGAGTGCTGCTCTTGAAAGCAGGCTTAACAAGTTCCTCTGAGTATTGCATTTGGAACCAGTTGTGGAAAAGGTAATTTAAGCAACTTGCAGCGAGGCCATTCAGAATCTCAGCGATGATCCTAAATATCTCTCTCCCTTTCCCTCGCTCTCTCTCTCTTGCTCACTCTCCCCTGTTTTTTTTTCCCCTTGTTTCCTGTGGAAGCTGGTAGCAAGAGCTTTCAAAGTCTGTGATTGATCTTTTATTCAGTAGCTAACGAGGGCTGTGATTCTATTAGCGCTCTACAAGGCAAGAGAACAGTGATTTAATGAAGTGTCTAGTGAGCCGGCCATAGATTTATCCTGTTGTCGCTAATTTGCAGTGCCGTGGTGAGCATAAAGGAAACGGCACTCACACTGCTATTAAGCAGGTATTTCCTTAGTAAATTGTTGTAAGGTCAGGTGCAGTTATCTGAGCAAAAGCGATGCCTTACCTGTTCAGCGTCTGCAAATGACAGCTGCCGTGCTGAGCGCTCACTGAAGTGGAACCGGGAGATCAGAGGTCTGTCTCCAAGTCGCCCTTAGTGGAGGTGGGAGCAGATGAACTGCCAAGCAGGAGTAATAGAGTCATAATTGGTGATTAGAACTGGAAAGGTGCAATAGCATCTTAATACAAACTGGCGTATGTTATAGTTACTGTCAGTTGTTGTAAACTCGCCCTGTCGCCTGGACTGGTTATGTTTCCCATGATTAGCTCTGAGAAACAAGGCAGCGGGTACTGCAACAGCCACACCGACACAGGCAGTGTGCAGCTGCTTCCTGGGCCTTGCCCTGTCCCTACTGTTTTTCTTGGGCACCTGCGCTGGGCCCCCTTGGACTGTGTCACAGTAACCTTTTCCCACCACCCTAGGAGGACTGTGATTTCACGAATGTCCTCTGATCTCCTCTTTTTCTTTCTAGGCACGGTGACATTTATGCACGCTGGCTTTGAGGCTTGTTGAACTTTTGTTTTATTTGCTCTTGCTGAGGGGAGGTATTTGCCTGGTGTCAAATCCATATCCCACTGCAGTTCTGTATGCACCGTAACAGACTTGGTCTTGCCATGCCAGGGGGGAAAATGAAAGAAAACAAACACGCAGAATAGAAGAATTATACTCTTGGGATTGGTGTTGTCCAGAGCACACAGGATAGTTGGAGTACAGCATGCATGGTTGAGGTACCTGTACAGTCAGTATAGATGGCGGCCACCCTGGGTAAAGGTAATTGAAGAAATTCTTATACAGTGCTTAATGAAATGCCGGGATTGCCTAAGAAGACAACTCTCGAACGCCAAGGTGTCCTACTGCACATTTGGAGACATTGCTGTGTCCTGCAGAGTAATTATTCTTCATCTTCCTAGGGGAAGCTCTCCAGACAGACAGAGAAGCTGTCATTATTGATAAATATATGCCTGATCCTTTGTATTGTTTTGAGTAGGATAAGGCTGGTCAGGATGCCTGGGAAAGAAACAAGAGATGATGCAATAAAGTGCACAGACGCATCCTCCTATCCAGCACGCAGTAGGTTCTGAGTAAATGTTTGATTCTGCAGCTAAAGTGTTGTGGACTGAGGCTGAGTTATTGGGTTCTTTCCCCATAACTCCCACGTAAGGCTCACACTAACTTCACCACAGGGAGGATGTGTGTGTTGGGTTACTTGAAGTTTATGATCAAGAGAGGGAGGTAGATGGGACCCGACCATAAGTCAGGCTTGCTATCTCCCATAGTCCTCATAGAGCACCTTGCTGAGGTGACTGCACAGGAGTAGCAGTGACAGATGAGGACAATATCCTGAGGGCGTCTGTGTGCCCACATTTCCATGGATCTTTATGGCGATCCTTCCAGATACCCCATTGCCTGGTTACAGGGCTTCAGTTGGAAGGCTTTGTCAGTCCCAGGTCAGGATTTGCACCCAGCTCTGACTGCATTTTCCTTTCTTCCTGTAAGCACAGAAGTGTTCCTCATACCTCATGTGTTTCTACCCACTCAAGTCCTTGCTTGGGAAGCCTCAGCCTTCATTTCTGTAAGGGAAGCTGTTGTTCATTCCTCTTGCTAGAAACATGAATACTGCAACCTGCCATTTGGCTCTGGGGACTTGTTGCTCCCCCAAGAAAAATCAGAGAATGGAGAAGTAGTTATAAAACCTCCCATTTCCGAAGTGGATGCACACTCGGCCTCCTGAGCCATTTCCAACACTGCCTAGAAGGGGATTTGTGAAAGAGCTGTCAGCTTCATCCCATAACCCCAAACTGAAAAGGTGGGGTACGGTCCATTTTCCATGTCCACAACCTCTTTGATAATTAGCTCCTCATGCAAATGCTCCTTGGTACATGAATTAATGTACTTCCTTTTGTCTGCCGGCAAATAATACCAAGCATGCAAGTGTAGTCCACGTGTAGTTTTTTTAAAAAGTATTCTATGTTTCGTGGATTTTTTTCTTTCTTTCTGAAAAACCAATCTTTTGACTCAAACTTGGAATCATAAGGGATTTATTTGTTTTTAAATTAAAAGAGGCAAGTGCACTAGACAAAAGACATTGCACTTTATATGATTCTGTTTATATAATATGTCAAGAGCAGGCAAATCCACAGAGACGGAGTGCAGATGAGAGGTTTTCAGGGCTGTGGGAGGGAGATGAGGAACGACTGCTAATGGCTCTGGGCTTTCCTTGAAGGGCGATGAAGCTGTTTTGGAGATAGATGTACATGATGGTTGTACGACACTGTGAAAGTGGCTAGTGATTGTACACTTTGAAGTGATTAATTGTATGTCCACGAATTTCACTTCAATAAAAAGAGTGAGGCTAACACAAGGAGAAATATTTTAACTTATGGGCATATTAGGTTGCTCATTTTTTCCCCCTCCATCTGTCCTGCCCTCGTCGCCCAGGCAGGACGTGGCTGGGTTGAGATTATGCCCAGATAAACCAGTCTCAGAGATGGAAGCCAGTACTTTGCATGATGTTTTGCACAGAGTCGTGGAGACAGGTGCTTATGCTTACCTTATCATCTCTTCACCACACTATCAATTAGTTATATGTTTGCTTGTGTCATTAACAATGTATACCTTGAAAAATCTATGTGCACTATAGTGTTTGATCTTGCTATGAATTTCAGAGCCAAAAATTCCTTTTTCTTTTTCTTTCTCTCCCTCTCTTTTAATTTTCAAAGGAATAGAGCAGAAATAATTTTAAAACTTTCTTTCTGCTTTTCTAGCGGAGGACTTTCTGCTGACCTGCAGTCATTTTAACAGAAAAGCATGTGTATTGTATGCCATATGTATTAATCATATGTACAAGTAGACGCATATGAACACACCCACTCATGTGCATAATGCATACATATATACATGTTCAGATGTGCACATTTGTACTTCCAGGCTAATACTTGTATATATACACACATATCCATGTATTCACACAGGCGTCAGTATCTCCAGGAGAGGATTATAAATCACAGTGCTCAAGCCTACCGTGTTCTAGAAGTGAGGATTATTTGCAAAAAGATTACTTATCTAGTAGATTAAAATGGAAACTAAAGACTTTCAGGCAGGATCAAAGACCCTCTTTTCATTGTTCTTTTATTGTTTATTGACTTCAAAAAATACTTTTTAGTATAAACTGACTTTAATGTCTCTTGAATGCTCCTTTGTAAAATGACTTTGAAAACTCGGGGAAGATATTGTCATTAAATGGGGCAAAATCTTGGTAAAAATGTAACTGTAACTTGGCTTTCATTAGAGTAGAAAGAGATAAAGCCTGGCTTAATTAATGTCTTTTTTCTTTCTGTTCAGAATTATAAGGAAGAAGGGGGCTGAAATTAGTGTGATAAAAGCTTGAAATAGACATTATAACTGGAACTTACTTTTGCCTTTCTTAGCGTTTAGAGGGACTAAATACAGGTCTAAGAACAAGACTGGGGAATACTAGGTGTCCTTTTACATGTAAGATGATTGATTCAGAGCCCATTGAGACTAATCACTTTGCTTTCTCTGTTTTTGGCTTCGTTTTCTTCTTATTTGTCTCTAACACCTTTATAGAAATTGGCAATTCTCGGGGAGTGATGTGTTTTCCTTTCTGCACAGTAACTCCAAAACTCTCCCTTCCTTTTTCCTAAGGCATGAAGCAAAATTCACCTCTCTCAGAGTGTTAGTCCTTAAGTGCCCTTCGGGGAATGTCCCTGGCCTCTGGCTGAGGAAGGATTCCTTTTACCCCCAGTCTTCACTCTTCTATGCCTTTCTCTGTGTTTTTGGTTTAGCTTGTCTTTTCCAGAGAGCTGATCTGTTCTTTAAGCCTTGGTATGCTGTTCAAGATTGCCTTTTTCTTTTAACCTTCATGTAGAGTCAAAGCCTTGGCTGCAACTTTGAGCCTGCACCAGTGGAATGTGCTGCTTGGTGAGGACTGTACCAGGTGGCTCCTCCCACCCTCCCAGTATTACTGCAGCAGTGCAGGAGAACCTCCCTGCAGAGTCCTAACTGAGCTTCTGGATTCACCCTTTTGCTTCCATGTGAATGCATACCCTCTCTCGGAACACTCTCAACCCTCTTACGAGACACGTCAAACGCTTCCTTTTTTGAAGCCTAATCGTGAGAGGAAGCATAATGATAAGCAGAAAAATAGCACAAGACTTAGGATAAACAGACTAAGGAACTAATGCTCATTTTTATTCACTCACTCAGAGCACTGATGGCAAAGCACTGATGACTGAGCCTTGCTTGAGTCTCAGTTTCTTCTTCTAGAAAGTGAGAATGGTAGTATTTATTTCAAAGCGTTGTGGCCAGATCAAATGTGGTCGAATAGTGTGCAGGGAAAACCTATGTTCTGATTTTAGCAGCATTGTACTTGTGTGCAGGGCAACAGTTTTGCTGTGGCACCTTCATTTTAGGCGGCTAATGTTTGAAAAAGCCTCCCCTTTTACCTCTTTTCTCCCAATTTATGTTCAAGGGTGATACTTTCAGTATTGTGATATCTTCCACCTAATGGGTCTGAACCTCTTGACTTAGCTATCTTTATTGTTTCTCTCAATAGATGGGTAGATGAGTAGATTAATTTTGTTTTAAGATATGTGCAGTCCTGCTGGCCTTATTCTTTCTGAATGCTCATATGCCACTGAGTCCTAGATTTCAGGAGGCAGAAGTATTGTAAATTCCTCCAGTTTTAAGTGGCATGGATTCACTGCGGGTTTGTTATGTAAACCCTCAAGGATATTTATACCTTCTCCTGAGGAGAGTAATTGAGCCTCCAAACCACCCACCATGATTTCTGCCTGTAAAATATTTAAGGACTGGTACTATAAAGACATTTCCCTTATGCAGTTTGTTTTCCAAGTAGGGCCAGGAGAACAAGGAAAATATAGCTCAGAGTAATTTACGAAAACCAAACTCTTAACCTACAAAGCCTGTCTCCTCACAGTAGCACTTGGACAAGGGCTGAAGGCAAACAAAAAGAGAGCAGAAGGGAGAGCAGGGTTCTGGAATTGAGATGGCAGGCTCCACAATGCATCGTGATGATGGTGTTATAAATCACCCATTCAGTATTAAGCCAGTCTTTTCCTGGAAGCATATCATGGAGTGTGCAGAAGGGGGTTTTGATAAAAGGAGTCTAGTTAAGAGATGTGAAAAACCAAACTTTACAAGCACGGCAGGCTGCCAAGACATCTCTTCCTCACAGAGAATGAAAAGGCGCTGGACTCCGCTTATGCCTGGACAGTTGGGCTGGCGATGTGTTTGCGTTCTCCTTCTCTGAGTTTGTAGAAGCATTGGCAGACTTGTTTTCCCTAAGGAGAACATCCTCTGGACGCTCAGCCAGTGAGCTGATGCTAGATTTCACCTGGTGATGACCCTCTGGTTGTTTTTTTCTTAACAGATCTCCAGTGAACCTGGGTTTAGAGTCAATACGATGGGAGTAGAATTCTCAAGAACTCTAATTGAGATGTGTAAGTTTTGGATTGCTGTACTGTTAAAGGAAATATTGTCTGCTATAACAAATAAGCTCATACTCATGTCAGTGTCTCTGGCATGGTCAAAGTTTACTTGTTCTTTGTGGATAGTCCAAAACTGTTGTTCTGGACTAGCAGGTAGCTCCCTTTCAAGCAGAAATGCAGGAACCCAGGCTCTTTCCATCATGTGGCTCTGCTGTCTTCCATATGTAGTGGCTACAGTTGCCTTGCTTGTTGGCATGAAGCTAGTGAAAGAGGAAGACTGCAAAGGATGTTGTGTGCGGGCATTTTAAGGAGCAGGCTTAGGAGTGACCGACCCATCTGTGCATCATACGAGGCCAAGGTGGTGGTCTAACTGTGTACCCAGGAAGAAGCAGAGCACAGTGAATTTTTGCCTTGGATCACTTTGTATTCCCAACCATTTTTTAAAATAAGGTTTTTATGTAATTGACTCTATAAATAACCAAAGATAATTAACTAAGCTCCTACCCCTGGCTAACTCAGCCTTGTGGGGACACAGACTCCATTGTTACTGTCTAGTGTGCTTGTGCCCTTGTTACCTCCTGCTATAGGGATGACAAAGATGATAGATACTTCTGCGCCCTGTTGGCAATTGAGCCTGGCCATGTGGCAGGTTCTAAGCAATAGATTAAAGCAGAAATCTATAGCAGGTTTTTTAGAAATTATTTGATTTCCTAGAGAAGAAACAAAGCAAGGCTGGTGTTTTTCCTCCTCCTTTTCTGCCTACTCAAGATGCAGATTTGATGGTTCCAGCTGCCAGAGCCTTTCTTCCATGACACAACAAGCAACATGCCAAAGAAATAGCAGAGAAAATTGTCCTTTATAGAGACACTGGCCAGTTCAGGTATCCAGTGACAATCAGCCATATTTCTTCATCCAGGACCTGCTTCCCTCCTCCCCCAATGCAAGTTTTTCATGATCCACTAATAAGCATCTTGATGCAAATATGGAGGACAGCATTAAGAGGAATTCTGGGTAACCCTCAGCCGTGAAGACTCTTTGGGAGTGCAACTGGCAAATGATAATTTCTGTTTCACACGCAGGACCTTTCAATGTAATATTTCTAAGGAGGTTTGAATTTTAACCTGGGAAGACTCAATTTCCCTTTCAGCATTTCTAGCCAGCACATTTTTCTTGTGATGTGTTGGACTGTGATGATCTCAGAACTTCTCCTCATGCAAGAAGCCTCTGAAGTAGTATTTGTACTTCGTGCCTCTGCTACTGTTATTGCCCTTTTTCCTCTGTGACTTTGTCCTGAGCTAATTTATATCATGGTAATTGCCTTGTGGTATTTAAAAATCTTTATTTGGGACACATTGGTTAGGAGATAAAAATATATAGTCCTTGAACATCTTTTGGTCTGAATCAATCTGGAGTTTGTATCATTCATAGTCATCCTGATCATCATCATCATCACCATCATCACGGAAATGATGATTCTCAGTCCAAGGAATAGTGTAAATATCATTGTGAAGAAGATGTATGAACAAATTAAATAAGCATTTAAAACACTTTATGTATCAGTGTTCAGTGAGAGTTTGTTTTTTCTGTTCACTGAAACTATTCCAGATAACAGTTGTGATGGTTTTGATCCTGCCCATACTTCGGATATTACAAAGGCACTCTTTTACAAATGTTACATAATTTCCTCTTTTCCCCTTTATTCAAACAGCCATTTGTTTAATTATTCCAACGAGGTATTAAAATGCTAATTTGTGCAGGTTGATTCTTAGGAGCCTCTGTTGGTAGTGTTCAGAGGACTGATGAAAATTAAGATTGAAAGTGGAAAAACTAACTCTTTAAATCTCCATGACCTGTTTATGTTTCACATGAAAACCCCCACACCTCGCAGGTGCCCGTGCAAAGAGTTGGCTGTATATAGTGCTCATGTAGCCCACCGCCTTAGCAATGAGATTGCTGACATGACCAGAGAGAATGTGGTCAGCCTCCTACCTGATAAGCCAAGACCCAACAAGTACCCCAAACCATGCATACCAAAGCAAACAACTCTGGAAGCCTTTGTCCATTTTTAAATAACAGAAAACTTTGGGGTCTTGGTAATTGTTTCTGGAAGGAAAAATACAGAAAACTTAGGATATGAATTTCTGGCATTAAGTGCTAAATTATGTGGCTTCTCTGTAAACCACATACAATCGTGAATGTGAGCCATTTCGCTTTGCTACACTGAAGAAAATTATGCCATCTTGTTGTCAGACAGGCCTTATCATAATGAACTTGCAAGTGACAGTGGGATTACTGGTCTGCCTCCTTCTTTGTCAGACTACAGTTTATTATGGGAAAAAGCAAAATAAAGTCCTTAGGCCGGTTCCTGCTGACTGACTTTTTTTGTGAAGCTTGTAGATTAAGAATTTTTAATAAAAAATTTTATATATATTTTTATGGCTGTGGTACTGGGTATTAAACCCAGGACCTTCACACTGAGTTACATTCGCAGCATCTTTTTAATTTTTTATTTTAAAACGGAGTCTCTAAATCACCGAATTGCCAAAGCGGGCTGGAACTTGTGATTCTCCTGCCTCAGCCTCCCAGAGTAATGATAATCACCAGTGTATACCACTGCATTTGTCTTTTTATTTTTTTAACAGTTGAAAAATATTAAAAGAAAATTGATAGTGCATAATGTATGAAAGCTACTTGAAATTTAAATCTGATCATTCTTAAAGATTTATTGAGACATTGAGCTGTTGTCTGCTGCTGCTGTAGCATTAATGTTGGAGATGAATAGTTGCAACACAGAAAAGGCCACAAAACTGGAAATATCTGCTGCCTGATCTGTTGAGCACAAAGAGTTGCCCACTTAACCTATGAAGGAGGAACTTATGGTAGACTTTGACCCCCACTTCCCCAGCAAAATTTAGAAGATTGGAATGTGGTCCCTGCCCTGTATGAGTCTCATGGCCATTGTTAAAAATTGTTTCTCTTCCACATGTCCCAACCATGACCTTTCTTCTGTTCCCCACTGCATGCCCGGGTCTTTTCTAGGTGAATACGAGCTGTTAGCCTAGGGCGCTATAACCAAACATTGGTCCTCTGCAGTCTCAGAAGAGTCACCTCTAAGACCACAGAGCCTTGTCTGGCACAGCATACCGAGTCCTGGTGACATGCTTGCTGCCACACTTCTCTGTAGTTACAGTATTAATTTAGGGATGATGAGGGGAAAGTCTCTCTCTCTCTCTCTCTCTCTCTCTCTCTCTCTCTCTTGTTAATTCCTTTGAGGAAGTTCTGTTCAGAATGAATAGTCTTGAAATGTGTAATAAAGTTACCCATCAAGACCACTTTTACAGAGAGATTTAAATGTGATAATAAGAATAAAAGAAAATGAAGTGACATCAAGGGCATCTTCTTTTATAACAGCTCTTGGTCTTGACTGCTAAGCACACTGTAAAATGACTTTTATACATTTATGGATTGAAATGGTTCTGCTGAAATTTTAAGTGTTAACATTGTTCAAACTACCATTACTAACACCTCTCACATTGTTACAAAACAGTTTCATATTTGACATTTTGATCATACTAACTGGGGACATTTTATAGGAAAGCTCCACTTCTTGCAGTAGGAAGGCTGTGCTTATTTTGATTTTAGCACCTTTCTACAGGAAGCAAATACATTATGTTCACACATTTTACCTCAGTTCATTCTCTAACCTGATCATCAAATAAGATGTTTGAAAGGCTAGAGACAGCATGAATATTTCTTTTTAAGATTGACTTTAGTGGGAAATAAGGTGCAATAAGGCTCCTCTTTAGATTTTTTGTTTGCTGTTCTGTAATGCAATTATTGCTTAAACCATAGCCCACCACACTGCACCTTATTCCCTCTAACTACTTTATTGAGATATAATTCTGATGGCATATAATCCACCCACTGAGAGAGTACAGTTCAGTGGATTTTCGTGTACTCCCAGAGTTGAGTTACCATTGCCACATTCAATTTTACATCAACTTATTACCATGGACAAAAGCCTGCCCCCCATAGTGGCCACATCCCAATTCCTCTTCTTCTCTAGCCCCTGGTGAGCAGAACTCTTTCTTCTATGGATTTTCTCCTCTTGGGGGGCATTTCCTCTACATGGAATCATACACTGTGGTCCTTTGTGACTGGCTTCTTTCACTATCATAATTTCTTTTACTATCATAATGTTTCCAGTTCATTATAAATACACAATTTTGAAAACCCAGTAAGTATGTGTAGAGAAATACTTGTCTTATTTAGGTGTCCCTGCCCTACTGGATTCATCTTTGCAGTCACTGCAACAGCTCACAGTGTTGGCATATCCCAGGCCTTCTACAAGTGTTTCTCGGGTATCTAGATGACTGAAAGTGGTACTTTCTTGGTGTTTAGTATCTCCTTCAGAAGAGCTGTGGGCACACCCAGAAGAAAGGCCAGCTCACCAATGAGCTATGTCCAAACTTCCACTGTAGAAATGATAATGTGGGCCCCATGGATACTCCAGGGGTCAGAAACTGTTGCTGTTTTTTATTGTCCTCCATCATCTCCTCCCTGTGAATGGAGGCAGGGCGATCTTTGTACTGTTGGTTCCTTCTTGCTTCCCCAGTTTGGCTATAACAGCACTTTCTTTAAATATTGTTCTTGCTGAGACAGGGACTTTTGGTAGATGGATAAATTGGAGTTTGTAAATATTTTGCTTACTGGTTCTCAGCATTTCGGAGGTGACATTAAGGTATTGCTTTGTTGTTAAATTGGTGCCTTTGAAATTTTTGACAAGGCTGACTTTGGTTGAAGTAACCCGAGCCATGATTCTCATCTTCATGCAAAGAGGTATTGAAGAATGGACCTTACTGATTTATTAGGTCATGGAGGGGAGCTGGGATTGATTCACCTGGATCTTCCTTTCCCCCACCCATCCCAGTGCATCCTTCCTGAGACGGTTGTTTCTTGGTTTGCCTGGAACAGACCCGGAAATGTATCTGGTGTTGTTATTGCTACCAAATGCAGGCAAAGTTTGGCTGCCAGAAAGGTGGTGAGTGTCCTAGATAATAATTGGAGAATTGGCTTTCATTATTATTTCAAGACCTGTCCCCCATTATCACAGAGGATGGAAAGTCTGCTTAAGTTATAAACTAGCTAATTGCTTCCTTAGTTGAAGACCTAAATGAGTTTTAAAGCGCAATGCATATCTCCAAGGGCTAAGTAGCCAACACACAATAGGCAAGGGCTAAATAGCAAAGACTAATTTAGAAAATAATCTCTTCCCTGCCTCCTTTTCCTTTTTTCCTGCCCTGCTTTCATTCCTTCCTTCTTTTCTCTTTTCTTCCTTTCATCCTTCCCTCCCTTTCCATTTTCTCCTTCCTTTCCCAACTCCTTCTCTTCTTTCTTCCTTTTTGTCCTCTCCTGTCAGTTCCTTTTCTCTTTTTTTCCTCTTTCATTTATCCATTATAAATATGATGGAATTGTGTCTGTGGGCTTTTGCTGGTAATTAAATAAATTATTTATACGTTTAACACAATCTTGAATTAGTTGGTGATCATTTTAGGCACTCAAAAGTGTAAGAGCCCTTGAAAGCTGTATCCAAGCAAAGATATTCCATAGCACGTCTTACAATCTAAATATTGCTTTTAGTGTAATCGAAGCAGCAAGAGTAGTCACAGCAGTTGATGGACTATTTTTCAAATTGATTTCAAAAATGTATTTAAGGGGATGATCTTCTAGTCTAGATTACCTATTGATTTTTAATATGAAAAGCTCATTATGTAAGCAGTAACTGCATATAAAAACCTAGCAAACCTTTGCATAAATCCTTTAATTGAATTTCCAGAGCCTGTGGTTCTACTTTTTTTTTAATTAAATCTATTTCTTTTTTTAAGTGTTACTGTGTAATTTGCATGCTGTGAAGAGGCCCTGTCCCAGATAAAGTGCCATTGATCCTTATTAAGCCTCACCTCTGGGCTTGCTTAAAACTAACTGGAAAAATTAAAGTGTTCATGCCGCAATGCACTTATAGCTTGTGTGATAGGATTATGGAAAAAATAATAAAACTAATTTCCAGGGGAGAATTTATAATGTGAGATTTTATTTTTTTCAATTTGATAATTAATAGTGAAATCATATCATATATATAAATCATATTTTAGCCTATAAACTGAAATGGCAATTAGGAAAGATAATATATACTTGATGTAAAACCATCGTGTTATGTGCGATAATCTTTTGGCACTTTAATTTTTTAATTGTGGAAGGAAAGGATTATGAATCCAAGTCAAACACATTAAACCATGGGTTTCATTGGAAAAATCCTATTCTTTTACTATGCACTATATTAGTAGATTTTTAATATTGGTGTGAGGGAGTATAAAAGATATGGAGAAAGATATTTTGGTTATGTTCATGCTAAAATGTATGTATTAGAATTACTAGGGGAAAGAAAAATATAAAAGCTGCAATAGGTTTTTCTCTTTTTTAATACCAAACATTTGTTATTTTAAAAGCAATAAAATCCCCTAAAGAAATATTCATAATCAATAAGAACACAAAATATGGAATATATTAACTGAGTTATAAAAATGTTTGTGGTATAGCACAAAATGAAAAACACAGCAAGTTATGTACGGTTTAAAGAGTAATCAATTTGGAGGTTGTATACAAGGACATAAATGATAAACACAAGTAGTAGCATTTTTAGTAAAGGCTGTTACAAAATACTGTATTTATGGCCTCTTCCATTCTTTTTATAGCTCATTAATGTAGAAAACAAACACAGTGTATCCGTCTTCACAGACAGCTTAAAATTCCCTTAAATGATGTTTTTAAATGGAAATACTGAGCTCTTTGATCTGTTTCTTCTTAAGCAGGCCTTAGGTTGAATGGATGTATATACCTCACCAGGGTTCCTTTGCAGACTCTGGAAAGAAAGTGATAATCATGACGTAATTGTCCTCCTTCCATAAAACAGGGCCACAGCTCACTAGGCTCCCACATATCCAAGGCTCCCTACGCACCTCTGTGTCAGGAAGCAGGGAACAATAACCTTCCCGCCTTTCGAAGCTGCATTAATTCTTCCAGGCCACGAGGGGGCTGTTGAGTTATTGGTTCACTACCATGGCTGGCTAGAGAGAGTTTTAAAGCTGGTTCCAAATGTGAGCGATTTCCAGTGGTGCCTATGAATATGCATACAGCCAGTGCTGGGCAATCTAGAAACTCAAACTACACAGCTGGTTCTGGTGTTCAGGTCTTTTAGTTTTTTTGTGTGCTTTTTGTCTTTTGTCAATTGTTTATTTCCCCCTCTCTTGGACAAGACCTTTCTGAGTAAGCTGAATCTGTATTTTTTAATTTTTAATTTTTTAATTTTCTTGGTTCCAGGTATGGAACTCAGGACCTTGTGCTTGCAGTGAATCTGTACTTATATTAATGTATTTCCATTACTTATTTTGGTTTTGACATTTCCATCATGGTCCCTTCTCTCCTTTCATTTTTTTCCATTCTGTAGAAGCCACTGGAGTAGCATCATCAACAGGGCATATTCCTGTGGCTATACGAGTTACAAACTTGTATATCTGTCTTCCTAAAATATACGGAGGATTTAGCAATGCACTATTTAAATGTTTTCTATAATGTAGGCATATTTAGAAAGAGAAAAATCTTAAAACAGGTTGACATGTTTAATTGTCGTCTTCCTCTCTTTTTGGATTAACACACACTCCAGCATTACATAGCTTCATCTACCTATCCATCCATCCATCCAATCATCTATCCAACACTCCCTCTATCCACCCGTTCATCTCTTTATCACTCCTTCCATCTCGTGTGTATTGAGTACCTATTATTTGTCAAGCACTACTTCAAATAGTAAGTATATGAATGTGAATTTGGGTCAGTCATTGACTTCCAGGATCTTACTATCTAGTCAGGAAAACAAAGAGATAGATCAGTAATTTTAATGGGAAGAAACTAAAGACCTAAGTAAGCCTGGGAGAAGATTGGATATACAGAGTGTTTCATTATAATAATGAAAGGTTTTTAAACATATGACTATTGCTTATTTGTACTTTCTTATTTATAAAGTAACATTATTGGAAGTAAGTGTCACGATACTCAGTGCAGTGTAGATGGTGGTATTAGAATCCAATCTCTTTGCGGAATGGCAGCACAATCAAAATACCTTATATAGTAAAATTGAAGATAAAACATATCCCATTGGCTGGAATAGATTGGCATTTGCTCTGGTTGCCTCCAGAGAGCCATGTAGCTACTATCATAGAGAGGTTCCACAAGGAGACTGAGCTATAGAATGTGGGCAGGGGATCAGGGAACCAGATTACCTCTCCTGGAGTCTGGACAGTGGTGAGAGCTAGGATTCACAGAGTTACCCAAAGCAGGATTCATGACCCACAGCAGAACCGAAAGATAGGCTGAGCTTGGTACTTGGCATGAATTAGAATCCTCCAGCAATGTTGATCCATTCAAGCCATCTTGTGCACTGACCTTTGCCTGAGGTGGGGCAGACAAGGACAGTAGCAGTGGAGCATCTAAAAGGCAAAGAAACTAGGAGGCGAAAAGTAATCATTCTTCTGTCTTCAGAGCCCAGAGGCCGAGGCTGCCTTGCCTCATCTGAACAGCCATCCCTTCTTTAGGCCAATGGATAGGTTACAGAATTGAACTCAATCCTGTGGAGTATCAAAAATTATGAGCCTGGGCTGGCGATGTAACTCAGTGACACCACACCTGCCTGGCAAGCGCAAGGTCCTGAGTTCAATCCCCAGTACCACGAAAAATAAACAATAAAAAAAATAAATAAAACAATGAAACCGTATGGAGCCTCACTGATCAATACTGTAGCCATAAGTCACATGTGGTTATTTGCATGTAAAAAAATAAAATAAAATAAAATTCAGTTGCATAAATGCACCAGCTGCATTTGAAATACTTGTCAGCCACAGATGGCCAGTGGCCACCATATTGCACAGGACCTATATATACAGTGCTAATGCAAAACATGTCCACCATAATAGGACACTGCATGGGATACTGTGGCTCTGAAGTAGAAGTCTTCAAGGTGTGAAGAATGATCTATTGGACTTCCAAGAGAAAACATTACAGCTTTTATCACTGAGACTCTTTCATTATTAAGTAGCTCAGCACACTCATTGGGTGGCAAGTACTACCCATCTTCTCAAATGTCCTGTAAGTTAGTGCTGTCACTATTCACAGTTCAGAGATGTGCAAGGAGGCAGTGGAGCTGGAATTCCAACTCAGGTGGCCCAACTCCAGGGTCCTATGTGCTAAATGGCTGCCTATCACCTCTGAATAAAAACATGTTACTCATAATACCGTTCAGAGACATCAACATGGGAGTCCTCTCTGGTCCTCTCATGGCCTGGAACCATTTCTGATATGCAAGGCATTCTGAAGTGTGGCTGGATATTTCCCCAGGCATGCAGTCTATGGTGAACTGTAGCTTTTGTAAATGCATCATGGTGTGTGTACTCAATTAAAATGGGTCGAGACATTGGTTTATCTGGTTTCAACTAAAGTGGCCCTCACAAAATGAACAAAAGGTCTAGGAGGATTTCTGCAGAGACTGGTATTTGAAGAGAGAACTTACATGGCCGACACAAGAAAGGAATAGGAAAAGGGAAAGAATTATCCTTCATCTATTTGCAATGTGAACCCTTCGTCTGCTACAAAGTAAAGAGTAGGAATTTAATTAGAACTTAGAAGTCAATTAAAAAAAATCTAAAGTAGCATAGGGAAATGCCAAATTACATGCACTGTTGTTAAAGATAAATGTCACTGTTATCCTACACAATGCCTGGAGATAGTAGCTAATAAAGTAATTTTAGTTCATAATTTATAAACAAATATATCTGTGGGGTGAATGCCCTTGATTTCTTATTGACTGATGAAAGTGCATAACTAAAGACAGACGACATCCTCAAGGGTTTTAAATAGTCTTTTACCTCTACTTGTCTTGCTTTTCAATGTTCAGGTGGGATCTTAATCAGCTTAGTCTCTGCCTAGGAGAAAGACATCCTTTCAGTAGAGTTGAAAATCTTAAAATGAAAGTGTTTTATAAGGAAAAATGACTCACTGACATAAAGAACGAACATTGGAAGGAAACTTTATTGGTTGTGCCTTTGCTTAACCATTAACCCTGGGACAGGTGCCCAACTCCACCTCTTCATTTAAGGGTCTGTGAAGTTCTTTGAGACACATCCTGATAACTGCACATAAGTACATTGAGAATAGTTGACGGAATTCTGAAAAATCATAAAGACAGGTGGTTTTCCCAGCATTCCAGCCGTATTCACCAGAACTTCTGCAAGGATGCCCAATCCTTTGCTGAGGAAGGGGAAGCATGTGTGCTTGTATGTGTGTGCACATGTGTGCACACGTGCAGCATGGAGATTATAACAGAGCTGCCTTTATGAAAGCAGTGATGATGTTACCGATACTTGTGAACCTTTTCTATCCACCTGTTGGGGCTGAAGCTTTACAAGAAAATATGAAATTTTATTGTGTGGAAAGGGAGCCCTGCTGACCCAAAGATTCCCTAACTGTCTCATATCCCTGCTTTATGCCAAGCTACCCAACACCTGCATTTTTGGTATGTTTTATTTTTCTGTGTTTTCCAAAAGCCTTAAAAAAATCTTATTTCTAAGGCATGACCTAAGACATCCTGGAAGCTCTCAGAAATAGATGCAACGGGTGGCTATCATACACCTGTTGGTGTGGAGTGGTAACTCACAGGGCTCTGTATCTCTTTGTAGCATGATTCCATGCTTCCCATTAGTGAAACAGTGTTTGAGGATAGTCACTGTTTTTCTGTCAATCATATAGCTGCACATTGTAAAACATTAACCAACAGTTGTTGAATAGTTTCTCCGATGCTAAGTGCTTTTAGCTGGTTGTTATTATTACCCTCCTGTGGTGGGTTTAATAAACTGAGGCTCAGTACACAGCTGATACAAGGTGGAGCATTTACTGGTACCAAGACTGTTGCCCAGGACCGTGTGCTATGAGAGTCACTGGAATGATACAGAACATATGTTTCATTTTTCTTGGAAAGGACCCATCTTATTCATCTGTTTCCTTGTGTCTATCAAGAGTGCCAGGCGTATAAAAGGCACATGGTGCAATCTGTTTGAGGAAGGAAACACACGATGAGAAACAAGTCAGTCAGCAAGCTGTTCCTGGAACTGGGGATCTGACTGCAAACACTGAAGCTCATGCATTTTGGGGCCCACTGTGTGCAAAGGCATCTTGGAAGGGCCCCTGGATGCCAACGGCCCCTGCCGTTTGCCCTTCCTTTCTTCAAGTTTGTGTCACATCCCACAAAACCAATGTGGAGATGCTTTTTCCATGTCACTGAGTGTCTGACTCTTTCATTTTTTTTCTCTTTGTCTTTCCATGCCCTCAAATGTGAAGCATACTTTAACTTTCAGGATTTAGCTTGAAGGTCATTTGAAAAATATTCTGTTTCCTCTTTGAAATGACTTTATCCTCAAGGAGTTGCACATCACTTTCTAGGAGGGACACCAGCTTCCAGGGAAGCATGCCCCGGGCTTCTGGGATACTCATCTCCAAAAGCTTTGTCCTACCTGAAAGACTTTTCAGATGCTTTCTTCTCTGTCCACATCTGAACAGATTTTTTTTGGGGGGTTGGTTTCTTAATGGTCTCTAGCAAAGGAAGAAAGTGACACTGATCAGGGAAGGTGGGCAGTAAGATTTATAATGTATTTGTGCTAGCTGATTGCCAACAGAACCGGCCTTTCCCGGCGGTGCTGTACGCAGACTCAGAAAATCAATAGGGATTAACCTCTGAACCCTTGCACATACTTATACTGTGGCTGCGTGGCTTACCAATATTTCATCTGTTTCACTTAGCTGCTGTTACTTACTCAATAATGTGCGGCCAATCTCACAAGATGCTAATTAATTTTTTAAAATGCAGAATCACTTGGAGCTGTGATAAAATATCTCACCTTTGGAAATCAAGGCCCTTTTGGTTTATTTATTAAACTCACATTGATTAGCCTTCATTAAGCGAAAATGGGAAGGGACACAGCTTACAATGCAAGCCTTTGCTTTGCTTATACTCTCTTGCAGTTCACAGCAGGGGACCCTTGTTGCTGTCTGGGAGCAGGTGCCCCTGATGTGGATTGGAAGTTGGGCCCCTTTCAGGAAAATTACTAATCTTAACTTTTCAGGCCTGTATTAATTTTCCTATTAATGGACACACACACACACACACACACACACACACTGTCTTATAATGAATTGAACTCGTTCTTTTAAGGAATCAAAATTATCTTTAATATATGGCCTTTATGCAAATGTATATAGTAGTCTGTGTAAACACATATATGCATATGAACCACTCTTAATTTTTACTGCCTAGGATATAAAAGCAGCAACATTTGCAATAATATACTTTTCTCATTAATCTTTGGCATATATTAAAGAACTATGTATTTGTCTTAAAAATTGAAATTGCTGCAGATTTTCTTCATCTAAGACCCTTTTGTTCACAGACATTTTTTTTTCCCCAAGTATACTTATTCCCCAGAGTTTACTTACAGTTTGCTATTGATCTGGCAGCTGGTATTTGAATTGGTCGATGTACTCTGTAACTTGTTTAAAATATCCTACCTGAGCTATTAGTTTAAATAATGTATTCATAAATTGATTTATCATTACAGTAAGACTTATTAGCTGCATTTATATCTGCGTGTTTTCCACAATTGACTTGTACTCTAATAATCATGCATACTTAAGCAGAAGTTGGGTTTCACATTACAATTTAATAATTATCAAGGTGGAAAACAACAATGTTTGTGTGTGCAAAGCAGGTGGGTGTGGGGCTTTAAAGGTTGGGTCCCCTAAGCAGGGTGCCACTTTCACTCTTCCTGGATAAAACTGGTCACTGTCTTTTCCAAAAATGGAAACTAGGAAGTGGATTAGATTCTGTCAGTCTAGAGAGAGTGAGGGAGTTTGCTGCAGCTGCTGTGAGGCCAGGTTATTGGAGAAGGGTGGGGATGGAGCAGGAGACCCCATGGGGCTGTCAGGGCCTTTTGCCAATCCCAACCTGATGGCAGGTCTGGAGTGTCTTTACATTGGTTTCTCTAGGGCAGTGGTGGTGAACCTGTTTTGTTTTTACATTAAGTTTATTGGTACTTTTTAGGTATACAATACAATTTCATTCATCAATGGGATCCTGTACCTTTACATGATATACCTTGGTTCTTATTTTGTCCCCATTCCCCTGCCCTGGCTTCACCTCTTCACCCTTCCCTATTTACAAAAACTTTGTTTCCATTTTTCCCCTTTCTCATATATTTTCTTTTCCCTTCTTTACTTTCCCCTACCCTTCCCATACCCTTCTTCCTATTTCACATTATCAGTTATACATTTTGATCTTTATTTACACTTTTAGTTTTTCACACCAGAGAAACAATTTGGTTTTTACCCATGTGTGTCCTGTTTATTTCACTTAAGAGTATGGCCTCAATGTGCATCCGTTTAGCTGTAAATGTCTCTAGTTCCTCATTCTTTATGGCTAAGTAGTATTCCATTTTATAAAAATAAACCACATCTTCTTTATTCAGTCTCCAACTGATGGGCATTTGGGTTGTTTCTGAGTTTTAGCTATTACAAACTGCTGCTATAAACACAAATGAGCATATATCACTGTGGTATGATTGTTTTAATTCTTTTGGGAAGATACCCAGCAGAGGGATAGCTGGGTCAAATGGAACGTCTAATCCTAGTTAGTTGAGGTATCTCCACACTGATTTCCACAGTGGTTGCACCAGTCTGCACTCCCACAAACAGTGGAAAAGGGTTCCTTTCTCCCCACAAGCCCAGGGAACCTATGCTTTTCTTTTAAGGCAAAAGATGTTAATGTAGGCATGGTTTGTTTTAAACTTAAGCTTCAGCATTCAGGTTTAATTGCTGTTTGGGCACTAAAAGTTTCACCATTACTGCCCTCAGGTGCCCTGACTGCACAATGCTCTTGTACCCAGTCAAGGACACTCTGCTTTGTCCTCTGGGTGAGGTCCTCAGTCAGACACAACACACGTGTGAGAAGCCGCAGCAAGCAAGACTCCTTTTTTTCAGAAAACACCCTGGGACCAATGTCCCCAGACCTTCTCTCCACCTCTCTGACCAGCAGTTTGGGTCAATACAGACCGTAGAACTACATGCACTGCCTTTTTGCTTTGATTATTTTTGTTTTCTTAGATTAATAAACTTTTTTGGAGCAGTTTTAAGTTCACTGCTCAACTGAGTAGAGTGGAAAGAGTTCCCGCATATCCCAACCCTGCACAAACAACTTCCTCTAGCTGTATGCACCCTTAATGCAACTACATGTTGGTTAAAAACAGTCTCAAGCGATTCGTGTAAAACTTCGGCTTTGCACTGATACCGCCTGGATGGGTCCTACGTGACTCCCTGCATGTTCCTGCCTCCCAACTTCCGGGTTTGTTCTAGAAGTGCAGATCTGCCAGACCCTCCACTGCTGCCTTCACAGGTGTGGACCCCCTTTCCTCCACCCATTCAGTAGGAAAGTCGTTCTGCCTCGCACCTGACTGTTCTAACTCATAAATCCCCTTTTCAAACACTATTCAGCAACCTGCTAAATTAATATGTACCGTGTCCCTTTGGTAGGGGCGAGGGGAGGCTGCCTGGCAGTGTGCTGCATTTGTCCAAGTCTGTGTTGCGAGAGCGCTGCTCCTGGCGCGAAGGACATCTTCTCACAAGACCCCAGTTGTGCTTCTGCTTCGGGGCAGCGCCTTCGCCTGGATGCTGGCTCCAGATGAAAGACAGACTGGCTTGGAGCTGCCTTTCCAAGGATCCCACTCCCCAGCGTGGGGCTTCATACATTATTGAGAGCAAACCTACTTTTCACCACCCCTCCTCCCCACCGCGCTCACTTTGCCAACCTTACTCAGAGTGTCAGCATGGATCACTTTTCTACAAAGGCATAAAGGGCCAGCCAGGAAGCTTCAGCAGATGAATTATTTACAGTGTTTAATTATTATCGCACGGATTTATTAAACTTCTTGGTTACCTAGGAGCCCATGTAGCTCTCGAAAAGAGTTTGCTAAACTTTGAATAATAGACATTTTGTTGGAAACAAAATCCCTTGTGAGTGTTCCTAACATATACCTGATGTGTATGTATGTGCATGTTTGTGTGTGTGTGGCCATGTTGGTGCAGTGCTGTGCTGGTAAATGTTTAACAACTGGCTCCCTTGGCATGGGGTATGGGGTGCTAATGATGGAGGTGTAAATATTCATGCACTGGCTGATTTAAAGCAGCCAACATGAGGTCATTTAATTCAGAGTAGGAAGGAAATGTGCAGTCCCACACACCATGACACTTATAGTATTTCCACTGCATGGGTCAAATGGATGTAAATTACCTCAGAGGTATAAGTAGTACTTAACTGTGATGAAATTATCCACAAGATTTGAGTTTTGAGCGTTTCTTTGTCTTTTATATAGTTTATTTAGTCATAGGTCTATATAACTTAGTGTTTCGTAGTGACTATATCCTGCAACACGCTTGTGTAACTTTGGGAAATTCAGCAGTGGGCTCTCTTGAGCCAGTTGAAGCGGGCTGGAGCACATCATGTGGCTTTCAGTTGCACCTAGGGTTTGAATGAAGTTCATGATCTGGTCCCAATAGGGGCTCATTCCTAATGGGGTGACCCTGCCCAGTTTTCCACTGGTGTGTGAAGAGTTGATCGGCATGCCGCTAAGTGTCCTCAACAGCAAGCAGACAAATGCACCCTCCTTGGTGCATCCCAGATGACTCTGTTGTACTGATATTAAGAACAGCAGCATTTTGCCAGGAGCAAAAACGAGATGATTCTGTAACAACAGCATGGTGACACCAGACTATGTTTTGCAATTTTCTGTAATATGTATGCCAGATAAATAATTTATCTGTTTTTTTTCTTTCTTTCTTTCTTTCTTTCTTTCTTTCTTTCTTTCTTTTTTTTTTTTTTTCATCTTGAGCATGTTGATATAGACAGGTGCTCGGTTTCCCTGAATGACTAACAGGAGGATTTCATGACTTTCCTCCCTGAAAAAGAAGGCCCATCAGCAAAGCTGACCTTCTGGGAATTGCTTCCACAATGCAGTCACCCATCTACTAATACGAAGTAATGAGATCTATGAAAGGATTGGCCCCCGCATTTGAAGGGAGTCACTTATTAAGGTCCTATCTTTGCATGGCATTCTAACATCAGGCCTGTTGTACTGAACTCGGGTTTTGGAACCCTCAGAGTGTGTCTCACCGGTTACCTGTGTGGACTAATTGCAGATGCTCTTTCTAATCCAGGTGCTCTGTGGACATGAGGAGTTACATTCTTTGGGGTGGAAGGTTTGTTCTGGGCATTTTAAGGTGTTCGGCTGCATCCCTGGCCTGTTGCCATTAGGTGCCAATAGCAACACCTTTCCCCCAGTAGGGATCGTCACAAAAGTTTCCAGACATTAGGAAATATCATCTGGGGCTCAAAATTTCTCCTTGTTCTGAACCAGTGTCTTCCACAGTTCTTACTACACCAGGAATGCAAGAGAGGAACAGCAGAGATTACCTTGTTGTTAGCCTTCTGACTTCCGGAATACACCAGCCTAGCCCTCCAGCACCAGACCTGGGAATAAAATACTTTATGTTATCAAATTTCCCACTGCCCAAGGCCTGGAGGAGAGGAAGAGAAGCCACTTTTGTGCTCAGGGCCACTGTCTCACATCCTCAAAGCTCCTAAAGAGGTGCTGAGTGTGTTGTTAGGTGGGGTCTCTAGAGTGGGTGGAGCGGGACATTTTCTCTCTTGAGTCTGTGGCTGAGGACAGGTTTGTGAGCTGTAGAGAGGTGAAGGTATCACTGGGAACTGCGGCCTTTTGGAGGACTTGACTAGTTCCCGCTACATTTGTCTGGAGATGGAGGGACCACAGGATAAGCCTTTGTTCAGATGGAACTCTTATCCCACTCCATTTGAATTTGGCACAGCCTTGGCAGCAAGTGCAGAGCTGAATTTCAACCTTACTCTAAAAGGTCGAGATCTTTTCTCAGTAGCCAAACAGATTTGGTGCATTTCAGTGCTAAGTGTCATGGTTCGTGTCCTCCTCCCGGTAAAGGCCATCTCCTAAAGTTATGTTAACCTTCACGACAATCCTGAGCCTCGTTTTTCCAACCCTAGAGTGCTGAGATGCAGCTTTTCCCAAGTTCTCTGCCAACTTGAGGTTCTCTGACTTTTGGCTGCCTCTGCCACTGCGGCATCTGAGCAAGATCCCATCGGTTCCTTGGACCCGCTGGGCCCTGGAGCCTCTGGTGGCTGATCTGAGGCCTTTCGGGGGCTGGTGTTGTGATTTGGAGATGGTGAATGTAGCGTTGGAGGCAGGACTGAGTCAAGCAAGCAGACCTGGGATGTTTTCGTGGACCACTAAGAGTCTATGCGATTGTACTTTGTTTCTGCTCTTTGACTCTTTCTTTCCTTACCTGTTAGAAACACCTAATGATACCCAGTGGTGGGAGGATCCGTTTAAAAGAATAAACACAAAATGTCTTTCTCACCTCTGTTACAGGCTCACCTTTCAGCAAGTCACTCTACTATTGCCATTGTTTTACTCTTACTGCCATTTAGGACATTACCTCCTGTATGGCAGGATCCTGCCTCATCCTCCCCTGCCTGGAGGACCTGAAATTGCCCCGTTATCTTCCCAGTGTCTAAATCCTACAACAAGCAGGCCCTTTGAGAAACAGTTCAGGAGATCAATAGTTTTCTGCTTACCTCTCTGGCTGAGATGAGGTTTTATGCTTATTTCTAGCAGATCAATAGTGAAAGCAGATTCTGTTGGGTTTTCCCTAGAAGTCATTAATCTCCCCCAGCCTCAGTTTACCTATCTGCAAAGTGAGTCTCACCAGGATGATAATGAAGAACTAGATCCAGCGAGCTTGGCAGCCAGACCCCCCACTGCAGGTACAACATGAGAACATATGTTTCTTCCACACCTGAGTCAGCCTGGGTCCCTCAGTGTGGAATAAGGAACTGCCACACGGAGGGCTCCTTCTCTCTGAGCTTGGCCAGATATTTAAGAGGAAACCTCACTTCTAACATACAGTTCAGTTTCTACCAGCCGCCACTGGACAGAAAACAATATGGATGTTAGTGATCTTTTGTTTGTTTGTTTTTTGCTGGTAAGCATTTTTCTAGTGAAATTTAAGTTTTCCATCCTCCCTGAAAAGGTTTTGCATATATGTGTGTGCATGTGGCACGTACTGTACATGTTCAAGAATTGAAATAGAATTTGGACAAACCTTGTATTTCCAGAGAGCTCTAGCTCTGTTTCTTTGTGATATCATAGTCTCCCTCTCCTGGCTCAAAGAATAGGATGGGAAGACTGGTCTCAGAGGCAGACTTGAGGGTGTAACAATTGGAAGAGGCCATTTTGTGTCTCTGGGATGGCTAACGGGGACCTTGGCAATCCTCACGACATGTGGCCTGAAAGCTGAGACCGCAGTTAAGGCTGGAACACTTGTCCTGAAAGCTGCTGATAACCGAAGGGTGTATCGTTGACGTGGGGAACAGTTGGGGGAGCAGGGGCTGACAGATAGCAGGATGATTTTAATGTTTTTATTCCACTGGGGTAAGCTCTAACAAAGACCCATCATTTCCCAGATAACCAATTCTTTTAAAAGAACATCTGTTGAAACTGGCAATTTACATTCTTCTTAAAATACAGAGCGACATAATTAACCCTCTGGGGAGACTAATATTAGTTTATTAGAGACAATTTCTAGTTCTGTTTATTTTTATGCTAAACGGTTTGTCCAGATTGGGGGGATTTTTTTTTTTTTTTTTAGTTGTGGTATGGGTTGGCTTTTATGTGGGGTTGACTGTTCCTTAGCAGGGACATGTAAGGTACACAGCCAGGTGCTTATATATATGCTTCCAGTGATCACCGACGGAGCTCATAGAGGCCTACTGCAAGTGCCAGTATTGCCTGGTGTGTGAATAACTCAGCGCTGTGCTAATTTTCATATGCCATCAGTCTATTTAAAGTGACCCGATACGCTATTAATGTATGTGTGTACACTGATGTGCTCACCTTTGGCGCCAGTCATTGATTTGGGCTCCTTTGGCATGGGAGAATTCCGTGGACAGAATTTTCTTGTGCTTCTGGCTGAGCTTCCTGTAAATTTACTTACACCCTTCACAAGGAGGTCATGAACTCAGTTGTTCCCAACACTGGGCTAATTTTAGACTTCTGGCCTGTGGTGGGGCAGAAGAGAAAGAAGCCAGGGCATTTTGATTTGGTGCAGAGGCTGAAGGAAAGGAATGACCCTCTAATTGTTTCCTTGTCCTCCTTTGAATTGCAAAGCACCCACCTGCAGGTCTAACCTCTGGGCTCTCAGTTGTCTTCTTGGAGCAGACCAAGGTGATTCTGCTTCTCTGTGCTGACTGCTGCAAAGGGATGTCCATTATGGAGTAAACTTCTGCTTGTCCTCTCCAAGCTAAGCAGCCAGGCACTCAGCCTAGGAGTGGCTCGGAAACCTCCTCCATTACCATTTGCGCTTCTGCAAAACAGAGCTCCTTTGCAGGAGCTCATAAAATAAAACTAGCGATGAGCTCACAGGAAAGTCATCAAGGGTAACTTGGTTTGGCTCACAAGCTCCTGAACTGGCCTCGGGTGACCAGGCCAGCCTCCTTTCCTTCCACTTCTTCCCTGTGTCCAACTGTATGCTCCAGCCAGGCTGAATTGAGCTCACCGAGCTGAGTCACTTCTGCCAGCCTTGACCTCTTCCTGAGCCCGCGCCTCAACCCTTGCTTTCCTGATCCTTGGCAAACTGCTCTCTGTCCTTCGAAACCAGCTCTTGGCCTTCCCCGACTTCTTTTCACCTACACAATCACTCCCTCTCTGGTACTGTCCCAGTGCCATGGTACTTCTGAGTCGTTACCCTCCAGTTCCTGGGCTTCTTTCCTATTGGGTGACTTGCCCCATGATGTGTCCATTTCTAACCCTCATCTGTCACTGTGTAGAGGCTCAGTGAGCAGCTGTGGAACTTAATTTTCTCCCTTCTCTCATGGTGAGGTGTACCTAAGATCAAATGGTGTCCATTGTCTTGTTCCCCGTGAAGTGTAAGAGGGTATATTATGGGCGTACCAGGGTGAATACAAGATCTAATCAAACAGGATCTAACTCTTACCTGGAGTTTATTTGCAAGCTGGGAGACGAGAGCTGAATTTGAAACCCTAGGAGAAAATTTGATCTTATAAAGCTCTTCTGAATAGCAGTATCACTGGGAGTCGGGGGTGATAAATGCCTCTGGGGATGCAGGTCACTTCTATACATTCTGTTCATTTGCACTGGACTTCCTGCTTACCTCTCTCAGATGGTCCTGTTGCTACACATCATCCTCACCTGGCTTTCTCTCTTAGCCAAGATGTTTTTGGGGTGGCAGGTGGTACTTAACACTCGGAGCGTACTAAGGGAGTAGGAGGCACAGGTGCTCTTGGGGATTCTTCCTTGAAGATTCCTGGTCTCCTCTCACAGCAGGACCAGATGGACACTTGGAACACTCAGAAGGTACGTGGCGCTGCAGCGAACGTGATGATGTGACAGCCACACAGTGAAGCGGGTGGGTCCACCGGGTGCCATTGTGCTTAAGGGGTGAGAGAAAAGTTTGTGCTGTCAGCCAGAAGGGAGTGGATGAGAAACTTTCTCCTGAGGGAATCGTGTGTGTGTGTGTGTGTGTGTGTGTGTGTGTGTGTGTGTGTGCCAACTGAATCTTTTTCTATTCTCCAGCCAGCAGTCAAGTTGTTCTTCAGTGACTGTAGCAGTCAAGCCCATTCCTATGACTTCCTATCCTGCCTTCCTCATCTGTATGTAGAACTCATCTGACAGTGTCCTGGGATGAAGCATATTCAACACCCAATCCATATCGGATTGATTACACACAGCATACAGAGCACTAGCTCTTCTATAGCTAGGACATGACAGTGAGCAGCAGACAGGCTGTGACCTTGGAGACCAAGCCCAGGGCCTCTGCTAGTATGTATTCACAGAATATCTCTCTCTCGCTCTTCTCTCTCCCTCTCTCCCTCTCCCTCCCCCCCCATTACCAAGAAGGAGTAGGTTGATGTTGAACCCTGAAATTTTCTTTGTATGTTAGCTTAGAGAAATTTCATTGTGGTGCTTGGATGCCCTGAATAATTTGCAATGACCTACAAAGTTTTAATTGAGGAAGTCATTGATTCTGAGAGAATTCAGATCGTTATATCAAAATGTGTTTCTTTTGTCACTGGTAGACTTTGACAAGTTACCAGGGACCTTATGCCTGGTACACTGACTGCTTGGGTGCCTTGAGTATGGGGACATGAGTACCCTGTGTGCACATATGTACGTCCCCCGTCACTTACCCAGGACAGGCACCGCTGATCAATTGGAATCTTGCTCAGTGCCTCTACTCCAAGTGGTCATTACTGATCCCCTACAGTCAGCTTGGTAAGTAATCGCTATTCACCATCCTGGCAAAGTGACATTTTGATGAAATCACTGTGGTTCTTCCTGCATTAGCCACATAGTCCCCTGTGCAGTGTGAATTGTATTCCCAGTGCTGTGCTCATGATAGAGCTCAGCCTTCCTCCCCGGAGAAAGCTGGAAAACCCTCAAGCAAATTATAAATTTAGGAATAATATGTACTTTTTATTTTCATTTTGTCTCTGGACTTGGTGATCACTCTTCAACCATAAGGTAGAGCCGTATGAGAATATGTATTATCTTGTATTTTATATATATATGTGTGTGTGTGTGTGTGTGTGTGTGTGTGTGTGTGTGTGTGTATTATGAGAAGTGGATGGCATTGTTGTGTTCCACAGGCTTCCCTGGAAAGAAAGGATTCATTGCAAGATCCATTTCCATGGCAAGCTTATCAATTCATTGAGGTGTGCATCAATCTCTCCACACATAGGTCCCATCAAACTGCCTATCCGTGCATATGGCTCATTCATGAATAGGAGATGAAGATTCCCTTTGCAATGCAGAGGGACAGGTGCATTTGGTGATTTGGTGATTCTGTGTCTCTACAATACTAGTTGGGTTTCTTGTTAAATATCTTCAGGGTGTTTAAGATAAGAATCGCTATTTTTACAAGTTCTAATTAGTTAAAACCACAAGGGCAAATAAAAGGCATACTTTATAGCACTGTCATGCATATATATATAT
>NW_022900944.1:41148182-41160230 GCF_012274545.1 Fukomys damarensis
ATACACGCCACTCTTTCTAATCATTTGTCATGCTTATTTACATAACACATATATACAGTGTCAGGGATGTAAAAATATATAATATGTAGTACTCTTTGTGAGTGATTTATATATATGAACCCCTGCCTATAGTCCTGTCTCCATTTTAGAGATGAGAAAGCTCAGACACATAGGAAATACACGAGGAGGCGCAGTACAAGTGATAGTGGTGATCAGACTTCCGGGGTCTCGGTCCAGACCAACTGCATGATGTGTGATCACCCTAAACTTTCTTCCTGTTTGACTGGATTCATGGTGGCACTCCCCTGCTCACTAAATAAGGAGTACAGATTCATAATGATAGGAGGACAGCAAATTTTGGTACTCAAAACTTAGAGGAAATTTAAATCCCAAAGCCTTAGAGCAATATCTTTCTTTTTGCATTTTGGATGGCTCAGTAAATAAAGATAAACACAAAGGAAAAGCAAACAAAAGAAAATAAGAACAGAACAGAAAATTTTGGCCTCTCTTGAACCTTCTTTTTTCCCCATTTGTCAGCACCCCAAAGACCTTTGAACGCTGAGTCAGGAGTCTCCTGCCTCAGCCTCACACATGCCCTTTCATTGGAATGACCCCATCTCCTGGGTTTGCAAGGTCCTAGCTTAATGGACTGTATATCTGTAGCTTTTTGAGGAAAAGAAATGTGAGGTTTGGCCATTGGTCCTGAAGTCAGCACATTGAGCTCTTGTCAATTAGCTCCTCCCCCATCTTTATGGTACAGCTTTTCCTGTAATTACAGTCAAGATCCTGTAGCTGGAGGAAGACCTGTCAGTTGAGTAAGAGGCTGATGTCCATCGAAAAGTGACAGCACATTCTGAGGGTTTTAGGCCTGTCCTTAGAGAGGCTGGTTATTTCCTCCTCAGGTACTTTACCTCAATTCAGTTCAGCAACATCAGATGGATGGAGGTATCTCATCTGAGCGGAACTAGGGAGGTCATGGCCCAGGCATGATGGACTGCAAAGTGAAGATGCTGCATTGATTTGTATTTTTAAATTAAAGACCCTTGTTTAATTTGCATCTATGCGTTTATAGGAAAAGATCTAGAAAGCTGTGGAATAGACCACTGGGCTTTGAGTTTTACTTTGGACTTATATGTACTTCTTTTTCTCCATGAGCACGAATCATGGTACTTTTGTAATTTTCAATTTTTATCAGGTAAAAAAATGAAAATTAACAGTATATTTGGCTTCTCCATGGATGAGTTTTTCTGTTTTCCTCTAAATGGAACATATCTGTGGGCAGCCTGACAGTTTGGAGTCCACAGTGGGCCAAGTTCTTCCTTTGGTGACATTTTAGTCTAATGGGATAAAGGCAGAGGTTTTCCTGGTTCAGTTAATGGTCTCTGTGTCCATGAGGCCAAATTATTGTAAGCTGTGAGTTGGGGTCATACCAGTGTCCTTCTTATGGCATAGTTATTGGAACAGGACATGAGCGCTATGATAACAGCTTTGTGACCACAGATAGATCCCGGCACTTGGCATTAGTCATCAGTGCTTATTTGGTCCTTCATAGTTGAGAGTCCCACAGTGTTAACTCTGAGTACTGTCTTACAGGGACAGTGTGGGCTGGTGCTGTCCTCTTTGGTTTTCTTTCACAGAGAGAGGCTCTGCTGTCTTATCTCAAAAGAAAAAAAAAATCACACACACACACACACACACACACACACACACACACACAGGAGATAACTAAGATTTGCCTAAAAACAAGGACCTGCATTTTTAAGAGAATTGTTTTTTTTTCTGTACCCGGGATTGAAATTGGGATCTTGAGCTTGCAAGCCAGGATATGGAACCACTGAGCTAAATCCCCCACCCTGAAATTTGATAATTTTAAAAAGCATCAAGATTGTTATCATGAAGTTGGTTAAAAAAAAACCTTTATTGGACTTCTTGTAATTTGTGATTTATTCTTACTGCTTATACGCTTCACACTATGCTCCGAAAGGGACGAGAAGTCATGACTGATGCTTAGGGGACGACTTCCGGGTCAAGGCCCCTTTTTGGCTGCATTGGCGGCCATCATGAAGGTCGTGCACATGCGCAATGAGACCTTTTCGGCTGCAATGTGGGTATGGAGGGAGTGCCATCGAGACCCAGAAAAGGCTTCACATCTTTGCCTGAAAGGGAAATGAGTGACGTGCAAATTTTAGTTTTTCTTGATAAGAAAAGTTCAAAAGGGACATTATGTTGTTTTAATTCAGTAAAGGAGCGCTGTAGGATTGTTTATGGTGATTCCCTGTTCTTTTTTGCTTAAATATAAATGCAACTTTCTCTGCTGTCTCTCCTTCATTGGCATGGAGAGATAAGCACAATGATGATTAAGATTGAATATTATGAAGGCTAAAGGAATAATTCTGAGGACTTTTAGTCTGTTAACTATATGAGGCTTCTTAATAGTTTGGCTTAAGGCAGAAATGATGTTATTCTAGTTTCATCCCTGTTGAGTCAGTAATTAACTGACTTTGATTAAAACTGAATTTTCTTAGGTATAAAACCCACCCAGATCCTTCTGTTTTGGATGATAAATGGAGGCAGTGTCTGACTCTTACCTGTCGCAGGTGTAGGCTGAGGGGGGACTCAGGGCTCCTGTCTCAGGATGCAGCCTTGGCTTGGGGAGCGGGGTACAGGCCAGCTCTGCCTACTCTGGCTGTGCTCCTGGTGGTGGTGCACACACTGCAGTCCTCCTGGCTGGGGTCGGCCCTCACGGAAACCCCTGGCTGTCCACCAGCCCCTTTGTAAGACTTTCATTTTTCCTCTGACTCCCATTCCATGTCTCTGCTTTCACCTTAGCTAACCTTCCTCTACACCCAAGTGGGCTCCTGGGGATTTCCTGTCCTCACAGGGACTGCTGGTCCCTCCTCAGCTGCTATCTGGGTCCAGGACACTGGGCAGTGGGAGGACTTGGGGCTCATCCGCCAGCTCTGGTTAGATCCCTGCTTGGATTGCATGGTGACATCTGCACCTCAGACTTCTCCAGGATCTATACTGCATCTTACTTTTTAACCTGTAGCTCCTGGAACCAGCACAAGAAATGGATCATGGCACACATTTGTGAAAAATTAAGGTCAAGGCAGTCTAGTTGCCTGGATGCCCCTGTAGCCTCTCGGGATGCTGAGAACTCCATGCCATGGGATCCCACCCTCACATTCCTTCTCCCTCTGCTATATATAGACAGTCCTGGTATGGGCTGAGTGGATTAAATGATACCAAACGTTTCTTACCATTTTGAGCCCTTCCAACTGTGAGTCTTTTAAGAAAGTGGGCAGAGGGGATAGGGAAGAAATAGGTCGAAAGTTGATTTCTGTGCACCGAAGAAAGAAAACAAAGCATAACCGTAAAACAGACAAACAAACAAATGAAAAACTGGCAAGAATAGTTAAAAGCATATTTTGAGAGCTTGGGAGTATAATGCCAAAGGACGTTAGACACAGTGCTTGCTGCTTTTGGGTGGGTAATTTGCCAGCTCAGGTCTGCTGGTTCCTCCAGCTAGTGCAGCAGTGACTGCACATATGACTGTGTGTAGAGGGCAAGCTAGGATATTAAAGTAAAACTAAAGGTATGGGTTGCTTGGCATTTGCTGTGTGTGCTAAGTCTCCCTCCCATTTGCCAAGATGAAATTGAATGGTTCCTGCTGCCTTTCAGTTTTACTCTGCGAGATATGTAGCCAATGTTTTGCACGTCTTCCTCCCTCCCTTCTTTCTGCCTTCTCTCTCTGTCTCCCTCCCCGCTTCTCTTATTGAACTGCATGGTGCCACAATGAATAGAAAGTGGTAGCTTTTCACTGCATCCAGCAAATGGCAGCAGGGTGAGCCAGACGCATGCTGTTGCAACACCTGGCCGAGACCGTGGCAGTTTCTGCCTGTGACCAGGAGCAGGTAGATGACTCATTGCCATGTACGAAGCGGGGATCCTCTTGGATGTCACCTTTATTGTTCTGAGCAGTCTTCCAGCTGGATTCGCTTTTTGGGAACACATGTCTGTGTGCTGGAAGCCCCTGTAATATCACTTAATCCGAAAGCTTTTTTTCTATGATGAATTATTCAGGCAGTGTTTTCCAAAATTGTCATTGATCAGTACAGACCCAGAGAGCGTGTACAACAGCGCCTGTGCTGGATCTGCGAAGAGTCGATATTTTCTGGCTCTGACAAGTTCCAAAAGGAAGAATTCAAAGCCAGCGTGTCTCTTCCTCTGGGAGGTACAATAATGCAGGTAGCGCACTCAGGTTTGCTTATGTTTAACCTGGATTAAAACCCAGCCAGGAAAATAAGCTAAACCTTGCTGTGTGGAGCTGGGGGACACAGTATCAGGAGCTCATTGGAGAAGATTGTGCCTTGGGACTGAGCGGGGAGCTGAGTGGGAGTGACGGAGGTCCTGGTTAATGCCCACAGTGTTCTGAACTTTAAACATAAACACCTTCTGTGCAACACACACACACACACTTTTGTTTAAAAGAAAATAGTGAAACAATTCTTGGCACCGTGCCTGCGTGTTGTCAAAAGGCTGACAGGTTGGTTCTGCTATCTATTTTTGTGTAAACATTTTGGCTCGATTGTGAAATCTATCACAGAGAGCTAAGATGACCATCTCCCACCTACACAGCGACATGCAGCATCTGTGGAGGTATAGATACCTGTGTGCGGAGCCTAAAGGAATGGAAAGAAGAGGCTTCCTGCCCGCCCCCTTGCCACCCCACCGGCAAATAAATAAATTAAGTAATGCCACTACCATTCCCAGCAGCCTCTCCTTCCAGCTGTGCCTCCAGGTGTGCCTGCTCCCTCCTAGACCCTGGGGCTTAGCCACTGGGAACTTCTGGCCAATGGATCCACATCCGTGGGGTGGGTGACGTTGCAGAGAAGCAGGCAGTAAGGTCTGAAAATGTCACTAATTGAAAGTGTTCAGCCTGAGCTGCTGCTCCAGGGAAGAGAGCCCCTCTCTCACTAGGCTGGAGTTTATGCAGAGGTTTCTGCGAGTGCAGGGCTGGGCCAGATCCCCTTTGCAGAAGGAAAGCCCAGCTTTGCAGCCAGCTTCTCCAGAAGCTGATACTAAACCCTGCCGCTGTTTTTGTCCTCTTCCAAACAGGGATGTTTTACATCCACTGGAGCTTTGCAGGGCCTGTCTGCCCATAGCCCTCCAGTACCCTTCTTTTTCTTTAACAGCTTTATTGATGGATAATGCACCCACCATACAATTCATCTATTTAAAGTGTACAACTCAGTGGCTTTTAGTGTGTTCACAGAGTTGTGCATTCATCACCACAATCAATTTTAGGGCATTTTTATTTAGCCCAAGAAGATACCCCATTCCCCTTAGCACCCTGACTGCTCCCCTACCAGCCCTAGGCAACCACTAATATACTTTTAGTCTCTCTGGATTTGCCTATCCTGGATATTTCGTATAAATGAAATTATACATGGTCTTGTGTGTCTGGTTTCTTTCACTTGGCAGCCTGCTTTCAAAATCCATCCCTGTCACAACATGCATCAGTCCTTCCCTTTATGACTAAATAGTATTCTGTCTTATGAATATGTACCACTTTGTTTACCCATTCAGCAGCTCATGGACATTTGGGTTGTTTCTACTTTCTGGCTATTATGAATAATGCTGCTATGAACATTTGTGTACGAGTTTTAGTGTCAACTTCTATTTTCGTTCCAGTATCCTTCTACAGCATGTCTTGGCAGTTTTGTCTCTATCGGGATAAAAATATTGAAATGTTTTGCATCAGAAACAAGTCATTACTGGCAAAGCAGGCAGCCCTGGAACAGGGGACTAGGGTCCTCTGTGGGTGACATTTGCACTGTACACGTGCTGAGTGACCTTGAGTGTTAATGGCCCGGCTTCCTGGTAGGTGAAGAGGGAGCACAGTGTCCATTTCAGTTCCAGACTTCCCTGCTTCTGAGAAAGGAAGACACTACCTCCCTTGCTTACTACCAGGCATCGGTATTGTTTGTATGATTAATGAGTCCCACATTTGAAATATTCCCATTTAATGTATTCGAGCCTTCTAACAACATTGCCTTTCATGTGTTGCTGACTGGTTTTGAGATTTATGAGGCCTAACTCGCAAGCGATATGCTTCTGGATTAGGGGAACCTGAGACTCTCTCGTTCTGCCTGACCCTGGGAAACTCCCTGTAAGCTGCTTATCAGAGCTGCATGCTGGGAGCATGATGGGGAGATGGAATCCTCTGTCCTCTGGCAGAACCTGGAGGCCCCTCCTGTTCCGTTTTAGCTGAATCAAAATGAGGAGACAGACCCTCAGGTCCTTCTGTAAATATCTGCAGACTGTTCCACTTTTGTAAATTTAGTTAAAAAAACATATATGTTGCAATTATGATTTTTTCTGCCTACACTAAATCTTCACCTTTGAATTCACGTAAAATTCCTGATGGTGAAAAATAAAGTGTGGCCAAGGTGATTTGGCTGCACTAAATGCACTTGCAAGTTCATGAATAACAATGCAAATTTTTATGATTCATATAATAATACTGTTATTGTGCCACATTTCTTGTGTTTGCAATTTTAAAACTGAAAGTTCCATACCATTATAATTAGATATCTCTTTAAAATATCCCAAGATACAAAAACACTTACTTGCATATGTTTGTGCATTGTTTTGCCACCAGGGGGCGATGTGGTTTGACTGTCCATTTAACTAGCTTGCAGTCTATCAGTTTACCCAGAAAATAGCAGGCCTGGGAGTATTTCGATTCCTTCCAAGAAGGAATCATATCTGGAAGAGAACAGATGTCGATTCTTTTTTCCCACTAGCAAACAGTAGTGTTGTCAAATTTGCTAAACTTAGCCAGTTGAAGATTAACATGCAATATATAATATGCATGTGCCTAACTGTACAATAAATAGTAAATCACATTTTTATGCTTTCTCCGAACTTGGAAGCTGCAAGTTTTTTTTTTTTTATTCCTTGGGTGTGATGAAATAAATAACCCTCAAATACATTTTAAAGATGTCAGTCAGGGGGAAAAAAGTGCTTGGCAACTGGATTTGATTGATTTCTTTCATGATTAATTCTCCTATTAAGTTTTAATGATATAAAGCTAGAAATCACCAAACTAAGTATGGTAAATAAATAACCAGAATACCAGGTGAATAGAGATGCATCTGTGGGGAGAAATGAAATAAAATATTGCCCAGGGTGTATTAGGGAAAATCTCTGGCAGGTCTAGAGAATAAAGGACCCCAGAGGGGAGGGGAAACTTTAAGAACTTTGAACTGAAGATTCTTTTACAGTGAACGTCCTACAAGGAAGTTTCTCTCTAAGATTCACATGTGCATTAAATTATGTCATGAACCAATTTCACTAGCAAGGCGGACCTCTTAGAATGCCTTGGTCCATTTCTGATATTTAAGAACCCATGTACGAATCTTCTAGCATTTGTGAATTTCTCTTCTCAGCATACCTCCTAGGCTCACAGGGCCTGGGTGTGCATCGCCGCTTTGGCATTTTAGAGCTGCTTGGAGGACTGGCTTGTCCCTAAAGTGGGAATCGTGATGACCGGATTTTAATAAACTGTCTTTCCTTGTTGTTGTTTCTGAAGCACAGAGAATTTATGAAATATGACCTGCTTTGTCCTTAGCACATCTGTGCGAATCTGGGAGGATGGGAGGATTAATTCCAGCTTCCAAATAGGAAAAGCCAGGCTTGTCTCCGGGATGCATGAAACCACCCCATCTGTGGCCGGATCAGGAGCGTTTGTGTCCATGCTTGGGGCCCCCTGTGGTAGGCAAGGCTGGATGATTTACTTCCTAGAACCTCTCAACTTCGTTCTTAAACTGAGCAGTTTTTTAAAGCAAGCATACATTAATTAATATGAATAATGACTGGGAAGAGTTGCAGGGCCTCCGGAAGAGGAATGTGTAAATGGATATATTTTTGTATACGCTTTGTGCCCATGAGGAGATTAATGGTGTGTTTAACACAATCCCTTTTCCTCCACTCTTTTTGTTCGTGAATTTTTCTAAGCCCTTAAAGCATAATAGGTCTGTAACATTCACGCCAGGCAGGCTCCTCTCTTCATAACTCCAGATCTAAAGATCTTTTAAATACACAAAACTTATTTTTGAAAGCTGTGGCCCATCCTGAATGAATTCCCAGTGTCAGCCTCCAGAATGCCTGGAGTGAGAAAACAGAAAATATTGTTCTCTTCTGTTTACATTAGTTCATGCTGAGGCAACACACTTGCCAAGTGCTGGAAGCTGACCCTGGCCGGACAATGCCTTATCTAACTAGCCTGGTTTCTGGAAGGAAGTCAGAGCCCACCAGGTCCTCCCAGTGGTACTCAAATCACTCCTGGGCTGGAAATGACCAGAGCAAATAAAGCTAAACCATTTCCCCTCCAAATTCATCTTACTTATTCAGGATGAGGGCATAGCTTTGACCTAGGCATCCAGAAAGTCTCGTTCAGGGCCAAATTCCCAAATCTCTGCTGCTGAGTGACTGAGGGCATCAGTCTGCCTCTTGGGACCCAGTGACCTCCCTAAAAGCTAGGGCTTCGTGCTTGCTGTGGCCTGAGGGAATTTGCTGGGGAGTGTGGTCAGTGATACCCTCAGCCCCAGTCCTGGCCTTGGCTCTGGGTTCTCACAAGCTAGCACCCAGTGCATGTAGGCTACAGGCTGGAAGGAACCCCAAGCCTTTGGCCAGGAAGGGCCAACAGCTTCCAGCTGGCCCATGTGCTATGCTTTGAAAATTACCCACATGGACTGATTTTGTAGAGAGTGGGTGGAGAAGACTCCAGGGCCATGGTGGAGGAAGATTCGGCCTTGCTGTCCTTAATCATGAGCAGTGTGATTTGGAGAGAGAAGCCAGGGCTGGCTCTGCAGAGCATATTTCCTTGGCTCAGCTCCAGACTGAAGACATGATCCAGCAGGAAGGCGTGCAGCACCGGTCAGTCCTGCGGACCCCTCAGAACCCCGGGTCTTCTGCTGATTGTCCCTTTGGTCTGTGCCCAAGAGAACATCAGCTTGGCCAGCTGGGGCACCTGCAGAGAGAGAGCACACTGGGCTTGAGGTGTAGGGGGCAGTGGCTTCTGTGGACCTGGAAAGACTGCTTCAGAATGCAAAGGCACCCCTCCAAACACAACTTGGCTTCCCCAGTCTCCCTGTGGACAGAAAAGCCGTGTTCTCTTGGGCCCCTGCCCAAGTGTGTTCTTGGCACGCATTGACTTTCTCTATCACTTTTGCCTCAGAAACAAATCTGGTCAGTGCCTTAGCCACTCTGTAAAATGAAGAGTAACACAGATGTGTGCATAACATTTTGTTTTAACCCAAGAAAGAGAAGAAAGAATGAGAGCCTATGCATGTTCTCTTTTGATTCCTTCCATCTCCAGGAGGCACACACAGATTCTCCAAAAATACGGTCACCATCCCAAGAGCTTACTTGCCAGTGAGTGACTCAGCCTCTTTCCTAGCCCTGCCCCATGCCTGGATCCAGTGATGTTGCCTCCCCTAGGTGGACCAGCTTTAGGTTCTTGTTAGACATTCTGTGCTGATTAATTGTGACTTTGCAGAGTATGTTTCCTTTGAAACCTGAGTTGTTTTAAGGCTCCGGCCCTGCCTAATCTGTGCTAGTGCCCTGAATATGGAAGAAGCAAGATCTTTCTGGTAAGAGCAACATTATCAGGAAAAAGAATTATAGATATAGAGAGTGATCTCACATTCATCCAGCCCTCAGAGAGTAAACGCAGAGTGAGAACCAGGAGCGTGTAGTGACATGAGTGGTTTTACTGTGTGTGAGGATGAATTTTTCTTAAGAAGACAAGATTGAATAGTAATATATGAATATATTTTTTTTCTGGACAAGCATCAGAGGTTAGATTTCACATTCAAAATATAAATTGTTCTTAGGAAACATGGATGTTTATTTTAAGCAACTGACCCTAAGAGATAAAAATAAGCAAGAAAAGGGAAACAAACCAAACAGGCTACTGACAAGTGATAGGGTATTCTAGGTTATCTCTCATGGATATTTTACAGCTCTGGCATTTCCAGGGAATACTTTGGAATACTCTAGCGCAGCCAGTCCATAAAAAGCTGTCCATTTTTTTATTTTAATAAATGGAGAAAAGCCTCCTGCATGTCACGAGGAAACAGCACTCACCAGTGTCACTCACAGAGTCCTCCCACGCCTGGCATTCTTGCAGAAATGTCTCAGTCCCGCCTCCTGCCAAAGTGGCTTTGTGCTCTTTGCTATGTGCGCCTAACTGTTCAGGACATGTTTGCATCATGTCGAGGTGGAGGAAACAGTCTTGCTGTGTCCCCCTGTGCAGGTGCAGCCTGGGGCGGGGGCAGTTCTCAGGGTTCCCTTTGATTAATAAGGCATCTGAATTCATGCCTGTGTAGACTAAGGAAAAAGAACATCGCACCTTGTGGTGCAGCTGATGGCTCTGCAGAATAGGCTGGGCCTGCCCGCTTTGGTGCCAGGGTGTCTCTGTTTTCTAGCATTCACATCCAACTCCTAGTCTCTCTCTCTCTCTCCTCACAAATGACAGCAAATAATTCAGAGTACAGTAATGTTGCTCATCTCCTTTAAGAAATTGAAAGCTGACCATGCCCTGCATTTCTGAGGAGCTAAAGAAAAGCCAGTGATCTGCCACAGGAGGCGGAGAGCAGAGCAGGGAGCGGCACACCAGCGCTGGCTACAGACCTGTGCCCTGAGACTGTGGAAGTACTCTGTAGGGCTGGGACTGCTGCTGTCCTGCCCTGTGTCTGAAGGCCGAATGCTGTTTCCTGTCTCCTTTGTCTTTGTCAGACCCACTGACTCTTCAGAAACATGGATACTTAATTGTCTTCCACTGTTAAGTCTGGAACATAGATCAGTTGACTGTGTTCAAAAGCTTTTCCCTTTCTAGGAAAATGGGGAGTTTTACTATCAGGATCTACTCTTAACTGGTTGTGTGTGTGTGTGTGTGTGTGTGTGTGTGTGTGTGTGTGTGTGCACAGTATGCAGTGTGCAGGGAACACTCTGTCACACCGACCTGCCTCTTGGCAGTAACAAAGCTATTCAGTTAGTACTCCAAGCTTAGTACTTCCTAGCCTTTTCAGCACATTTAGCTGTTACCTGTGCTCTAGATTCTGTCTAGGTCATTTATGTCCAAGGCCAGAAACCCTCTAGCTCACCAAGCTACAGATCTTTGCATTCAGGGATAATCACTTTGGTATCTTGAAAACAGGCACAACAGGAATAGTTACACTATGGATAACAAAAACTACCCATCAGGGCTTGGTTGTTTTTTTTGGGGGGGTTGGCTTTTTATTTTTTTGCTTATTTTATGTGGTCTTGACTTTGAAACTGTGTATAATATTAATGTAGATTAATTTGGACAGTAATGTGCTTGCATCCATCACATTATGAATAGTGTAAATAATTGAATTAAAATAAGGAAGTATTGAGATTCAGTGTTTTAAAACCAATTATTCATTTTCCAGAGAAGTTGCTTTTGCCACTGATGAATGAGTGAGGTACCGACATTTATCTGTCTTCGTTCCTTCACTGTCATTTTCCTTGATAAACTTAAGTTTCTACAATATCAGGGCCATACTCGCTCATCAACTTCATCATAGCTCGGCCGTGGATACAAAAGTTTGGCGCCAGTCAGTGAAAGCATTCAGGGAGAATCACTTGAATGCTGTATGGAGTTTATAATAAAACAATATTGCTTTTGTTTTTGGTACCAGGGATCGAACTTGCGCCCTTGACCTTGTGAGGCAGGCGGCAGACCCACAGAGCTACATTCCCGGGCCAACAATATTGCATTTTAAAATTTATAAAGTATGTGCTACACATTCTTTATATCAGTAAAATACATAAGATGCATGTTTACATGTTTATGCACATAAATCCATTTTTAGAGAGCCAGTTGTTAAATATATACCAGAATATTGCATTTGTACGGGCAGAACTCAGGGTAGAACATCTGACTGCAGAATACTGGAGTTGCTTTAGTCACCTACTGATCGGTGACTTATTTGAGGATTTGTGACATATATATAT
>NW_022900944.1:41160248-41162345 GCF_012274545.1 Fukomys damarensis
ATATATATATATCTGCCCCAGTGCCTAGCACAGAGCTGCCAAGTGACCAAGTTGGCACATGTTGGTGGGACCCATTATTTTCCTCTGGTGTTACCATGGTGGGGAGCAAGGTAGCACATGGGCACTCCCAGTGTCCGATCCCAGACCTGCCTGGCAAGGCGGGCAGCCCCAGTCTGCACCCCACAGCTGTCTATCTGTGGCCCTGGGATGTGACTTTCCAGATAATAAAAATCTTTTATGGCTAACAAATTGCAGGTTCTCCTTTCTTTTCAACAGTTACAGCCCCTCCAACAGGCTGAACAAAAGCCAGAAAAACAGAAGACAGCTATCATTAGTGCCAAGGGAGCAGCTACTTACCTCCCCCACCATATTGTCTCCAAATACAACCAGTGACAGTTTCTGTACCCAAACCTGTTAGCAAAGTTTACAGTGATGCCTGTGTCCACACACCCTGTCCTTAGAAAAGGATGTGAAACCTTTTGAGAGCTATGAAATGTTGCATGCTGGGAATATCCAAGCCAAACCCCAAATGGAGCAAGGCAGCACTTTGCTGTCCTGTGGGAAAGGACCCGAGGACTTGTGAGCCCTCCAAGACCTTGCAGTGATTCGAAGGTCATTTGTGCTTCTAAGAATCATGTTTTCTGTCTCCCAGGCCCATTGCCTACACGAAATGCTCAGGTCCTCTGAACAAAATGATTTCAGAATGATCAAGGCAACTCCCTGCTTACATATCCTCATGTATTTCTTGTTATTCTCCTTGAGTGCTGCATTCAGACAGAGGTTGCCAATAAAGTTTATTGTAGGAGCTGAGTGTCAGTATCTGTAGTACACCCCCCCCCCGCATAGGGTGCTTGTAATTAAAATGCCACAGATAGTCTGAGAGAGGCATGAAAATTTGATGGCAAATTGATTTCAGGTTCATCCTGAAATTTGTCCTCAGCTGGACTCGATACTCCTGGCAGATGGGGGATGGCTTTTGTCAGAAGGGTCTGTTGGAATGAGACAGAGATGTCTCGATCTGAATATTAAACGCAACATACTGTTTATGACAGATTATCTGTTTAGTGCTAACACACCCAGCTACTCCTCTTTACATATTCTTCTCCATTGCACGCCTAGGATAGGCTGTCATAGCTCTACTTTACATATGAAAAGAAGTTGTGTAAGACTTGCCGGGCATCAGAAATAAAGAGTTTTAGAAACACTGGCTTCAAACATGGGGTATTCTGTCCAAGATTCTAAACTTAGAAATGGCACTTGCATGTAATTTCAAACAGCTCCAGAGATAATAGTATTCAAGATAGAGTAATCAGGAATATGGCCCGATAGTGTTTCCGTGGAGTAGTGTATATCCAGAAAAAGAAAAGGCCATGTGAGTGGAGAAAAAAAAATCCCAATATTTAATAGTATAAATTGGCAGTTCCTGTAAACTTGCATTTATGCATCACTTTAGAAAAGCCATTATCTTTATGTATTGTTCATGCAGAAATGCACTATGATAATATAATTTTAAAAGTATATTTGTTTTCAGAATTTAATTTGGAAGACGTTAGAGGCAAAAATAATATTGAGCTTTGAGTGTTTCTAATTTTAAAAAGTGTTGTTCAGAGCGATTAAATATGTTGAAGAAAAGACATTTTATAATTTCAAATTATTTGGCAATTAATTATATTTACTGAGAAATCAATGCATGATTAGAAATGGAATTTAAAAGAGCAGTCCTCGAACCGAGTGCATCCATTCATTCATTTAGCAAATGTAAATCAAGTCTCTCCCATGTGCAGAGCGCAACTGGAGAAGTGATTTCTAGGTGAGACCTCGGCCACCCTGCTGTCCTAGGCTCCCTTGCAGTTATGTACCCTGGTGTATAATTAATGTTTTTTTCGTATATGATTGTCCTGGTGGTGCCAAAGTCTGCTGGATTGACTTATAGATAGAGAAGGTTATTACTTCATTGCTTTGAAATGAAATTTGAGGCAGGAAGCGGAGCAGTCCCTTCACTTCCTGCTGGGCCCAGTGCTTGGAATCAGTGATGGGAAAAAGCCCAGGTCCTTCCCTTCCCTTCCCTTCCCTTCCCTTCCCTTCCCTTCCCTTCCC
>NW_022900944.1:41162437-41211277 GCF_012274545.1 Fukomys damarensis
TCCTCTCTTCTCTTCTCTTCTCTTCTCTTCTCTTCTCTTCTCTTCTCTTCTCTTCTCTTCTCTTCTCTTCTCTTCTCTTCTCTTCTCTGTCTCTCTCTCTCTCCCTCCCCCCTTCCTCCCCCTGCTCCCTCTTTAGCTCTCTCTCTCCCTCTCTCCCTGGCAGTCCCACGGATGTGATCATCATTGGAAAGAGCCCAGCATATGCTCTGGGGTCATCCAAGCCACTCCTTTGCACATTCAGGAGATATTTATGGATCTTTTATTAGGACAGTTTTTATGGCCTAAGATTAAAAGTTAAAGTTAAATAGTAAAAGTAATGAACATGTTCCTTTGGAGGGTCCAACTGGTTTGTGTTTTCGTTCTGCCCATTTGTCATGGCCCATTGAATTTTGATGATCGTGTTAAAAATGCCTGGAATCATTTTCGGAAGGAGATAGGGTGTGGATTGACAAAGTATCAAAATAAGTTATACCTACCTCACAAATGGGAACGTGCACCTTCCATATCAGTGGGAGGCTGTTCTTTTCAGACGTGGAATGCATTCATAGCAGCTTTAACATCTCAAGAAATATGGTGGGTGGCATTTGACACAACATTTAATTATTCAGTATAGGAGATAAGCATTGAGGTGGGGTGCCCTCCACCCTGATGGGAATGTATGAGAGGAATAATCCAGGAAAAATGATCCTCCTTGAGTCTCATCATGGGTTATGCTCTGCTGTACCTTCTCAGTCATCTTATTGTAAGGTGTTTCCTGTTGGTCTCTGAGCTTGACTCAATGGAAAACCTTCATTTTATGATGAATCAGTGATCCAGAGAATGTAGTAAAACAGCAGCATGGCCTCAAATCATCTAGAAGCCCCACTGATATTTATGGAGGCAAAGAGCTGGGAAAAGGGATTCTGTGGTCAGAACTCTTTCAGAAATGCTGTACTTATCAAATCCTTCATGGGTTGATGTCTCCTACCTCACTAGGAAGGGGAAAGAATGTCAATACTTTGTAAGTATATTTTTATTTTATATTTGTCACTGGCCTTGTACAGAATACTCAGATGATGGGAAAAGAGTGTTTTCTAAATTTATTTTACCATCTTGTTCCTCCTTTTCCCATCTCCCTTTACCAGCTTGTGTGACCAACCAGCCTTCTTTGGAACAGACTTTGGGAAACTTCCTTTATTCACACAAGTCTATGCCAAGTCTTGGTTCTCACAGAGTTGGAAAGAATAGCTGAGTGACAAATTTCTCTCATTGTAATGTATTTTTTTTTTTAGAAACCTGTTAATAGAATGACTTAAAACCATCCAACCTACAATGTCACTAAAGCACTTATACTGATTTTACCAAGTTCTCAGATAGCAAGAAGAGAGTGACTTTCTCATATAGCAAAAAGGTCCATATTGTAGAACACTCTGAAAAGAGCACATTTTAATATCTTTACCACTGCACTTGCTTTGACTCCCTCCTTTAGTAATTAGATAATTATGTATAATTAGCACATTAATTATGTGCAACAGCTGTAGTGGTGTGTGTGTGTGTGTGTGTGTGTGTGTATACAACTGCCTGAAAACAGCATGTGAGCTCACTAGTAGACCCATGAAAATTTTTTCCCTTTGGCATATTTTCACTGTGAATTTTCATAGTAGGCTATATAGGCATACATGGACAGGAATATCTATATGTGCATAGTCTGTACGTATTCGTGTGTAACAGTAGAGAGCAGTAAGGAACCCCAAAGTTGCAGTGACCCTGACCGCTGTGGCATGTTTGGAGGGGGCACTGTCTCCCTCCCACCCTGGTTCCGGGTGCTGATCACAGCCCTCTTGTCCAGGGAGGGGCACCTGATCTCTGACCTCCCAAGGCCAATGGATGGAGGGCAGTGCACTGAAAAAAAACAAAACTGCATTTAATGTTGATGAAATCCTTGTTAATATATTATTAAGCAGAATGGGCAGTTTTGAAAAAGAGTATGCGGAGGATGGTTTCCTGGCGGTATAAAAATACAAGCATAGAAAATAGATATGCATAAGGAATGTCACTGTAGGTTGTGTGCCTGCCTCCTTCCCTGGAAACCACTACTGAAATGACTCTCATGCTCCATTTATCCCGCTGCGGCCGGGGACAGAGCATGAACAAAGTGACCATAATCTGTGTTCAGGGAATTGTAGATTTTTTTTGTATAATTTTAAAAAATAGTTTTCTATTGTTGATTGTTTTCTGAAATGAATCTGTCACTCCTATAATTAGAAGGGGAAAGTCCCCAATGGTGTATGGGGTCAGTTTATAATTTCTGCATATACAGGAAGCTCATAGGAGGGGCTTAGTGAACACTTATTTAATTAAACAGCATCCTGTTTTCATTTGAAAGCGATGCTGAGATGAGCAGCACCCCCTTTTTATGCGTTCACTGTTATCACCTTGCTCTGTGTGGTCGTCATTGGAAGGACCCAGGGAGGGCTGGGCAGGATGCATATCAGCAGGACTTTCTTGGGAGCCATGGTAGAACTAAGCAGATGACACAGTGCAGTCTGGGCCAGACCCTGCCTGCACCTGGGTGAGATGGAAAGCTCAGCAGCCCTCGCAGCCTGCTCTCTTCCCCAAGCCACTGCCTTCTGCACCTGCCTTCGCACCTGTCAGCCTCCATGGGCTCCTGGCCTGCGTGCTCAGCTTTTGCTCCCTCCAGGTTCTTCTGTAAAGGTGGCTCTGCAGAGGGTGAAGGTCCTCTTCTAAGCAAGTCACCACATTCAGGTTTTTTTTTTTTAAAGGGAATATTTGGGCAACCTGGCGAAGTTGAGGGACTTGTAGTGGCGAAGTATCTTTGGCCAGCAGGAAAGGTTGTGTGTGTGTGTGTGTGTGTGTGTGTGTGTGTGTGTGTGTGTATTGATCTCCTTTCCTTCTCTCTCCTCTTCCCTCCTCCCACATTTCTTTCTTTCTTTTTTTCCCCTTTCCCTTTTTCCTCTCTTTTATTCAAGTTTTGTCACAGATTATGAGTGCCAGGGCTCACCGCAGGCAGTGAACCCATGTAAAGGAATAGCAGTCCCTGCATCCCCAGCATGCTTCTTCCTGCCCTCAGTCCCTGGACTATCTGCCCCCATTACCTGGTGCCCACACTTTGCAGCCCACCCTGAGCCTTTGCCACCACCCTCAGACCTCTTTCATCCACAAACAGGCATCCAGGCCAGTGTTCTGTGACTCCTGTGTCCAGGCTGCCGTATGGGTTGGTGTCCCAGGCACTGGTGCTCATTGCTGAGCCTCCTGAGCAATGTGCTGTGGACTTTCCTTCAGGCCAGCAGGCACAGGGCTCTTTTCTTGTAAGAGCTGCATGATACTTCATCGTACAGATATTCCATGAGTTATGTAGTTGCATACCTTTTCATGTTAGTCTCATAACTGGAGCATTTTGGGCATTTGGAGACATTTCATGTGCTCAGATTCCCTTTACTATAACACAGGGATATTTAGAATGTGATGTACAGTGGGCTCGTTCTTCCACCCTTGTTCCCCAGACATCATCAGTTCCATTTTGCACATGCCCTTCCTGTGGGCCTGCAGGATATGTATTTTTGCATGGGCACGTGTCCAGCTGAAAGAATACTGTTTAGCATAATTTAAACACGAGGGTTTTCTAGCGTTCTGTTTAAATAACTCAAAAGTCCGTTGCAAGGCATCTGATACTGGGAGAAGAGAGAGGTGTTTGTGGTTACATCATTGAACTTGAAGATGAACGGTGTGACGCGATGTGCAGTTGAGAAGTGGAAAAAAATGAAGATTAACATTTCATTATCAGTGTTCCCTTACTGGAATTGCCTTTTGCTGTTTTCTGGACATGGGGGTCTGACTCCTGAGAAATCCTTTTCCTTCCTCCTCAGGAATGGGGAATTTAAGGTGATTTTAATGTAATTGCATTCTTTGCTTGCTTTCTATAATTTTGAAAATTTTACCAAAAAAATCTTGTATGCATTTCTTATTTATTACATCAGGACAGCCATCCTTCTACTATGAGGCAGATAGCTCAGAATATTAAAATCATGGATTGCATTCATACTAGCATGAATGATTCTTCTGAAATTGACATATCAAGGAGCTTCTGATCTATTATTAAATTACCCTCCCTCAAACAAAATATTTATCAGATTTAACTTGGTACCCCAAATCCTTTTCATGCTAAACTAAAACTATGACACGCACACCCCTTTATTCTCAGTTTCTTACTATATTTTATCATGTTAAGCATCCACAGAAAAGTAATACGATGAGTGATTGAGAATTGCCAGAATTGAAATTATTTTGAGCTATGTTTAAATATGAATGTCTTGTTCAACTCTGAGCATATGTATTTATGGCTGTGTGATATCATTATGGCATCGTAATGAATGTCTGCTGAATTATGTGGGATTCAACGGGGGATACAAATGGATTTGAATTCTGTAACTGTCACACTGTGGTCCAGAGAGGGCGGAAACTGAGATATCCCCCTGCATTAACACATCTGTCAAACGTCCTCCCCTCAGCCTGCCATCCTCCTCTGCTGGCCCTGTGAGGTGGTGAGGAGGGAGGAGCTGTGGATGGGGGCTCTGTCAGGACAGGAGCTGAAAGGGGAAACACAAATCATGTTGTAGATCTGCTTAACTTGGCTTTTGGGTTTGCTTTCATCTGGTTTAATAACAAGGTTGCGCATTAAAAAACAAAAACAAAAACAAAAACAAAACAAAACCTTCTGATTGCCTGACTTTAAATGGAGCAACAAAAGTGTAGTCTTATTTATTCCTTTCTTTGTCAGTGAGCCAGTGTCCATGTGTGGCTCACCAGATGGAGCCTCTGTGTCCCGGCAGCTTCCTTCCAGCCCAGTGCCCTTGAGCTCTACTGTAATTAGATACGTTGGGCCTCAGTTTCCTCATCTGTGGCATGGGCACACTAGCATGCGTTTTCCATTATTCTGTTCTATTTCTAGTATAGTTAAGATTCACATGCAATGTGTACTTCAAGGTGCTGGGCGGCACCTTTTAATTGGGGTTTAATATGTGGGAGTTGCTGCTGCCCCTGTTCTTGCAAATGTTATCTTTACATAAAGCACAGATCCCTTAAGAAAAAAAAATTACTTTTCATTTTTATTTAAGCAGAATCATGTCATTTATCAGCAACACATAGTTTACTAGGCACTTAGATTTCCTTGATTTAAGGAATATTTAATGAATGCCACCTGTTTACCAGGCAGTGCGCTAGGTCCTAGGGAATTGGGCCAGCAGCAGATAGCAGGTGCTTTCCTCACAGCAAGACAAGCGTGTCCCCTCCCGGCTTCCAGGACAGTGCCTATTCCCTGCCACAGCTTTGATTTCAGGGCAGGAATTCTCTCAGTTGTGGTGGGGTGCAGTAAAACCTGTGGCTTTCCTGAGCATGGAATGGCAGCCCCCTGCCGGCCTAGGGCCCTCGGTCTTCTGGTGCTGTGGGATCCTCACTCATGGGTGCGACGGGTCACAGTGGCCCAGTAGGAAAAGGTGCCTGCACTGGACAAAAACCTGGATCGCGGTTATCTGAGTTGGATTTCTCCACATTTATCAATGGGTAAGTTGATAAATCAAATTTTTGTTTAGCTGTTTTTCTAGTTTAACATTATAAATCAGACAGGTACAGTTATGGAAATGACATTTGAAGCAAGCAGGGCTAATTAGCCCTGCTTTTTAGCTCTGTACTCCTAGTGCCATGACATATACTCACCCTCTGTCCTCAGTTATCTCATCTGTGAAATGACCTGACTTCCCCAGCCATGAGGATTAATGTCTTAGGGAAGGAATTCCTAGGGCCTAATGAGGGCTGCCCAGAGCTATGCTGTTATTAAAGATGATGTATGGTTTTGATGACCATCTTCAGGGCAGTCACTTTGACCACATTTTGACTTAGTTCTACCCTCAACCCCTCTACTCTGCTCCATTGCAAACACTTCTTGTGAGAGGTTTCTGTGTTCATAGTATATTACAGTCTGCATATTACATGTGGATATAGACTTCAATGCATTCTCAATCCACCCCCACATATATATTTAGGATTTGCTATGATCTGAACATTTGTACCCTCCTAATGTTGTTAGATTGCAATCCTAACCATCGTGTGATTAGGTCATGGTGGTAGAGCCTTCATGAATGGGATGCGTGCCCTTCTGGAAGAGCTTCCAGGAGAACCTGACTGTCCCTTCCATGTGAGGACACAGAGAGAAGGTACCATCTGCACCTGGAAAATGCACTCTCCTGGACATCTGCGTGTACAGGCTCCCCTAACTTGGACGGTCCAGCTCCCAGAACTGGGTTGAGAAGCCACTTACTCACAGTATAGTGACCAAAATGGACTAAGAGGGTGTTTGAGATTTTTTGTCATTGTTAGTCATTTTGCTGGATAAAACATGGGCTCATTCTATGCATACTGTTTTGTATCTTGCTTTTCTTAACCAACAGTAGCATGACATTCCATGCTTTGGACCTTTATGTACTCATTCCCCATATCAAACTAAACCCAAACTAAAGGATGGGCCTTTGTTTATTTTCTACAGATTTCTTCTCCACTCCCAAACTGGCCTCAGATAGTGGTGTGATAAGCATCCTGTTCACATGTCTAGACGAATGCCTTTATTCCTATGGGATGGCTTCTCGCGTGTGAGATTCATAGGCCAGACTGTGAACTGTTAGAGTGGATTTTTATCATTCTAATGGGTTGTGGTGAAGAGAGCCAAAATCTTGATAGAAACACTCAACCTAGAGTGAATTTTTTACGTGCAAAAGTGGATGGCAATTAAAAGGCCACACATTAAAAAGGGTAATTTGACCAGTAGTTCACAGTATTAATTGGTAATAATGTCTCCAAAGCTTTCAATACCATTTTTGAAGGGGAAAAAGTAGGTGGGAAGTCTGCCTGCTCTGCACACAGTTTGTGCTCAAGTGGTGGAGAGGACCTATCAGAACAAAAACAGTAGACACCAGTCATCGTGGATGACAAACCCAAATGATAAGCAGCTGGCAGGATTGTGTGGTGGAAAGGACATTGAGGCTCATGCCAAATTGGGGCTGGGTGGAAGGAGCGCTATGATTGGCATTAGTGTTGAAAGATGGGGTACAAGGGAAGTACTGTGAGCCTGTGCATTTGCTACCCCTGTGCCAGAGAGAACTGCCAAAGCAGCTCCAAATAAGCAATGGTGTAGGGATGGTCCTCAGGGCTAGCAGAACTGGATGAAGGGCCAGGGAGGTTGGTTGCAGTTCCCTTCGGAGTACAACTTCCTTTGCCTTGGAAGAGTAGGGGATTGATTCTGTTCATATAGTGACGAAGAACTTCCTTGCTTGAAATTTTTGACAGCTTCTGTAATTTAATTCTTCATCCCCATTGGATGTCAGAGAAGCTTTAGCAGTCACTTTTTAAATTTTCTCTACTGTCAGTACTTCTGTGTTCCCTTTTACTAGGGGTGCCCAGGCGGTGACAGGTATATTCCAATAGTGGATCAGACTGGTGGGGTGGGAAAGAGGCAGAGAGTTCCAAAGCCTCGTCCAGGTTAGTAGGCCCATGCTCCCTCTCCACCTGCTGACCGGGTTACAGTGGGCTTTGCATTCCCTCTGCTTCCTCTTCTGTGAAACGAACAGAGCTCTGCTTATGTCTCAGAGCTGCCCGGCAGGTTACTGGACCAAATGTGCTAGTGTATGTAAGGTGAGTTCTCTTAAGTGCTAACCAAAGAAGCGGGATGCAGTACACTAATTTCTAACTTTGTTGGTATTCTCAGAATGCCTTACAGGTGTCCTTTTATTTCACTAGTGCAGGTTCAGCGTCTCTTATTGAAAATGGTTACGACCGGAACTATATCAGTTTCAGGGTTTTTTTAGGATTTGGGGCTATTTTCATAGACTTTACCAGTTCACCATTCCTAATCTAGAAATCTGAAATCTAGTGCTCCGAAATCAAAAAGAGTTTTGGACTTCAGGGGACTTTGTAGTTCAGATTTCAGATTAGGGATGCCAACTTGTATCCACAAGGGTCTTTCTTAAACTATTGGATATTTAATCAGTGTTTTAAAAAATACATTTTTAATTTTTGTCATAACTAAACCCACTTTAAATGCAATTTAGTGTAGTAGGCCTGTGAACATAGGTGAGTTTCGGGGAAAAGAGATAGATTATAGAGTGTGGAAAATATTTATCTGAATTTTTCTTTGTGTGTGCATAATTTGGGTTCTGGTAATGGGGGAAATGAGCACCCGAAGCTATCATATTTTAAAAATGATTAGGAAACTGAGGTTCAGAGAAAGTAAATAATTTTTCTTGAGTCACTGTGTAATGAGTGTTGGAGCTGGCTTCAAACCTCTCTGTCTATACCCAAAAGTGTGCTGTTTTCACACACACACAAGACCAGAGGAAAAGACCTGCATGAGAAAACCTTGTGTAGTCTTTATGAAGTGGGGAAGAAGAGTCATGAAACCTAGGAAGAGGTGAAATTTGAGGGTCGGAATTTTAAAACAAAATAAGAAGTGGTTAAACCAAGACAGCACGCTGGTTCGTTGAAATTTGCTTATGTTAAACAACAAAACCAGACTCTGCGTTTACCTCAGCCCTGATCTTCCTGCACAAGATGCTGATGTCCCTTTTCTGGAAGCTCACTTCCGTGTTGGGCTGAGCTCTGTTGCCCACTGCCTGTGCTCTGCCTGCCACCTCTGCTGTGTCTCTGATGGCGATCTCTGCTTCTTGAGAAGCTGTTGCTTGACCTCCAGATCGCTCTTTGCCTCCCCGTATTACCATTAGAAGACATCTACACTGGGAAATCGCTCAGTTCCTGTTTTTGATTAATATTTCATCAGCCGCAAGAGGAAATGGTATTCTGTAGCAACACTAATAAGTAATTGAGCAGATGAGATGCGCCTGCTAGCACTGGTAAAAAGTCCGGGCAAGGTTGCAACTGCAGATCCCTGATGTGCCTGGGGACGATACAGTCCAGCGTCTGAACTGAGTGTGGTAGGGTTAAAATCCGTCACTGACATGAGCAAACATTAAACTCAAAGTCTTTTCAGAGCTGAGCCTGAATCAGCTGTGTTTACAAATGGTCATCATGGTAATAATGATAATAATAAAAAGAAAGCCATATACCCAAGCCGGAGAACCCGAAGTATTTAATTTTTCATGGTGTTTAATGTGGGCCTGATGTGTAAATTCGAGATTATTAAATGGACAGCTGTGAACAGGATCTCATGCAGCACTCACAGACTCCCAGACCTCTGCTCACTCCACTGTATGCAAGTGGTTCCAAAAGGGGAAGGGGCAGAGCCATCAGTGACAGTGCTGTCCCATAATTACAGAGCCATAAATGCTTGGGGGGCTGAAGGTCACAGGCTTAGTGCAACCCTAGTCTGACCCCTTGTAAATTTTAAATGCTTTTGTATCCTGTATTGGGGGAGGGTGTTTTAATTCCCCTTGGGCACTCTCTTTGGGAGGGGAATTCTTCTGTATTTCTTTTCCTGGGGTGAAAAGATTGTTGTTTCCTAACGTGGTAGGGACCAGGGTTCCCAGACAGTCTCTGCACATGGCAGGCTTCAGGTGAGAGATGCTCCCTTTCCCCTCATGCAGGATGCCCAGTGACAGTCTGTGATTTATGATCCTGGGGCACAGGGGCCAGCTGCTGGCCCTCCCTGGAGGAGGCCTGGCCCCCAGTCCAGGCCCAGAGCAGGATTTGGGGGTCAGGGAATTTCAGGGCCCTCTTCTCTCCCTGAGGGTGCATTAGTGGCACAGTTCACTTGGGTTTGTCTTCCTCAGGTGTCCCACAGGAGATGCCCTTAAATCCTGACGGTTCTAGTTCCTGCGGCCATGGAGTCCGCCTCACAGGCTGCGAAGCGTGTTTTAGCCTGTGAACATCCCTTTGTAATTCTCAGATATGTCTGGGCCGACTCCCCTCTTCCTGCTGCTTTCTCTTTATAAAGTTACCATTTTTACTACTAAAGAACCTGTATTGTTGGTTTTTAAGGGACAAAGGATTGTAAGAGTGACCCTGGAGCCATAATGGACAATTCTGTTTGTTAAAACCTTTTTCCCCCAGGAAGGCATTTCCTTCTCAGTCTCCTTCTGTTGAAATCAAGCTTAATTAGTAAAATTTAATTAGTAAAGTTCATATTTGTCTTTTAACAGGTGAATTGGTAGCATTGCAATGTATAATATTTAATGTATAGTAATGGAGGTTAGAAAATAAGGAGCAGTTTCTTTCGACCATGCATGTATTTTCTAATAGAGACAAAATCAAAAGTATTTTCCTGCAAGAAATAGTTCTTAACTTTTTGGACAAGACTGAGTAGTGGAATGTCCTGCCCCTACCCACTACAGTTTATAGGGGGCAGTGGCAAAGGAGGGGCCAGTAGTGTTGCCTGTTTTTCCAAGGAGACCTCTCAACTTCTGTTCCCGTGGACAGGGCTGTGCTGGGGTGTATTTACCTACCCAGAACCTGTCACAGGCCACCAGTTCGGTGTCATCTCGTGCCTCTCCCCTGGACCCCCACCTTGTCTCTGCTTGCTGTGACCCTGACCCAGGGTGCCCACACTTGAGATTCCCCAATAGTTTCTGGAAGATAAAACAGCTCTTTAAGAACAGGTCTGAGGAAAAGATACAATTTTATACCTTCTAAATGGAGATATAAAAATCATGTAAACACGATTTATCATTTGATTGGAACATTATATTTTATGCTCCTAGAGCACATGTATCATCCTGTCTGCCTCTGACGTCCAGTGAGTGGCTCTGAATTCTGTGATCTTGAAGAAAGCTTCCTAAAGAATACTTCACTTCATATGTGCACACTGCACAGCCCTAGTTTTGAAATGGTCCTTCCCAGGCTATACTGAAGCAGAGGAAAGTGAGATGGAGGAGGGAGGAGAGCAGAGAGGCAGGAGCAGGAGGTCCTAAGGTCTTATAGAGGCTGCTTCTCTTTGCTTCAGGCTCCCTTGCTGAGGAGAAGGGTGTTGAAGGCTCTGGTGGTTCTAGATCCTTGCAAGCAATTTTTACATCTGTAAACATTGTGCTTTGGAGCTGTCCTTCTGGCTCTCATGAACAAGGACACTGGTGTAGGGATCTAAGGGGAGTGAGTATCCAAAGATATGCATTGAATTAGGGACTTCCCAGCAGGCCTGGCTATGTGCACTGTGCTGACTCATTGCAATCGAAACTGTAGGGTTCCAGCAAGGGTATCCCCTTTCTTTGGGCCCACTACCCAACCTAGTTTGGATGGGTTTCCCCAGATAATAGCACCTTCACTCTGGGACTCAGTTACCAGCACAGAATATGACAAGACCGCCTCTGTCTTGATTCCCAACTGTTCTCATGTCCAAGCCCACTGGGAGTAGAGGGTAGCTGAAGCATGCAGGTCTCCTCTGCAGAGAAAAATAGGATTGCACGTGGCAGCAGTCTCAAGGTGCACCTTGGAAGGAGGGCCCCAAGGTTCTGTGGGGGGGGGCGAAGAAACGCAGGGCGAAGAATCTGCCTTGGGGGGTTTGGGGAGATTCAGACATACAGATGAGCTCCTGTGCCCAGGTCCTAGTATCTGTCCCCTTGTTTTTCCAGACTTGGCCCCGAAGTACAAATTCAGATGTCAGAGTGTTAAGAATGGCTGATGAACGAGCTGATGAACATTAGACTGGCATGGCATGCAGTTGTGTTGGTTACACACCTGCCAAGCCAGCCCTAGGTCCCAGGAAAGCTCATCCCATGGGAAGACCCCTGCGAGCATTTCCAGCTGATGGCTTCTCAGAGTCCAGATTATAAGTTTGAGCTGCCAGTGGAAAGCTTGTGCTATAGAATACAACACATGGCCTATTTTTCTTTTTAATTTCAGAGTGAGTTTACAGCAAATCCAAACATGAACCCCTCTTGGTCTTGAGGTGTTTGATGTGTGTGTGTGTGACAATGTGTAATCTTGCATCAGAACACACAGAGAGGCACACTGTCAACAGGGGTGGTTCAGTGGATGTAAATTATACTTCAGCAGAATTGATTTTATAAAACAGCACGTAGGAGTGAGAAACTCCACACGGTCTGGGGTAACTTCACATCTACTCAGTCTTCAAAATTGATAGCAGCACCATCTTTCCCATTTGATTTGTATCCCTTAATCAGTTTTAAGGAAGTCTAATTATATGTGTTTCAGCGGCACACACTCCCTCAAGCACACTAACCCCCTTAAAAAATATCTATCTGTTATATAACACTTAATTTTTATAGTAGTTGATGTTAGTTCATGGTTCTTGGTTGGGCAGTTTTGCCTGCCAGGAAACCTTTGGCAGCATTTGATACGTGGTGCCAGAGAATGGGGAAGAGAAGGTGAAACTGGTATCTAGGACAGTGAGACTATGAATGACCTCCAGGCACATGACATCATGCACAGGCAGCAGCACCCCCCGCCATCCAGGAGTGCTACAGTTGGGAAGCCCTGCTGTCTTGTGCAAAGATTCAGTCCTCAGGTTTTATCCTGGGACTAGTATGGAGGGTGGGGAGCTTCTAAGCCTAGCTGCTTTCAGTCCTTGTTTACTATGGATAATTAGGGAAGAGTGAACAGTAGAAGACTGCTCGCCAATGCCCATCACCACCACTCTTGTTCAAGGTGCTAATTAGAGCGTTTTGTTTCCAGTAAAAACAAGAGTCAGATTTCATGATTGATTCATGATCATTTTAAAATTAATGCTGCTATTATCATACAAAGTAGTGGTAAGTGGAGGTAAGAGAATTTTTGCTCTGGGATACTAAGTCAACATTATAGTAAACATACAGTAAACCCATTTATCTCAGGCTTAATGCTTTGTTGTTTCTTCTAAGCACTTCTTAGCTGCCTCTGGGCTTTTTAACATTCTTTGGCAGTTGTAATTTATTAATTGATTTTTAAATTTGGCTTGTGAAAATGAACTTTAGTTAGGGCCTTGTGGAGAATGAAAAGCCCTGTTCGTTTTTCATTGGCTGGGTCTTCCAATTCAGTGTCAGGGAGTGAATGGGTAGCAGTCCGGGAAGGTGGGGCCTCAGAGATCCTGGACTCTTTGCTTCCTCACACCAAAGGACGAAGAATCAGTTGCTCAAAACAGAATATTCTGTCATATAAATTTTAATTAAAAATGTCATGCTGAATGATCACCTCACAAACCACATGCTGACATAACCTCATAGAGGTGAACCCTTGTCCAATTTCATGCTTAGGGTTCTCAGGCATGTTCTGTTTTGTTTTATATTATTTTGGCATGTGTATTTATTCCATCACTGTGACCATGTACTTGACATACACAAATTAAGGAAGAAAATGTTTACTATGGTTTTAGAGGTTTCAGTCCATGGTCATCTGCTGCAAAGCAGAAACATTATGGTTGAAGGGCATGGCACAGAAAGCTGCCCGCCGTATGGCAGCCGGGAAGCAGAGTGTAGAGGAAAATCCCAGGTAGGAAGGGGCCAGGGACCAGATGTATTCCTCAGGGCCATGTTCCCACGACCCGCTTCATCCAAGTAATTCCCATTACCTAATAGCTCATTCAGCTATGAACTCAGCAATGGTCCAATGCATTGGCTCCCTTATTGCCTTCACTATCGAATCTCCTCTCCAGTAGTACATTAATGCAATCAGGTTGACAATCGAGAGTAATCAAAACAACTTGCTTTGTTTTTTTGTTCAAGGATCATGTTGACATCACTCTAGACCCTTTTCAGGATGTTCTCTTGAAGGTATACCATAAAATACATAGGTCCAGGTATACTTAAGACTAGTTCTACTTATGACCCTAGGGTATGCACTGAAGCAAAATAACAGGTGATGCTATTCAGACCCATTTACAGATCTCAATTTCTTAAGATTTTTGTTGATGTTTCTCTGTTGGTATCTGAAACACATCACACCTATCAAATTTAAGCAGCTGCTAGTAGAGAGAATGCTAATAATACTTTTTATATTTATTGCATACTTATACTATTCCAGTAGCTGTGTAAAACATTTTTGGAGCACATTGCCTCATTTAATCTTCACAACACCATAAGCTAGTGTGCTCTCCTTTGACAGGTAAGATCTAGCTCAGAGAAAATCATGTGCAAGTTCGGAAGTAGGATTTCAAACCAGTCCACACTCTCAGATCATTTCCACATTAATTGGTTTTATCTTATGAACACTGTTTACATTTCAGTTTGCTTAGCTTCTTTGGAAATGTTTGAATCTGGTTAGTTTTCCTTAGGTTCTCGTTCAAAAACTAGGAAAACTAAAGCAAACAAAGTTCACAATTTGGTTTATATGCAAACTCTTAAGTTCTTCAATCTGAGTTCTCCTTCAGTGTCAGTGAAAGGAAGGAAAATACTTTCATTCTCCAAGTGGATAATTCCATTAATAGTTCCTTTTTATTTTTTCTTAGGAGACAAAGGAGTGGAATCCTTTCCCTTGGGGTTTGGATGGTCCCAGTGATAAATTATGCACCAATTTGATTAAAACAATTGTGCAGTGCACCTTTGATTATTAGCACTGTTATCTAATCTAATACATTATTAACTTACACTAAAAATTGCTTTCTCTATTTTGCTACTAATTCTTTTAATATTTCCCCAAAGTATGAAATTAGATAATTAGAAACAAATTATAGCAAATTGCTTAAATCTGACAATTATAATAACGTTTAGAGTCTCTTTCACCCTTTCCTGCCCTCCCCAAATGGTGGGAAATTGCTAAAGTTAGTAACAGATAAGTTTTTGCTTTGGAAGCAGTTAATTAGAGGGACAGTATCTGTAAATGCAAAATGGTGTTTGGGGCATAGGAGATTATTTTTTTTTTCTTTCTTCTTTATGTCTGGGAGTGGGAAAGCTGTCACAACTCTGAATATAGTTTGATTTATAATGCTAGAGACTCTCACCAGTCCATCTTTCCGCTTTGTTATAAAATTATGTCTTTATTGAGTCATGTTTTAATACTTGAGTCATTTAAAAATGGAGACATTGGCTTGGACATGGCTTGCATTCAGGAGCCCCTCTGTCACTTGCTTGCTTTATAACTAGCCACCTGCTGAAAGCCTTGATGTTTTCATCTCTGGATAACAATAGTGAGCCCTGTGTGGGCTCTGCTGCAGTATTAGTCAAGAGAGGAGGGCAGCTGAAGGTCACAGACTGATGGGAGCCTTGTCCTTCAGTAGAAGCAGCAGAAGTCCTGGTGGACTGGGATGAAGGAAGCAAAGGAAGGACTGTGTCATGGCCCCTCTCCTTCCACCCTGGGAGCTCCTTGCAGGGTTAGAGGGGTGGGGGTGGAGTGGGGAGGTGGAGCTTTGGCCAAACCTAGGCACAGTGTAGGCACAAGGAAGCCCCTGGTGCTTTCTGGGGACAGAATTGGGGCTAGAGAGAGGAAGAAAGGTGATTAGATTGGGAAAGAATACTAGAAAACATTTTAAAGGTGCTATTTGTATGCAATTTAAAGTGTCTTTGATGAAAACAAATGAGAATACGTGGCGTTTTCATTCCCAATTTGTAATTCAAAGAAGATAGCCATGCTTCCTCATCGCCCACTCTTGTGCTTATGTGTTGACCTTTGTACCTAGGAAGAGATTCTGCAGAAAGTGTGGGCTTCTCCCCTCTGTCAAAAAGGTAAGGGTTGCTTTCAGGGAGGAGTGAGCTGAGGAAGATGGAGGCCTTTTCTTTTGTGGCCACAGCCACCCACCTTATTAATCCTCCTGGATTTCAGTTTAGGTTTGTGCTTGTAGTTACAGGTTTCCGGGCCAATACATTTGAATGTTGAATAGCCAGTTTCAAAAGGTCATCATCTGTGTCTTCAGGCTCCAGATTTTCCTATTATGTATTTGTGTGTTTTCTAAGCACACACTTTCTCAACTGATAAAGCAGGACCAAGTAATATAGCGATGATCTAACAGCCAGTCCCTTCCAACATTAATGGATAGGATCTTTTTTCAGATGTCAGCATAGATAACCAAAGCTACAGTTTGTGGCACTGATCAGTCAGAGAATGCTGGGGGACTTTTGTTATGTATGCAAATTATCTAGTAAGAAAGGAAAATGCGTCAAGTAATTTTTAAAGAGGATATTACACACAAAGTGCACCATACAATACTGTAAATTATGCATATGCTAATATTTAAACATTTATGCTGTCCAGTGTAATCAAGTCCGTACATGGAAATCAAATGAATACTTGAAGTAGGAAAAAATACTCAAAGTAGAAAAGTCAAAATGCTTCTTATCCCACCCATCCAGAGAAATGACCTTGATCTGAAACTTGAATTCCAGTCCGAACTAGGTGGAGGTGCTTACTAGAAATGCAGGTTTCTCAACCCTCCCTGGAGCTCTTGAGTCAGAGTCTCTAGATCCGAATCTTTTTCAAGCCTCACTAAAATGTTTCTATGGCCATAGTTAGTTTAGAAGTCACTGTTCTCCAGAAATTTTTTGTCCCATCCTGGACCATTCCATGTGGAATCTCTTTGAAAAAAATAGAGAGGGGACATTATGTAAGAGCATATCCAGGTTCAGCCTCTTTCATCTTCTTAAGAGGATATTGATTGTTCCTTTGTTCATCTGGTTGTCAAATGCCCATGGGCTTGGCCTGCACTTGGTATTCTAGCTCTTACCTGAGCTGTAACTTCAGGTCTAGGCTGTGCAACACAGACCACAGTATTTGCCTTAGTTGGGGATAACCCATCATTCCTGTTTTACAGTCTAAAAATGTACCTTCAGAACAAGCAAGACCACCAGGAGACAGAATATTTCAACCACATGGTTTAGATGCTCTGTAGAGTTTAAGTTTAGTGGGTTGTGCACTCTTTCTGGAGGATGGAAGAGAAATAGTAATAAAAATCCTATTTTACATGTTACTATGTACCAATGCTGTTAAATCCTGAAGACAAATGGTATTTTCATGCATTCAAATGTTTTCTGGGAACTCCAAGCAAGTACAGTGCTGGGTCCTTGAGGGTACCAAGGTGAGTGACACAGAACAGACCCTCACTCCCATGAGATTTCTGTCTGCTGAGGGAAGCAGATGTTAATCAAATGACCTCCTATGAAGAGTGAAGATCTTAACTGTGAGAATTGGCCTTTTAAAGGTCGAAAAGGTTCCCTGATAACACAGAGCAATAAAGCTAATCTGAACTCTGTCCAAATGGGAGAATTCATATGGAGGTCTCTGAATGAGGAATTTCTTCTCTAAAGGAAATTGTTTTTAATTGATAGAGATGAATCTTAAAATTTTTGTCACTGTTTATATTTTGGTATATTTCCCATTTTCTCTATATGATTTTAACATGCTTTTATACTTGATATTTAGAGTTAGGCATCCAATTTTTTATTTCCACAGTGTGTTTTAAGTATTTTCTATGTTGTTTTGGGATGCCTGTTCTACTCATGTCATAAATAATCAGCAATTCCCTCATTGCCAGATTGTAGGTTTTTCCTGATGTGTGCTATTTCTAATACTACTATAGGGAACACTGGATTCAGAAGTCTTGCTCTTATTTAGAATCATGTTTTAGGGTTGAGTTTCAGAAGCAGCCAGAAATAGTCAAGCCTTAGAATATGGAGCTCCCAATGATGGTTCTGTACCACTGTAGTCAAAGTGCTTTTTGGGACACTGTCCCCCACTTTCCCCCATTGGTACCCTGGCAGAATTGGGTAGGAGGGCTGTCCTGACAGCTCCATGCCAATGTTGGATCACAATGAAAACAAAACCACATCTGTCTTAGCTATTTTCTTTTTGCTGGGTCAAAATACCTGATATCCACAAGTTAAAGGGGGAAATATGTAGTACAGCTCACAGTTTGCAGAGGTTTCAGTCCATAATTTGCTTGCTCCAAGGCAGTGAGGTGTGGTAGAGGGGCATCTCAGATGAGAAACAGTCCATGGCAGGGTAACCAGGAAGCAGTGAAACAGCAAGCAGCAGCTAAAAGCCTGCCTTCCCTCTTTCCCTTTGTATTCTATGCAGGCTATCAGCCTACTGATTGGTGCCATCCACACCCAGGGTGGGGCTTCCATTATCCAGAGCCAGAACTATGCTAAATCCATTTAGTTATCACATACCCTTAGTCTCAGTAACACACACCCTACATCCAGCCATCTCCAAAAAGCTCCACCTGTGAGTACATGAAGCTTTGAGGTACATCTAAGTACAAGCCATAAGAATATCCTTGAGTATTTTTGCTGGGAGGTGGGAGAAATAATGCAGTTTAAACCACCCTCCCTATTGGCTCATCACATTGCTCTCCCTGATGAAGTCTTGGAAGTTGGCTCTGAGAAGCAAATTGAAGGTTCACTGAAGGTATCTTTAAAACCAGTTTTGTTTTGTTTTGTTTTGTTTTCCTGCACGTGGAAGTGCACTCCTGTAATCTCAGCATTTGAGAGGCTTAGCCATAAGGATCACCATGAGTTGTAGGCCAACCTGGGCCACATAGTGATTTTAAGACCAGCTTGAACTGCATAGAAAAAAACAACCAAGCAAACAAACACTCCCCAAAACAGGGTTTTTTTTGTTGTTGTTGTTTTGTTTTTTGTTTTTTTAAATTACAGGAGCTATACATGGAAAAGAAACAAAATGAGGTTTGAAGTAAAGAGCTCATGTGTCATGCAGCTCTTTGATGTCTTGGATTTGATGCTCAGGAGCTACTGTGCTATAGTTGGGGCAACTGTGTACTGCATACCCAGTGTCAGCAAGCCCACTGGAGAGGGACTTGGAGCTGGCAACAGACTCAGCCTTGCCTCTCCTTTGAGCAAGCAGAGGATGTCTCCTCATCATGCACCCCTGATTTGTGGGATTCCCGATGAGTTAGAAGCACAGCTGCCTTACTAATAGAGTCTCCAAGATGGGCCTACACATTTGAGAGACTTCTAGTGTAAGAGGTATGCAGGTATAAATGGGAGAATCCTATGCAGGCCCAAGACAAGCTTTGATCTTTCTACCCTTTGAAAATTATCTTCTTGTACCTCTTTCTTCCACAGCCAGCTTCAGCTCCATCCATCAGATTTCAGTGTAAATGTTATTCCTTCCTGAAAACCTTTCCTGGGAGACAAAGATGGGAGTGCCTACTGAGTGTTCACTCAGGTTTATTTTTTAGATCTCCATGATTGTTTTTAGCACAAATAGCACTCATTGCTTGTCTACATTTCTGTCTCTTTGTGGGGCTCCAGGAGGACAGACAGATATCCATCCTGTTAATAGCTAGAACCTAGTAACTAGTATGATTACAGAGAAAGAATAGTTGCCCTATAAATGCATCCCCAAATTAAAAGACAAGTTGTTAGAAAGAAAGATATGTTAGTAATATAGATCAAGTCACACTGGGAAAGTGAATATTAGGATCATTGAATCCCTGAGTTAAAAAGGAATTTTGGGCCAAGGATATAGCTCAATGGCAGAGAACTTGATCAGTGTACACAAGGTCCTTGGTTCAGTCCTCAGCACTGAAGAAAAAAAATAGGAAAGAGAGTGAATTTGGAATTATCTGACTGACTACTCAATCTCAAGCACAGACACTCTGGATATGTTGGCTATGCAGCCTCTGAAAGTAGGCTTTACCTCCCTGTGTGTCCTCATACATTAGAACTAAGAGCACCACATCATCCCCAGAACACTGTGAAGGTGCAGCCAACAAATCAGGTCCTCACGTAGATGCTCAACAGTCACTGGCTCTTCTTTGTTGTAAATCCTACTGGCATTTTAAAATCCTGATGGTTCCTTGTAACAGCCAACTGGAAACCTTCAAGAGACCGATGGTGAAATATGACCATTTCAATTTCCCTGGAAAACTTGATTTTGATTTAAATGTCTGCAGCATCTCGTTTCCACTTACAAAAAAAATTGGAAGTGACATTTGGCATGATAGACCCACGGAGAATGGAGGTCTGAGAGTCGTAGAAGACAACCAGAAGAAATAGGGTAATAATGACCTTACTTGCAGGCTAGTTGTCCTGACTTAGCTTAAATATTGGCTCTCAAAGCTGCGTGTTTTGGGACACTGGTCTGCAATATAGCTTTATTTCTTAAAACTATAGACTGATATTCTCCCGACCGAGAAGTTGATGTCAACTGATAGAATTTACAAAATTCAATTACATTTTCACTCTTGTCTCTGAGAATTGTTTCTTCCAGGCAGGTAGACAAGTGCAGGAACTCCTGGCACCATCACGAACAGAGGGTGCAGACAGACCCTGGGCCTGCTTAGGGAGGTAAATCACCTGCTAATTCTGCCCCCACCATCAGGGTGTGAGTGATCTGTGATGGGGACCTCGGCTGGATGAGGTCTCCCTGCCTGCGTCTGGGACATGGGTGATATGGGCAGTGGCTCACAGTATTATCTTTTCCCCAGCTCCATATTGCAGCTCTGACTATCCACTGTCATTGTGCCAGAGCTAAGTTTAGGATTCTTGTTTTCTAAAAAGTCATCAGATGGATGCCATGGGCACCACCACTGCCCTTACCCCTTGACACACCCACCTCCTGCCCCACCACTGTGTGGAAACAGAGAAAGGGACTTGAAAGACCCCTCAGAAAGAAGATCGTCTTTGTGTCTTATGCCGTGGACTCTTGAAACATTTTTGCAAAGGAGCCCTACTTTGGCTGATATCTTTGACAGTTACTGAAATGGTCCCTTGTCCCCTGTAGTTGATAAGCACGTGGTCTTCATTGGTGGTAGAGTCAGGGAAAGAACAGAAGCAAATATGTCTTGAAGGGGATTCATCACTAGTGCTTCAGAGATGAATGGATATCGGCTTCTTGGGGCTCATGTCCTGGATGGTGGTGTGAGGATGATCCCTTCACCGTGGGTCAGCAGATCTTACGTGCAGAGCATCTGGCACATGCAAGGTCCTCGCCCAGGTTAGCATTCATTGTCTGGTGTTAGTCACAGCAGTGGAGCCACGTTGAAGCTACCTGGGAGTTGAGTGCTAACATTTGTGAAGAACCTGCCATGGGCATTGCACACACTGGGCACTTGCATGGTGCTGGCTGTCCTTATTGTCCCTGGGTTTAAGACAGATGTCCACCAGGACACCCGCACTGGAGAACGTCACAGGATATGATTTTCTCTTAATTTCCATAGACATGGAAATGTAGCCTCATCATAGATGTCAGTGGAAAACAGCGGATGCCATATATTTATTGAGCCCATGGTATATGCTGTCTGCAGGGCTAATTCTTTGAAAAAAACCAATGTCAGTTACTTGCCTCCCTCTCTTTCCCTCCTTTCATCACTCCTTTTATTCCTCCCATCTATTTTGTGTTTCTCTGTCATTTGAGTTACTCCTTAAAACAAGCCAATGATAAATGACGTCTGTTTTCCAGGTGGGCAAATGAAGGCTCAGGAGGATGTAACTTGCCTTAAGTTATAGGTCCCCTAAGTGATGGAGCTGGTTTTCTTGCTGACTATAGGTGCTGAGCTCATAACTATGACACTCACTGCCTTCCAGTTCACCGGAGATATAGTTGATTTTATGCTGTCCATCACCATTATGTGATGCCTTTTCTCTTGCATCCTGCAATCCAGTTCACCAGGCTGCCTTGCTAAACCCGTCACTTGCAGCTGGAACCCAGGCCACCTACGAAAACTCACACAGAGGTGGGAATGGGGAGGGAAATGGTGCTGTCGTTGTTATGTAGTTGTAATGATACCATTTATGGCATAGGAGCTATGGTAGAGGACCCCATTGCCTCAACTGCTGGATGGATGGACCAAGGCTCCCCACTGGATGAGGAGGAGGTTGGTTGAGGCAGCTGGTGTTGCCTGGTCGGGAATATGCTGGGAGAGTCGAATCTCCCACCTCTGTGTTGTCACCACTTCAAAATGGAGTGGCATTGGCCTTGGCCTTCTCAGGAAGGTTATCGGAGGCGCTGGTTGGGCTGCTTTCCCATTACAGCAGCACCAGCCTATCTCTCAGGAGTCCTTGCTGATAATCAGTAAATGAAGTTCACCTTTCCCCCAATTCCTCAAAACTGAAAGATGGGGGTTGAGGCACAGAGCAAACAATGAACAACACCATCTCATTTGAACGTAGAATTCTGAGCTGTCCAGATGGGGGGAAATTATTTTATTCGGATAACTAATTTAAGTTTGGCAGTTACCTGAAATAAAATGAAGTTGCTGATTGCACATCCATTCTCTGGCCTTCTGAAGAAGCTAGATTGTAATCTTAAATTAATCTATCACTTACACCAAAAAAAAAAGTTTGGGGCAGTGTATGTGGGGGTGTTCATATCAACTTATTTTGGGTGTCTGGGGTTGCATTTGGAGGCCCCAATGGCATTGGTGTTTGTTTAGTGTTTCAATTTCCTCATGAGCCTCAATCCCCAGTGTGGCGTGCATGCTGGTCCCAGTGTGTGCACTCTGGCCACAGGCTCTCGGTGGTAATGAAGATGGAATAACTGTAAGGATGACCTTTCCATGCCTTTGTCTGTGGCTGCCCTCCTCTTTAACTGAACACCTTTCAGACGCACATGCTCTGAACTCTTGAACTGCTCGTTCTGTTCACTGCGCTTATTGCTCAAGCTGCAGTTTATCATTATACGCCTCCGAAGACTCTGTGTTTCCTGCATTTGACACTGAGATAGAATTTTTCATAACCCTTTACTAGTCATAAATTTGATTGTTAAGGGACTGGGTTAATCTTATTTCTAATACCAGCGTCTGATTTTAAAACCCTGATTTAGGCGCATTTTCTTTCTGCTACTTCTGAAAACAAGTGGAGGGGAAACATATAAAATATATCACCTGATACTGGAGGATTGTTTATTTCTGTTCATTTTGTCCTGAATAGTACCTATGAGATGCATTCGGAAACTTACCTCGTTTATATGTTTCTTCTATTGCAATTTCTTCCATTACCAGCAATCGTGGCTTTGGACACCAAGCAGACCGGATCATGCCCTTTGCAGGCGGTGGGGTGAAGAGTAAAAGAGCCCCAAGAAAGATGCAGTCTGAAGACCTCGGGAGCACCTCATGGCGGGAGATACAATTTTGTGTTGCAAACTATTTAAGGGACTCGTATCTCTGATTGTTCATGTCTATCTTTCTCATTCCTTTTCTTGAAATTGCTTCATTTCTCCTCTAGACTTCTCAGTGTATGGCACATAGTAGGTGGTAGAAAAGTTTGTGCTGAATTGAATCCTAGAGCATTTACGTTGGTAACTAGGTACAACAATCATAGTAGCCCCAGTGAAGCCTGTTTCACTCTAAAAGAATTTTTGTGAAAATTGTGTAAAACAACTCACAAAAACTCCCAACATTCTGCTTTTCTTTTGGGCACTCTTGTTACAAAACCTGTCGCTGTGGTTCTAGGAAGGACACTCAAGTGTTATTTAAGGAGAGGGGTTGGAGTAGTCATTTAGAGTTGCTTTCTCTTCCAGTAAGATTTTCTATGTGAGCCCAAAGTAGACACAGTATAAGTGCAAACTGTTTAGTTAGCTCTTGTTGACAGAAGGAGGACTTCAGATCCAGAGATGTTACATTTTATGGTGCACACAAACGCACTTTAAAACATTTCTGCACTCTCTTCTGTGTGTGAGCGAGTTTCCACAAGTGCACGAGCACAAATGGCACTTGCAGCGGTTGTTAGGGAAATGAAGTTTCTGCACCTTGCCAAAGCATGTTTTCTCTCTAAAGTGAGGCAGCTGATAATTACTAACGCTAATGTCAGGGTGAAGTGCACCAGATCATTTAACACCAGTGATGACCCCCAGAGCATTTATATTTGATGCCAGAATGTGCTCATTTTCTATATCTTGCTATTGTACCTGTACCAAGCAATTTATATTCTCTTCATAAAGAGGATCAGATCCAATACAAATTTATAACACAACAATGACATTGAAATACAAATATTTCCCATTTCCCTTTCTGGCTCCTCCTTCCTGCACACCCACCCCCCATGGGTACACACATGCACTTAGCTACAAGTTGCAAACTAATCTAAAAATTTTAAAAAATCCCTTCTTTCTGTGCAGCTGACACTTTCTCTGGCCTGTGATCTATGTTTGCTGTCTGTCTGAGCGAGTGACACAGTCATGTATTTAGACACAAGTCAGAAAAAGTGAAATATCAGACACAGAGCCTGCAGCGGGAACCAGGATAAAAATGGAATCAGGAACCCTGGCACTCTTCACACCACAGCTGGGGAGAGGGGCACCATGTATTCACTTAGACACGGCCTTGGTTCTGAGCCCTGGATCCAAACATTAATGTTGTTTAGGCCTTGGGTTCCCCCGTATGTGTCACATGTGATGATCCAACACATTTGTCAATTACACATATATTTGTTCCTGCTTACGGACATGATTAGTGTTCTTGACAACCACTGATTTGGGGTGAAAGAAGGGAAAGATTAGCTTTATTTTTGACACACGAACGAGATGTAGTTTTGTCAGTTGCTCATTAATGCTGCTGTTTTTGCTGTGCGGCTCTGGCCATGACATGTCCCTGTGACTGTGCCGGCATGTAGTAGCTGCACTCCACTTCTCATTGTTAGTCCCTGCTTGCGCTGGGGTTTCTGTGGGCTTCTATACACTTATACTCATTTCTCAAAGTTTTATGAGAATTATGGTCATTGTCAGCTGAATTGAGGAAACAGTGGGTAGGTATAATTAATTTAGGCTTCTGAGAATATCCAGATAACTTAATATTTACTAAGAACTGAAATTTTTTAAAAATATAAAAAGCTGCTTAGAAAATTATGTGTACAGTATAAGCATATTCTTGTTACAAGAATATATATCTATCTGTACTCAGAAAAAGATTCTGAAGGAAACACAGGAAGAGAGCAATGATGATTATTTCCATACAGAGCAGGTATAATTCATTTGTTTTCAAAGTTAGATTAGTGAACTTGATCACACAGGCCTAAGTTCAAATTCTGCTCCTATGACTGATTGGCTGTGCTCTGTGTCATTCAATGAGGAATTTAGCCTTGGTGCTTTCTTTATAAGGCAGCAGCTATCGTGATATCTCCCTGCCCCAGGGCTATAAGCCAGTAGCTTGGGCAGAGGTCTGGGAACTCAGAAGATGCAACAGCCAGTATCACTTTCTGTGCCTTCTGCTTTGTCCTTCCCTCCTTTCCCTTTACTCTTCCTGTTGTGAGCATGTGCTGCTGTGGTAATATGAAAAAGAAAAAGTAGTTAAATGTATTGTTAAGAATCAGCAAAGGACTGGTAAGACTGTTTTTGTGGATTGATGTCTTGCTTAACATCAGTGACCAGATGGCTTCTGTGAATGGAGGATACAAATATTGTGAATGAGGCAGACTCAGCTGTCCATTTGGCCTTTGAAAGTCTTCATGATTTTTCTAAAGTCTACATCATGTTTCACTTCCTGTCAACAACCTGTTGGCTAGACTCATCACATGACCCTGCAGCATGCAGGGATGTATAATCTCCCTAAGGATTTTTCAGTAAAGTAACACTTCCTAGAGGAATCTTCCAAATGCCCATTGACACCAAACATTTCCATGTGTCTGATGTTAAGCTAACAGAAATTGTGAGCAGGTGCATCTGGGCCCTCCATCAGTGATGGTGGATTGATGAACCCGCAGAGTAATCTCCCTGTGCGATTTTCTTGACTGGGTACTGGGTATGGACTCATTTCTGACTCTGAGGTGATGGACCCAGTGTTCTTCAAGCTGGAAATGTAAGATATCACACAGGGTCTAAAAAGGGAGGCAAAAAAGAGAGGCCATTGGAGTAGATGCTGCAGAATCCACAGTCAGTCCTTGAATGTGGTCCTAAGTTTTCTTTTATTCAAAACCCTAAGCAAATTGCATTGCTTTTTATTGGCAGGAAACAAAACTGTATCGCAAAACTGATCCGCGGAGACAAACAATTTCCTTGGAATTGAAATTCATCAGGTGACTACTTCACAGGTCCAAATATGAGGCCTTGGGTCATCCAAGTGGGCAGAACTGTGCACAACTGTGATTTTACAGGACACAGGGATGCACGTCAAACAGACAGTTCCTGTGTCAGTGTTTTACACCAGCACAGCCTTGAATCGTAATTCCATGAAGGCATTTCTGTAAGAAATAAAGATAATAAGCTCCATGTACTTTGCTGTTTTTGTCTGTCTGTCTTAATTCTGAGAAAATCGAGAGGTGGCTCTGAATTACCACCAAAGGAGGAGTTGAATTCATCACAGTCTGACTCCTGAGGTCATTAGTCCAATCATTTTCTGTAGCCGGAACCTATAGCAAAATGATAAGAGGAAGAAGCAAATTAGGAAACACTTTTGCTTTTCCTAGTATGGAGGGTGTATGATATTTAAGTGCAGCACTATTTTATTTCTTGCTTACACTAAATGTTCAGTGTGGGTTGGTGGGGTCCTTAAATACACAGTGAATCTAGGATTTAAGATAGTGGAGTTTTGGTGGTCTCATAGCTGCACCATCTGGCATCTGCATCCTTCTTGTTCAACATTAGAGGAAGTTATAACAGCAGTTAAATGCTTTGGTCACATATCACTTCTTCCCACCAGCGCATTGGCTAAACTAGTCACATGGTCCTGCGGCAAGTGGGATGTATCATCACCCTGTGTCTTAGCAGAAGAAGAAGTCTGTATATTCTGCACATCTTTGTTAAAATATTTGTCCTTTTGCCTACAAAGAAAAGGACTAAGGGGGACTTTATTATTGGTTGATATGGTCAAACTTGGTTACTTGGCCATTGGAATGTCTTCCTAGCTCCTTAACATAGTTTTAGAACTTGTTGTGGAAACTTGTCTATACAGGAGTTGCTATTCTCAGTCCTAAGCCATGCCCTAAATGACTTGGAACACAGAATCTGGGGCCACAGAAAGTCCCAGTGCTAAAGCCTCAGTAGTAGCAGAGACTTTGAATTTGTTGTGCTCTTTGGACTGTGTAGAAGACATCCATCCTCTAAACACACACCTGCCAGACCCCTTGGAGGCACTGACAAGGCATTGATGGGAATTGAATGCCTCATAAATCGCTCAGCCCTCAGGGCCTGCTAGCTACCCTGTCTTGCTTATGATTCGGAAAGCCTGTTTATTTGTATCAAGGACAGTTGATACCTTAATCATCAATAAACTAAGGTTTCTGCAGCCCACCATAAATTTCTTGTCAAAGAGAGAGATTGTTGTTAGGGTCCTGTGGTGAAAGGTGTTCTGCACGTCTTCACACAGCTCTTGGTTTCACATCCTCCAGTGGTGGAGCATAGAGGTTATAAGAAAAGCCCAGTCAAGCAGAAACCCTTGTTTTTACTTTCAAAGTATCTGTGGATTAATTCATCTATATATTTTGGCAAGATCTAGCACAAGATTTTAATTGTCAATGAATAAAAATTGGGCTTTGGGAGCAAATATTTTGGTAAATAAAGAACTGATACTAATATGCTCTATGGTTATGATTGTCAAAGAGTAGACAACTCTCAATAAGTGCTAACATTACATTAATTATTAGTGATAAAATCCAACTTCTTTATGATAATACATAGTTACAGTTTGTTGAGGACACTTTATGTTCCTTAGTTCATATTCCCAACAACCTTATTAAATAGCTTTTATGTTTCTTTTATTGAATAGATGTTTCCTCATTTGCAGATGAGGAAATTGGGACCGACTGCACGAAGTAACTGCTGAGGTCACAGAGATGCTAAGCGATAGCTGTGATTCAAATGCACAATTGTGTGTCATCAAAACTGTTTCTTACCATAAAGAATGAGGAATTAAAATGAGATTATTTCTAGGGTAAGACAGCATTGTAAATGAGAACTGAATTTTCATTTTCAGTTTAGGAATTCAGTTTCTATGTAGATGCTTGTGAATTTCTCATGTATTCTGTTTCCCGAGAAGGCTGAATCTCTGCCGCACTGAGCCATCCATGGTGGCTTGACTAGGTGTAGGAGAGCTGTTGGGATTATGTAATGGTCCAGACCACAGCTCAGGGTATTGTGTTGGTCCCAAGCTTTGCTTCTGAGGAAGCAACTACCTGCATAAGCAGCATGGCCTGCTCTGGGAGTGTCTTCGGGTTATATCTTTTATCCATTCTTAAGCAAACTGAACAGTCTGATTTTCCCCCAAAGAGAGTGAGAGTGGAGAGAACATATTGCTGCCCAGGTGTGGTCACTGCTGGTCACTGAATGGCTGCTGAGTCTCCATTCTGTAATAGTCCACTAGAGTTACTATAACAAAATCCCATAGACTGGAGGATGCAACAACCAAAATTTCTATCTTATTGTCCTAGAGGTTCGACATCTAAGATCAAAGAAGTTCAAGATCAAGTTGCTGGCAGGGTCGGCTTCTCCTGAGGCTTTATTCCTTGGCTTCCAGATGGTCCCCTCCTTGCTGTATCTTCTCAGCAAGGTTTGTGGTCATCCAATGATGTCTGTACATCACTGTGCCTCTTCTTCTTTTTATGAAAGCTCCATCTTGGTTGGACAAGAGCCCCACTTTTATATCCTTCTTTGACCTTAATTACCACTTTCAAGATTCTACCTCCAATATAGACATAAGATGTGAATTTTGTGAGAACACATTTTAATCCATAACATGTTCCATGTTGGACATAACGGATCTTGTGTAGACAAGGAGGAAACTGTTCTTACCCTCTTTCAGTTTTCATGAGAGAAGTCTTAAAAATTTTTAACATAGTCACCAATCACTGTGTGGCTAGTGGTAGGACCCAAATTACAAGGTACTAATGCAGCTTAGAACAGGTGACTCTGACCTTGTCTCAAGGTAGAGGAGGCTTCCCTAAGGATGTGAGGTTGGAACTGGGGAATGGAGAGGAAACAGGAAAGCGTTAGGGAGAAGAAACTTGGAGACAGTAAGTAGAGGAACTGATAATGTGATGGAGACTTTAAGGCATGATGTTCTGTATGTAGCAAGTTATAAAAAGTGAGAAGCAGCCTGCATCGAGCATGCCTAAAAAGTAAAGACAAGGGGCTGGAGATTTAGGTCAGTGATTCTGCCGCCTGCCTCGTAAGCACAAGGTCAGGTCCCAAGTTTGATCCCCAGTATACCCCCCGCAAAAAAATAAAGGCAGGAGATCTTTCAAAAGAGTTTGGATCCATAATAGCTTTGCTTTATCAGTAAAATGATGAAATTGCAATAAATTTACTCAAGAAAATATGATATGTGTTTCTGTCATTTATATCCTGTTTGTTGAAAAAGTGATTGTCAAATTTCTGGATCCCAAAGGCTCAACTAGGAACTTAGGTTAAAAGAGCAGATTCCTAGTTCAGGTGACCCCTGGGAGCAAGCACAATCTCATGAGGTATGAGCTGGTGCTGTGTGGTGCCAACACAGCCTGAGGCCAGACGCTACCTACAGGTGCCTCTGCCTCTCAGTCATTGGAGGATCCACAAAGCCTGTGTCTCCGTTCATTCCAGAGGCCATAACAAACTGCCAGAAGTGGGTGGCAAAAATGAGGAGTAAAAATGTGTTTCTCAAGTTCTGGAGGCTGGGAAGTCAGAGATGAAGGTGGCAGCAGATTCCAAGCCTGGTGGTGTCCCACTTCTTAGTGTGTGGATGTCCATCTTCTCACTGTGTGGTAGCGCTGTGGAAGGGGCGAGAGGTCTTTCTCTCTCTGTGTTTTAAGGATGCTGTCCCCATTCCCTAATCATTATCCTAAAGCCCCAGCACTTCATACCATCACATTGTTGATGAGATTTCAACGTGAGAATTTAAGGAGTGTGGGCCAGAAAACTTTCAGACCATGGCACTTAGAATTGTGGGCATGATTTGGACCAAGATTCCCCTGCTGCCTATCTGCAGAAGCCTGGCAGCATCCCCCAGGTCTCATCCATCCTGTCCAACTGTCATGTCTTGTATTAATCGTAATTGCTGAAAAATAATCCAGGTTGCTTAGAAAATAGAATATGGACAACTGAAGGGAGAACCCACATTTTCTGAGTGGTGAACATTGCAACATAGTATATCTCTCATGCAAGTGGTGGTCTCTGAATTTGGGAAAACTGGTTCTTTAAAGCTGAATTTTTAAAAAAATTTGCTTTGTAAACTCCTTAAGAGCTCTGCACTGCCTTGTTGTACAAATCATATTTTTAAGTTTCACTTCCCATCCACTTAAACACAATCTCTCCAGAAACCGATGGGGAAGTTGATTCTAAATGAGTTTGCATTTCATGTCGTGTTCTTCTGTCCGCTTGCCGCAGAGATGATTCCAGGTCATTCCAATTTATTTAATTAATTTTAGAGATGAAATTATTTTGCCCAGTAACTAGAATGCTAATGGGTTTTATTGTAATGGCTCAGTTCAGGTTTGTTGGTTTGAAAATAAATGCCTTCATTTCAATATTTGCCTTTTGGCTGCAGCCCGTTAACTGGTCATACACTGTGGCCTCATTACAGCTAACTGTAAATTAATGCATACCTCGATTTTGCAAAGCAGGCCTCTCATTTAACTGGCAAGTTTTGCAGCCCTGATCTACCCCTGAAGTGGCATTTCTAACAGATGAATGGGTCGATGTGATAGAATTCATACTTTTCAACATAATCATTTTATCGGCACCTTGATCACGCAAATTTGAACTGATTTTTAGAAGTTAGAATGAAGTGAGAAAATAAACCTTAGCCTGCCGGAGTGTAATTGTGGCATTGAGATTTGTGGAGGTGTTACTGGGAGAGGTTGCCAGGACTCAGGGAGGGACAATGGAGCCTCTGTAGAATCAAAGCCAGAATTAAAATCTGCATGTGAATAGCTTTCCTGCCAGTCACGAATAGATTCATTTTTCACATCTGAGATATATAAAGCTTATTTCAAAATAAATTCTGGGGAACGTTCAACCTGATTGAATCTGCTGTAAGCGCTGTTAATATATTTGTTCGAGTCACTTGCACTCAGAAGCTTTTTAGACAGAATATCACTTTTTTATATTATTCATGGTAATGTAATTCCCCCCTTTAATCTCTTCAGGGTTTCCCATTAAGTCATGATATGCGGTTCAGAGAGAGTTGGATCGACCATTAATCACACTATCTGGACTTCCGTGTGTCTACTTTTTGTCTGTCTCTTAAATCAGTCACATGGCAGCAGCAAGACATGTGGCCACTCCAGACCATTTGATTGAACTGCTCTTGTTAGGAGATTAGGCTGCTAATCTGCAAGCCAGCTAATGGAAATCATTCTGGGCAAGGAAATAAAACTGAACAACATTAGCAAAATCACTACATGTTATAGGAATCAAATACATTCTAAATGGCTTAATCCTATAGTTTGGCCCCTAAGCCTGGAGGGAAAATGGACTTCTTAGATGATCTGAGTTATGTAAACACCCACAATATGTATATTATACAGTACATGAGGCAGGACACCCATCAGTGACAGAGAATCTTTAAAGGATTTTTATTTGGTCAGGGTCATAGTTGATTAGGGAGCTAAAGAAAGAAGGGAGGGAGGACTGATACTTTCTCTACTGTGAAGGGCAGTGCTTATGTTAAAAAAAATTTTTTGATTCATGCTAAAATAATGTTTGTGGTTAAACTAAGTTACCTGCTATAGATCTAATCTTTATTTCTAAAGTAGCACTTGTGATTCTTAAAATTTCTTTGACTTTCTTTTCCTCTCTCAGCACAAATTAATAATTGTTTACTGTTGCCATTAGAAGGCTCCTGTTTGATCATTCCATCTATATATAATTGAAGTGATAAAGCAGATACAAGTATCTGAGCACCGTAGAGACTCATTTTCAGCCTAAAAGAGGGTCTGCAAACTTTCTGAAGAATCAGCTGTCAAACACCTTTGGCTTTGAGGCTTTTAATGTATCCATCTATTCAACTACTAGTGAATGACGGATAGTGAACACTCATAGCTAATATATGAACAAGTAGGCATGGTTGTGTAACAGTAAAACTTTATTTACAAAAACAGTCAACGGACTGGGCTTGGCCTGTGGGTTGTTTTCTGGGCTCTCACCTAGAGTACGTTTGCCTGGGAGACATAATGTCAAAATGCATTTTCTTCTTTGATTTCTATGCTTAAAAACATGATTTCGCAACATGAATGAACATGCTTTTTCGGAATTTTCATTTTTCCTGACATAACTCAAATCCCTGCTTTGGGATTTCTTGTCCACCCTGGCACTTGCCTGACGTTCTGCTCTTTGGCTGTTCTCAAGCAGCAGCAGAGCCGGGACAGTGGAATGTGAAGGCGGGAGAAAGCCAGCTTAGAGATTATATACTTTCCATACCTGGATAACCTGGGAGTGTGTCAAGAGTTTGGAAAGGAGATTTGAAGATAAATGCTGTGGGTTGAAATAAAAATTGTTGCATTAGGATACAGAGGAGAAAGGAATAAGGGAGGTGATGATAGGATTTGTCCCTTGGAAATCTGTGATAAGGAATGTGCTCCAGAGTATGCTGAGGACAGATGTTGCGTGGTTAGGATTCTCAGTGACAGTTATTATATCTAATGAAATAGATACGATGGGACCGCATTGTTGATGTTAGAAGAAACCCAAGGAAAGCAAAATTGTCCCGAAGTTTTTCTCATGTTACTCAAATGTCTCATGTCCTAAAGTTCTGTGTATCGGTGTTTGAACTATCCCAAGAGAAGGGGCCTTCTGGTTATTTGTGCTGATATTTATTTTTACCTATTTAAATTGTTAACAGTAAAATTAACCCTATGTTGGAAGGAAATTGGAGAGTATCTGCCTACTTTCTTGGAGAGTCATCATATAATGCAAGCGAAGCTCTAGGATGTTCCAGGACGTCTGGGCAGGGGAGGTCCATTCCTGTCACTCTTCAAAGGAAAGACAACGCTCTAGACCCAAGGAGGTTCTCTGAGCCTCTTCTTTGATTGGTGGATGTCATAAGCTTAGATTCTCACTTCCTCTCATGCCTCAGCCTCCTGTGAAGGACTCCTCAGGAAGCACACTCAAACTTCTTTGTATTTCCTCTGCCAAGAAGCCACTGTGCACTGCTGTCCATTTCACACTCAAGAATAAAGTGAACAGAAACCCCTGTCAACCTTTTATCTAATCTGTGGTTTTCAACCTGAAAAACTACTCCCTGTGCATGCGGTAGGAAGGGCCAGGAAGTTGCTGAGGATGATGGGAGAGGCTTCTCCATGATGTGAACTGACCCACTTGTTGGTAGGGGCCCTAGCATTCCTTGCCTTTCTATTGTACTGCTTTGTTAAGCATTGCATTGGCCCCTTCTAGAAGGAACAAGATGAGAGAACAGTCACTCGTGAGCTGATCCAAAGACCAATTCATTCCGTATGTGGACCCAAAATTTCACATGTAAATGCAACTATCATTTGAAGCTGATTTGGCTTCACCACCTTCCCCCAACATTATTCTGGTAATACCATTCTGATGAAGCCGTCTTTCCCTGTATGCTGTCATCTGATTTATACAAAACCATCTGCTTCCATATGAGTGTTTTATTTGGGATCCAGGAGGGGAGAAGGCACATCTGCACCTTCCATAGTGTCTGAATCTTAATGAATAAAACCAGCCATGGTTTTTTAAAAGGGAAGAGTATGACTCTATTTATAGTTGATATAATTTTTGTAATTCAGATCCACATTGGATGTTTACTGTAAGTTACAGAGGGAAGTGTGTGAGGAACAGGGAAAGGGGAGATTACTAGAATCTCTGCAGTAAGTCCTAGTCTCCTGTGAGCCAGGATAGCGCAAGGCAAATTAATTTATTAGACAGAAAATATAGAAAAAATGAGACTTAGAGAAGAAGCTGAGCTTTGGGCCCGATCAGTGCTGCTCTGGGCAGCAAAATCAGAAGCCCCTGAGCTTGCCACACCTTTATTCAGTCCATCAGGAGACACAAATGTAACAGATGACCTGGGACAGAGACTTCAGTACATCAGGAAAAACAAATATAATGGATGATTCAGGGGGCTCAGGAAATTATAGAACAGTGAGGAACTATGCAGATGAAGATTCTGTTCCTCCCAGGATGTCTTCAGCTGGTGTAATCTTGTCCTGGAGCATCACCAGATCATTGAAGTTCTAACTGTGACTGGGGGCCAAAATGGAGTTATGTCTAGAAATGCCGTAGCTGCCCTGTAAGCAGGAGAAAGAGGCGCAATCAAATGATTTTTCCCCAAAATTATGTAGAATCGCTCCTGACAGAAGTTGACTTCTCTGCTGGCTTCCTGCGTATGGTTAGGGATGAGCAGAGAGGAATCAAGGAGGGCCTGGAAGTCCGTCTCACAAGGAGTACTGGATAGAAGGCCCGGTTTCCCCATTAGAAATAGTTTCTCATCCTATACCACATGAGTTGTTGGTGTGCACATCTCCAGCCCAGGTGGGAGAGGACTTCTGCAAGTTTTAAGAAACTTAGCATTCATTCATTCACTCAGTCTTCACTCATTCTTCATTTATTTTCCTTTTTTCTTTTTGCCTCCTTTACTTACTGTTTGAATAGGTCTTACTACAGAGATGTGGCGAGGCCAGCAGACCAAGGATGCCCGCTTATGGGAAGATGGCTTGCTGTTTGAATCCAGGGCCTCTGTGTTACTCTACTCTACCTTTCTAGACTTTGGTCTCTAAGCTAAGCTGAGGGGATTTGCTCTCCCAATTTATTAAGCCAACCTTCTGCTTTGATGGCCTTATAAAGAGTTGGAAGTCTTTCCTGAGGTCATCTGACTTGTTTTTTTTTTTTTTTTTTCTTCAGGGAGGCAATAGATCTGAGTTTCAAACAAATACTTGGAGTACAGTATGCGTTGGCAGGGGCAACAGGCAGAACCTGTGGCATCCTATAACCAATAGCATCCTGGAAATGCAGCAAAGTGTGGAGTCACCCAGACCTAAGTCAATAAAGGAAAGGTAGAGGGGGAGACAGGGAGGCCCCATCTCTCCTGCATGCAGATCTGCTACAAAGTGAAAGAACAGCAGCCCTGCTGTGTGGTCCTTGCTATTCACCCCTTAAGATCCATGTGGTAAAACCAAGGGTTTGCAAGCAGCTCTGACTGAGGGTTAGAGAAAAGAAGTGATAGATACATACATGCATAGAGGTAGATATAGGTAATAAGACATGACATAGATCTATACTGTGCAGTGTTTAGACATACATACACATATGTGCCCCCCCACAATCTCTCTCTGGACAAAACACCCCCAGTTCTACAGTCCCAGTGTTGGAAGGAACCATGGAGGTGACCACAGGCCATTCTCAGTTTGGGACAGAAGGTTGGTTATCCAGCTCCCCCTTGCTGTGTTTTTGAATCCCACTGGCAGTACATGGCTCCCAGAAGCTCCCTGCTGGACACAGCACCTGATTCTGAATGGTGGCCTGGACTTGCCAATGACAGAGGTGATCCCTGTATAGGAATTCATCTGGCCCTTTAGCAGAAGCTGTAAGTCTTACTCACGTGCTAATTTTGCATCATAGGCAAACTGCTCTCCCACAAAGCACTGATGTAGAAGAAAAGGGGCTCAGAAAAAACAAACAAACAAACAAAGCAAACAAACAAAAAAACAGCAGAGCCTGGCAGAGGCTAGCTGTCTCACCACTTGGGGTCCTGAGGAAAGTAGAGAAGTCTGCAGGAGCAAGGGGGAGCAAAGAAGGGTCATTTCTTCCCCTTCCTCCTTCTACTTGCTTTTTTTTTTTTAAAAATATGCATACAGTTAATGTTATGAATTGGTTAAAAAAAAATCCCTCTAATCCTCATTGGAGAATGTGTATTTCTAAATTTAAATGCACCCTCATTACACTGTTTGAGGAAAGAAAGCTTTTATTCAGCTAAGTTACAAGAAAGGAAACCTATTCTCTGATTCTTACTCAGAATACCTTTTTATTCCAAACACCTTCTCCTCATACTCTCCCTTTTAGATAGTTATTGTTGAATAGTAGAAAGGTAGCAGTGTGTGCCACATAAAACCAGGAGCTTTGGATCTTGTGACCTTGGGCAAACCATTTATTCCCTTTGCCCCTCAGTTTGTCCATTCGAATAAGGGTGACAATAGCATGGTCTCCATCTCAGGACTTCTGCATATTTTCCATATATTCATGAAGATAATGTCCAAGAGGGCCTGTTACATCCTCCCTGCTAAGGAATGTCACTGGCTCTTGTCATCAGTATTATTGTTGCTGTAAGGGGACTTAAATCAAAGCCACAATCCCAGAGCACCCCACATTTCCAGTTGTTTCACTGAGAACTCTGAGACGCCTGCTCTTTGGACTCTGCCTGCAGATGCTGGAGCGGTCCTCTTCCGAGAGGTGCCGAGGAGAAAAAAGAAAATGCCAGCTCCCATAAAAGTTACCACGATCTCTGCAGAATTGTGATGTCTCTGTTTTTTGTTGTTGTTGTTTTTTTTAACTGTCTGCTGCAGGGTATTTATTATTCAGCGATAATAATAAATCGCTGCTTATAGAATCCAGGGAATCGGGTGTTGTGGAGCGGAGGAAGGAAAGTGCAAGGAAAAGAACAGCGAGAGATGGAGGTCCAGCCAGACCCGGGCCATTAATCATTGCCCTCCATTATTTCCTGAAGATTCATTCATTGTTCCATAGGTGCCTGGAGGGTCAATTAGAGACCGTAGACAGCCTCTTCCAAAGACACAGGAGGGTCAATTAGGCCCTCCTTATAATTTTCTGCTTTAACAGCAAATGCCAGCCTTTTGCACATCCGATACAAGGGAGTTTGGAAATAAACAGAGTACTTTCCTCCTTCCTTTTAAAAGAAAGAAAGGAACAAAAACCCAACAAGGAGAAATGGAGGCAGGGGGCCAATAGCAGCACACGGCTCATTGGCTGTCAAGCGCTCATCCAGAGAAGGCGAGGGATGTTTTATCACTGACCTAGGCTTTTGGGGAGCAGAGTTCTTGTGGGGTGGAAGCTCCAGCAATGGTCAGGGAACATCCATGAAGGAACACTCTGTCCCCGTATCTGGGGTGATTCGTTTATCTCAGGTGCCCTCTTAGCTGTGCTGGCGTGAGAGTACAATGGTACCTGGGAAACAATTGCCCTGGGAATCAAGAGGGGCCGGGGTGGCATTGGGAGGTCACTGTTCCCATCCACTAGCTGTGGTCCATGCTGAGAAAGGAATTTGGGTAACTGGGGCGACATGAATTTCAAAGAAGGCCCTGGGCCTGAAGCTAAAGTGGGTGCATTGGTGACTGTGGAAGCCTTGGCTGAAACACTGAAAACTGCCCTATATTTCATTTTCCCCAGAAAGAGGACACGGACGTACATTCCTCTAGGGCAGGAATTTGGAACAGTGCCTGGCTCCTAGTGGGCCCTTGGTGAATATTTGCTGATATAATGAGATAATGGATCTGGGGCTGTGTTTCTGCATGTCTGGGCTCCTTCCTGGCCTACGAAGCAGAGTTTTCACCCAGAAGATGCTTTGGCCCTGGCTGCTGCCGCCACCTTGGCAACAGCTTTCTTTTTACCCTTTTCCCTTCCAATCCCTGGGTTTGAAGCAAGACTTATTTTCAGTGCTTTGGGCCTCCATCCTCATTCCCAGCTCCTCACCTAGGAGCTACAAAGTGATCAGTTGCAGAGGTTTTTGTCTTGCTGTGCATTTCTGCCTTAATGAAATAAGTTAGTTGCTGATATTTTAAAAATCAGTAGGCGTACATGAACATCAGAATTGTGATTTTCTATTTGTCTTGCAAAAGCGGACCTGGTATGATTTGCTTGCAGTTTCCTTTTGGTACCGATTGGCTGGACCTGAGTGTCTTCGGCCCCTCTTTAGCTGGGCACATGCTTGGTGTTTCTCACAGTACCAGGGGGCATATTTCACTCGCTAAGGAATCCGCCCGGCTGCCTGCGCAGTGAAGTTTGCAGCGGCCCTAGCTCATGAGCCTGCCTGCATGTGCCCGGCTGTTGTGGCCTCTCCTAGGCCTCCTCAATTTCAGCCTCCAATTCACTGAGCTGACCTCTGTCCGAGTCAGCTCTCCCCGACCCTGTCTGGTGATGCTCTGAGAGCCACGCCTTTGTGTGTGGATGCTTCTTCACCAGGCCATCCTTGACTCTTCAAGAGACTTCCTTGAGCCTCTGAGCCCCTTCTCTCCACAGCCTTCTTTCTGAGCTTGGTAGCCTCCTTCCTCTGTAGTCGCCCAGGTATCCTGTGTAGGCACTGCTGTGTTGCAGCCATCTGTTTCCTATCTAGGCGGCCGTCCCTAATTACAAGGACTTCCTACTCGTGGTCGTGTTCTGCGCATCCTGACACGATCTGTGCATGGGACAGGAGTGTTGATGGTAAGAGGTGAGACTGCAGACAAGGCAGGAGTCCTAGGGAGGCTGTAGGTTCTCTCTTCATGGGAATGGCAGACACTGGGATGTTGCAGCAACTCATAACAAGGGTGCCGAGTATGTATTTTAGGAGCTCTCTGGTTTCTGCCTAGCAGGATAGATTTGCAAGGTTGCAAAAGTATCAGCAGGCAGCCTCGGAGTCCACTCCAGGCAGGAGAGCACAGAGGCCAGAGCCAGGGATGGACATAGAGAAGGGGAGGCTGCGGGTCTAATGGAGAAAGGCAAGTGCATTGCATTCGAGTGTGGAATCACAAGGAAGACACTGTGCAGCCAGGAGGGTTCTGAAATGACCTCTCTCCATTTTCTCCCTTCCTCACAAATCTCTCTGCATCACTTTGGAAATGCAGCCTCTGTCTGATTAAATACAACCAGGAAGCAAGGGGCTCCGAGCAGCATATGATTTTGAAGCAGCACTATTAGCAAACAGCCACCGGCTCGATTCTTAGTGTGCATATATTTTTGTGTATTCCACATGGATTTTCTTTTCTTTTTCCTCTTTTTAATCCTCCTCCTTAAGGGAAACCCCCTTCTTGCAGTAGCTTCTTGGTAGAGTGTTCTAACTAATGACTTTAATCGCGTGAATGTAGAGCAGAAATGGACAGGGAAAATCCTCAGCCCATTTGTCTTGCAGACCCCAAGTGAACAGGCACAAAGCCACCAGTTCTACCCTTGTCCCCTCCCTTTATACTTCACCTCAATTTATGGCTTGGCTTATACTCTGTTGCAGAAAGCCCAGTTCCCCAGCTTTCCCCTAAATCTACATTTTTTTCTCTTTTGTCTGAAATAGCCAAAGTCTCAGGAGTTTGCTGTTATATTGCTTCAGAAAAATTAGTGAAATTGGAAGCTGTCATCTTATTTTATATAATTTTGGTTATATAAAGAAATTTGCAAAAGCCATTCTCTGCCTTCCCTCCTCATCTCTGCAGTTCAGGGGATTATATCAGATGATATTCTGTAGAAAAATACCCATGATAGGGCTTCTGTCTACACAGTAGTTTAGAGTAAGTCAGTCCTACTCTAACAGGTAACCTTTTGTGGCATAAATTCTGAGCTCCGTTTCAACCTGAAGACTTTCTTACTTTGTCTTCATGTAAAACATGGCAGAGAAAAACAATTTCAATACCTGTGGGTCTGGATTTGCTTGCTATCATATCACCATCATGAATAAGAGTAGTGATAAATATTGTTTTGGAACCAATCCTTTAGTAATTTGATTGAGTTCTTAGCTTAGCAATTCTGTACTGTAAAAACATAAGGGTTACACAAGCCAAAAAAATAGACATTTTATTTCGAAGCTAAGTTTGTTGTAGCTTTCTGTATTTGTTCTCCCTTTTTGCATAACAGATTTCCACACACTTAATGCCTCAAATCAGCCCTTGTTTATCAGCTACCGTTCTGCGGGCAAGAAATCAGGACAGTGTGGCTTTTTTCTCAGCTCAGAGTCTCACAAGGACAAAAAATCAAGGTGTTATCTGGGCTTGAGTTTCTTCTTACAGGCTCTGGAGAAGACCCCACTGCCAAATCCATCAGTCGAGGTATTGGCAGAGTTCAGTTCCAAGTAGTTCTGGGATCCCCATTTCCTATCTGCCCTTCAGCTGGTGGCTCTTCTCGGCTTCTAGAGGCCACCCCTGGTCCTTGAAACTAGGCATCTACATCTGCAGAGGCAGGAGAAGAGATGCTTGTGCAATAAACCCTTTTTGTGCATTGATTCCCCTTGTGCTTTGAGTCTCTGGCTTTCCTTGATCATGTGATACGAATAATCTCCTTATCTTAAGGACAGTGGATTTGCAGACTTAATTAACACCTGGAGCATCACTTCCAACAGTACACCAGTGACTGAATAACTCGCAGCCACCATGTGCACACCATGGGCTGGGAGTCTTCGGCACCAGGTGGAGTATTTTACCCCTGCCTACTTGGAGCTGATCCTTCCAGACACATCATGCCTCCTGTCATAGACAGGATACCCATATAGCTCTAAGGCTATATTTTTTTTCAATAACAGAAAACAAAGCCTAGGCCTCTTTGGAGGCAGAAACTTTAGTATAAAAGAAACCTGTTACAGTTGTCCTTGAGGAACATGTCCCTGCTTAAACAAGGGATTTTTGGTGGAGCACGCTAGTTAGAACTAGAGATCTAATTGTGGAAAGGCCTTCAACTGTGCATCCAGCAAGTGTTTTCAGGAGAAGAGGCTGAATGGGGATAGGGCTTCTGCTATAGGGCAGTCCAGGCTGCGGGAAGCAAGTGAGTCATTGAAGGTGGCTATTAAGGGGACACTTCTTTCAGGTTCAAGCAAGTAACCCTCTGTCCTTGCTGAAGTCACAGCTCGGAAACTCCTTCAGTGCTTGCCCTAGTGTCCTGAGTTGATCCTTCCAGACTTGTCATGCACCCCATCATAGATTTGAGGCATGCACAGCTCTTTGCCAGACACCGAAAACCAGTAATATCAGTGCCCCCGATTCCATCCGGTCTTGCCAACAATTTGATACCTCATTTTAAGGAGGCAAAAGCCTTGGAGGCAGATCTTCACCACAGGGGACCATGTTGATGCAAGTGCTGAACTCTCATTGTTGTAACAGGAAAGCAGGAACCTGGCGTGGGTACAGTCGTCCCATCCCTGAGCTCTGCAGGGTGATAGACAGTCAGTCAACTGCATTATTACAACTTGAGCACACTCAACCGCTCTACTACTTGCCATGTGCTGCCAGAACCCTTGGAAAAGGATTACAGATGTCCTCTTTTTCTTTCCTTGTTCCTCCCCCATCTTTCTTTCTTTGCACCCACCGCGCTCTGCACTTCAAGCTAAATATAATGTATCTGATTTCCCATCATACATACTAATCAGGTTGGAAAGTTGTCTTGTGAGGCTTTAAAAAGCTAGCCACGAGCGGTGTGATTTCTCCAAAAGGATGTCTGCAATCAAGATGATTACATGGGAAAATAAATCATAATTTATATCGCTGAAAATGTCATTTGCAAAACACTTCGACAATACTTCCCTTTCAGTCTATTTTTCTGTGTATGGGGTAAGTGCTGCCCTTCTGCAAGTTTCCTTTTATTTTATTTTATTTATTTCCTTTTAAAGCTCTGACTATCATGGAAGCAATTGCAGTTTTAGGGCAGTGTTGGATGGATCAGAAACAAAACTGACAGATGAGAAAGCCCCAAACTGAGCCATGCCAACCTCAACAAGAGAGCCTAAAGACATTCCATATTGAGGATATGCACACATGCACGCTTATTTTTCCTGTCAAAAGAGAACTTAAAGGCACACCTTGAGAACCAAAAGAACTTCAGTAGAACATCTCTCTCTTCTGTGTACCTGCCTCAGGGTTGAATAAATGCAGTAAATTATCCAGGAGACTGGATCAATGATCTGATTTATTAATAATCTCTTAGAATTAAGATCTATTTTTCATTGTGTCCTGATATATATATATATTTTTTTCCACAAATGCCAGTAGTTAATATCTGCAGCAGATTTTTTAAAATTGTACATTGGTATATGGGTATATGTTTGTGATATATAATGAATATATTCATCCTGAGGTATTGGTACACGCACACATCACATCTTTATCCTTTATACTTCCCCTCTTCCTCCCTCCCTCCCATTTCTGTCCATCTCTGGTAGATTTTTATAATGGCCAGTTGTTGCCTGTCTTTCTCATAAGCAGAGACACCTTGCCTTGTGAAAGACTCACCCCTGGTGTCTGCGTGCCTCGGGAGACTCCCTTTCACCAATGAGACATTTGCAAACATGATAGAAACACTGGCTTAGAAAGCACTCCTGCGGTGGCGCTTGCCCGTACATCATGCTTGGAACCCTTGCACTTCCGGTGAGAACCCTTCCACTTCCGGTGCAGACATTTCCCCTTCTGGTGTTAACTCCTCCGCTTTCCATGTGAGCCCCGTCGCTTTTGTTTGTGAAATACCCTTGCCAGCCTTCTTGGTGATGAGAGACAAGCAAATGAATTGCCTCATTGCCCCAACAAAGAGCCAGCTAAGCCCTGGACACAGCACTGATGGTGGCCACCTGTCCAGTTTAGCCGAGCTCAAATCACTGACCCACAGAGCTGTGGGCTGCAAATAGGCAGCTGTTGTTCTCAACACTGATATGGGGCATATTTTTCACATCTACAGTGAATGGGGATGATTCTCATGAATTAGACTCTTTGCCAGGTCTGAAGAAGACCAGAGATGTGTCCTAGTTTTTCCTTTTCCTCTGTTGCTGGGTGGTACTGGGACAAGTCAGTGGTGATGGGATTCCTGCTGGTGCCCTGGCCAGTGACAGATGAGCTTTGCATGGAGGAAGGTATGTGCTTTAGGGATACTGAAAAGTGTAGGATCCTTGAAATCTCTTTGCTGTCTAAGGGAAGAAGTAGAGAGTGGCAAGATGCAGAGGACTCAAAGGAGAACTTCCTCTAAGCTTATGTCAAAACAAGACATGTTTCTCCCAAGCTATTTGTTTCTTTGTCAATCTGAGCTTTATTTGAGAGTATTTCCTTCTTTCCCTTTTGCTACTAGGTAGCTCAGAAACAACTTGTGAGCACCTTTCTCTTCAGCTCCAGCAAAGTCATAGTACCTAATGGTACTGCTCTGTAAACTGTTTTCCCCCTTTTTTCTTAATCTACTTTTTTCTTCTCCTTTCTCTCCCTCTCCCCCCGTCCTCCCCCTTCTTCCTTTTTTTCTTGGCTCCATTTTCTCCTTATTCTTTTGCCTTTTCCTTAGTTTTGATATGCAGTGTATATTTATAAATGCCACCTCAAATCCCCCTCCTTTTTTATAAGACAGGTGGTCCTTCCCTTAATCCCACTACAGAATTCATTTAGCCCTGTGATGTACCAAGAGTCACTGCTGCAGTGGGTTAGGTTGTGGACACCTCCTCTGGGAGTCATGGTTCGTTTATCTCAGACCCTTATTCTGGGCTCCAGGTTCCCCAATCCCTAGAACCACGACAGTATCATTCTATTAGCTATTTGGAAACATAAAATACATGCTTTGTGGGGTGTTTGGAGGGGCTGTAATGTCAATGGGTGACTAGAGTATTCCTCGGCAAGCCATGGTGGGCCCATATTCAGAACCAGCCTGTGGGTTCTTAACCCACCCAGCATTCCTTTAACATATTTGTATACATTGACTATTGTCCTGTCCAATGGGGCTGCTATACCCAAACTCCACATTGGGAGGCTGCAAAGTGCAAAAGTAGGGTACAGGCGGTTTCCATGTTTGATAAAGGCTCTCCTTCTGGTCCCCAGATGGACATCCTCTGTGTGTGTTCTCTGATGGCAGAGAGAGAGGACAGACAGTTTCTAGTCTCTTTTTATCAGGACACTAATTCCGTCATGCGGGCTCCTCCTCCCATGACCTCGTCTAACATTAACCATCTCCCAAGGACACTGCCTCCACATATTATTACAGGGGGTTGTACACCAATATTCACTGTCTAACAGCTTCTCCTTCATATCTCTTCTTAGTCCCACTGTAGTGGGAAAAGCGTGCTATCAGAATCTGGAGAGACCTCTGTGTCTTTCCCGGTTGTGGCCAAAACTATCTGTGCCATCTTGGGCTTGTGGCTTCTCTCCTGTGAACTTCCTGGCCTCATCCACATCACAGGATGGTTGATTCTGTGGACCTGTTTGATGTGCAGCAGGGGGACATGATCAGAAGCAGTGGAAGGAAAGTGTCCTACCTCCCAGGATGGCACAGGCCCCCTGGCCTCCCCTGTAGGGATGTGGCTCCAATGGCAGGTGCAGCAGGCTGGAGGGCTTTAGTGGCACCAAAGTGGATTTTACTTCCTCCTCCTAGAGTTCCTGCTGGGAAGGTGAAGATGTGCGATTAATTGAACACTGATAGAGTACAAGAACATGTTGATTGCCTTCTGTGCATTATCTTATTCATCACTCAGGGGAGGGCGTGGCTGTGACCAGTTTACAGTTGAGGGAATTGAAGATCAAAGGGCTTATGTCTCTGTTACCAGTAGTAGTGCAGGCAGCAATATTGATAGCAGTCAGGATGGCAATTAAAATAGTAGCAGTACTAGAGCTGTCATAGCACAAAGTAACATATACTGTGTGCTTTCTCTGTGTCGGACACTAGGCTAAAGCTCTACACTAAGAGCTGAGTACACCCATTGTCTCCATTGCTAGATGAGAAAACTGAGGCTCCAAGTGGCCCCGCGATTATCACAAGGCCCTCCTGGGCAAAGAGAATGACTGGACAATGCCAGATTTGAGTTGCCTTTGTCTCCGGACCCTCTCAGAAGGCTGTGATGGCCACCAGCACCTCTCCTTTTCTACTGCCAAGAGGGAGACTCGTTCTGTCCTGAAAGGTCCCCAGGCTCACCATGTTCAGTACCCCACCATCCCAAAGGATGCCCTTTGCAGAAAGTCTAGGCCAAAGGCGTGTAGCTGGCTTCCTGCTCAGCTGGGGAAGCTGGCACCTGCCCCACACTGCCTTTGTGTCTCAGAGAAAAGCAAAGGAGAAAGTTTCCTGTATTGGAGCCACCACCCTCACAGAGCCTCCAGCCACCATGGTCTCTGCAAGGCCCATTACCAGGCTGGAGTGACAGAGTGTGGCGAGCCTGCAGCTCATCCTGTGTCTAATGGAACTGAAACGAGCACCCTACTGCCCTTGTTTTCCAGTGTCTCGTCCAGGGCTCGGCGAGGTTTATTAATCTTAGCGTATAATGGAAGATGTGTTGCCATATTAAACCTCCAGCCGCTGCTCACTACTCAGTGATTGAAGGCGGCAGGAGTCTTTGTCTTATTTATCCATGGTGCCTGCAAGAGACACTTATGGCAGGGGGATGCCATTGTAGAAATCCGTGTGGAATTCCAAAGTGTGCATTAGAGCCTGTGACCAGATGGCTCTAAAATATGCCACTTTAACCAAAAATCATCCTCTGCAGAATGCTTCCGAAGAACATCAACTGTGCATAATAACTGCCTTGAGTAGGGCCAAAAATGTATGAGGTAGGGGTGAAAACATTCCTACTTATCATCCCATTGTCCCTCCTGATGCCTGCATGGGGAAAAATATCCTCCAGTGCAAGAAACCAGGAGAATACTTAGGCTGTTTAGAATCACTTTGACTTTTCATGCAAAAATAGCTAACCATTGCTTTCTAAGTTCTATATTACAAAAACAAAGAGAAGCTGGGTGTGGTGGCACACACCTATAATCCCAGCACTGGGGAGGCTGAGGCTGGAGGATCGCTGTGAGTTCGAGACCAGCCTGGGCTACATAGTGAGTTCCAGGTCAGCCTCAACTACATAGTGAGACCCTATCTCAAAAAACCAAAACAAACAAAAAAGCAAAGAGAAAGACAAGAGCACCCCACTTCTTGGAGGCCAGAAACAACTTGCTGTTAGTTAGATGGTCCAATATGAATACCAGTGTCCGCAGTGTTCTTTGGTTTGTTTCCTGCTAGTTTCTTACAAATTGTAAGGGCCATTAGTAGAGGCATCTAATAAATAACTCTAATGCGGCCATACTTACACTTGAGGTGTTATAGCCTCTTCTTTGCCATATAAACAGATGAATAACCTCCTTTAGATTTGGTCTGATTGTGCTTGTAGCAGACATCCTGCATGGTGAGACGGGGCACCAGGAGTCTGCCTCTGAGGGTTGCACATTAGCCTGAGTCAGGAGTTACAGAAGAGGCCAAAGCTCACGTTTGCAAAACCTTCTGTAAAATTGCCAGAGGTGTGGACTTTAAAAAGCAGTTATCTGAACAGAAATGTGATGTACTGTTTTCCACCAAGAAGTCAGACCTAGTGAAGTGCCTACTCATCCCTCTATATTGTGATTTCAACAATACATTGTTGAAACATTGTTTTACAGCCATGCTTTCTGTTATAAAACTATTTCACATCATCATTCAAGTTCGACATCACTTTTGAGTTTTTTTAAAGTATCACCCTTTTATTGCCAGTGACTCGTCCACTTTTTCAGATGGTCAAGGCTTTGATTTTGTAACATATCTTTTAAAGAGCAGTTGAAAAAAAAAGAAAAAAAAATTGAATGTTAACGATTCCTTTCCTCACTGCAATTTTGTCAGCTCTGTTTTGTACATATATGATTATGAAGCAATTTGCATGAAATTTACACCTTTTCAAATTTTGAAAATTGCCTTGTTGAAAAAGAATCACTGCACTTCTCAATACCACACTGATTAATCACAGTTACAGAGTAGACATAACATTTTTATTAAACTCTCAGTGAGCAGGAAAATTAGCACTTCCTGCAATAACGATACTAATTTCATTAGTGAACATTTTCATTTATAAAGTGCTTCTTCCTTATCTTGAACCTTTTATCCTTTTCTTATTGACCACATGGAAGGCATATCTTTGGGAGCTGGTAATAAACCATATTCTTAATACAATGTGACCTCATTGACAAGCTACTGCTTCTGGCTGATCATCCTCCTTGAGCATAAATATCCATCGGTACCTCTTGTCACATGGTACTCTCTGAGCTCCCTCTTTGAATTTCAAATGTGATAAGAGCTGGTTTCCATTCTTAAGAGCTTGCAGAGGGGTGGTTATTGGCATGATTAAAACTCTATAAAACTACATGTGGATATAACAATAAAGAAAATACAGTGCTTCATTGATTTATGTGCATATAATTTCTTTATAAGAGGTGAAGAAAAAGAGAGAATTGGTGAGAACCAGGAAAGGCTGTGGTCCCCTTTACCTTCTTAGAAATGAAACCATGCAAATTACCCTGGAGGGTACAGGGAAGGTGGGATAGGCTTCTGGATCAGGGCGCTGCAGTCTGGCTATTTTACTTATGTGTACTCTCGGTTGATAACATTTCCAGTTTCATCGCAAAGTCCTTTCTGAAACATGACTGCAGACAAAGTAAGGCAACAGTTATTTACTTACCACCTTCCTGGTGGGAACCAAGTATTGTTCATGGTGCTGAGGTTGCATAGGTAATTCCAGAGACGCCCCAGCTGCCTCTACCTACAGTTTGCCGTGAGCAGGTAGGGGATCCAGGTGAAATGCAAGGCAAGGCCTACAGGCAGTGGATGATGCATTTTTAGAAGCTGGTGCTGAAGCGAACTGGAGGGGTGGAGGAGGAGTGCGCTCCAGAAAAGACAGTGTGTTGGAGGTGAGGTTGGAAAGGTGCGAAGGGGGCAGTGTTTCAGGCAGGGGATGAGAGAGTTCAAAGCACCTTGTCAAGGTGAACATATGCATTGTTGAAGAGATTGTGTCAACCGGAGGGCTTGTTCATGTGCTCCGGGATTTTTAAATTGGGAATTAAGGTCTGTCTGTAAAGGGAAATATTGATCCTTTCTTTATGTCTATGTGGGAGAGCTGTCTGTGTTCAAGGTATAAGAGAAATGTACATTTCTGAACAGCCACTGAAAGAGAAAGAGGCAGTGACAGAATCTAAATCTTAGTAATATAGATAACATTTGCCTTATGTAGCCAGTGCTTGTAAAAGTGTCGCCTACATAGCTTGTTATATACCAGGTGTGGATTTGAAAGTTAAGTGACCTGCCCAAGGTCATACTACCATTGCACGGGAGAGCCAAATTTAACCATAAATGATTCTGTAAAAATTTTCCTTACATATATATATATATAGTTACATATCTGTATTCATTGTATCCCATATATTTTAACATTCCCATTCTTTGAATGCATTGTTAATTTAGTTAATAACTATTTTTGTCTTCTGTCTTATTTTGCCGACTTGAACCATAAGTTGAGCTGGTGCTTGTCTTAAAACTCTGGGTGTCCTGTACAGAATATGCTACTATTGCAGTTGTGCCCCAGGTAGAAGGCATTGCAACACAGGCAGCCATGAGGAATTATTGACATTTGCCACATTTGAAACAAATTAAGTAATTGGGCGATAACAAGCATTGGCTGGGATTTGGAAAAGCAGGAAATCTTTATGTTACAGTTGAGTGTCAAGTGATACAGCCACTTTGAAAAAAAATATTTTGGTATTGCTAACAAAGTATATTGTAACACTCACTGCAGTTTTGTTCCTGGGGACATATGAGGGGAAACTATGGAGGATGAGGAAAATTTTAAGAATGTTCTGCACAGTGTTTGGGAGCTCAAGAAACTGGAAACCTACCACGGGCCCTCCACACTAAACAGGGAAGTCAGAAAATGTACAGGTGGTGTATTCATGGAATGGAATTCTAAATAGCAGTAAAAATGAATAGGCTCTTACTACCCTCATCGCCAGAGAACAATCTCAAAACTTTATGTGGAAGTAAGGAAGCAGTCGCACAGGAAAATATATACAGTATGATTCAATCTATAGAACGTTCAAATTGTAGGAAAAACAATATATTGTTTGACAATGAGAAGATGTATGATTGGCTAAAAAGAAAAACAGGTGAATGAACAGCACAAATCCTGGGTGAGCGTGGAGGGGAGGAAAATGGGGAGATGTCTGGGGAGAGGAACACAATGGAGGCCCTGAAGAATTAATTCCTCTCTTCGGCTGAGTGCTAGGTGCTTCGGTGTGCTCTGTACTGTTATCAGTGACGTATGTAAACTCTTATCCTATGACTACTTTGGAGTATGTTAAAAGAAGTGCTTCCAAGATGAAAAGTCTTTGTTTTTCTGAAGGCTGTATTACTTTGAAATAGAATTTAGTGTCAGATGCTTGGGTTTTTTTTTTTTTTTTTTTT
>NW_022900944.1:41211394-41240541 GCF_012274545.1 Fukomys damarensis
TGGGTTTTTTTTTTTTTTTTTTTTCCTCAGCCGTGGCCCACCGTGACACCCTGCCCAAGGAGCACCCAGGAGTGTGGCCTTGCCATCTGTGATTTGAACTCCTGCGTGTTCAGATCCATACTCTTTGTAAGAGGTAGCTTCTAACTAGAACACAGTCTTAGCCTCTCCTCTGCTTGGATGCATCCCATGACTCCCTGTTGCCCCCCACCCTGGCCCATGACCAAGCCACACTACACAGCTTCTCTTTTCTTTTCTCGTATAGGCTCTGCTTCTTTGTACATTTTGCTGAGTGTAACTGTGGTTCACCCCAGACAGATTGGGCAGGGATGCAGGGATGAACAAGGATCCTGCAGCTTTCATCTAGCTTCCCTGCCACCTGCCCTCCACACACTGTCTGTGCCTTGTTGGTCTACACTTGCACACAACCCTAGTCCTTCGCTCTGTGTAGTATTTACCCTTCTTGCTGCAGAAGTGATTATAAACCTTACAGCTTAGTGCAATGCCATTCATTATTTCCCAGATCTTTGACTTGGGATCATGGGTGTACCTTGGCTGGGTATTTTGTTGGGTGTCTCACAAGGTCTCCATCAGACAGTGTCCACCCTGTGTTCTGATCTGATAGCTGGACTGGGAAGAGTCTATGTCCAAAACTACTCAGATTACTGGCTGACTCCATTGATCTGGAGTTCTTGGACTGAAGTCTCTGGCTTCTTGCTGACTCTTGACTGTTGGCAGAAGGCAGCCCTTACCCCTCAGCTTCTAAAAGCTACCCGTTGTGCTTTACCATGTGGACTTAACCAGCATGGTGCCTTACTCTATCCAACTAGTGGAGTCTCTAGACCAAGTCTAACAACAGAACAGTTTTTTCTGGAGCGATACCCCATCTCCTTCGATAAATGGTTTGTTAATTGAAACTTAGAAATCCTGCTCACATTCAAGGGGAAGGGCTTCACAATGCTGTGAATAACAGGAGGCAGGGATAACTGGAGCCCCCTTGAAGTCTGTTTGCCAAACCTGAAGTGTCTTTCTTCCTTGCTGCCAGTTAATGTCCCCGAAGACGCACCTCAAGCTCTCTGTAATTGCTTCTTCTGTGGAAGAAGGAGAAGCCCATGAAAGTCTCATGGCCAGAAGGTCTGCCATCACAGCCTTCCAGTCAGAGCAGGAAGAGTTGGAGGAGACTTCACATATCCCACCGGCAGCCCAGAAGCCTCTGTTAGCTGAGATGAGAAATCTCTGAGGCAAGTTACACATTTCAAGGTGAGGGACAGAAAACACCTCAGTGCTGGCTTTTTTTGTTTGTTTTTGTTTTTTGTAAGTGTGAGCTCTTAGATTATTGAAGACTAGAGTCTGTATAACATGTTTCATATGAGGCCTTTAAGAAATACTTGTTTAAGGATAACAGACTCTAATGGCCCATGGCTACAATGGCAGCTGCACAGAATGGTGGTGTTAGTCTTACATCTATGCCTTTATTAGTGCTGCAGAAGGAAGTGAAGGAAATCAAGAGAATATCTGCACTGATGGTAGGAAGATATAAACCATGTGATTTTTACCCCTTCCTAAGATCTCGTGGCTTTAGCTGTATTTTGGAAGTGGCATTTGTTTTGCAATCACTCCCCTTACGTCTTGCATTTGGCAAACACTTGGTAAGCTTTTACTGTGTGCTTCACATTTTTATAAAACCTTGTTGTGGTTTTTCAGGTATAACTTGAGTAATGAGTAGCACCCTCCCAAAGTCACTATCAGGTCATGATTATTTTTAATACTATAAAGAAATGTTTCATTAGATCAAATTATGGTAACTCCATTTACTTTCAGCCCAGCATTGTGAAGTTATCAATGTATAATGCCTCTCTATAGTCACAGATAGAAAATGCCTAGATAAATACAATGAGGGACAGTTTTAAACCTGTAAAAAATCAATTTTCATAAGGTTACATCTTTTTACCTCTTCATATAAAACATGCTGTTTTAAAAGAGAGATTAAATATTACTCTGTGGAGTGAAATGCAAACACAAAATTATTTTTTCATTTTTCAGAGCATGTACTGGATTATCATTTATTTATGAGGCTTTTTTAATCTAGAATATATGGAAATCTTTTCTTGAAGTACAATACAATATTGAATTGGGAATGTTGTCTGACAGTTTCCTTCTTACAGTTGCATAGAATGATTCTCCTGTATGAATTTTTTAAAGAAACTTCAATACACTCTGCATTTGAAAGGGAAGATGTAATCGTCATAATCTTGAGGAATCTTTTTAAAAATGGCTTCCCTTCCTGGTCTTCTGTTTCACTAACTTTTCTGTAACAGATAATGCCTCTGTGATTCTCTGAAACCCATAAAACATCTACTTTTCTTTCTTTCATTTAAAATTTAGTCGCAACAATTGAAGCTCACACCCCTGGCCCCCCCAAGAAAGACACTGCTTAGTTAAGCATTGAGCTATGGTATGATTTATATTTATTATTTTTGCACCTTTTCCTCTTTGGAGGTATTGGGTTTGAAAGGGCACAATCTTTCATTCTAGTGTCTAAGGCAGAAGTCTTCCCATTTCTGTGTCTTTAAATATATAAATGATGAAGCCTCATTGCCCTAGAAGCAGGGAGCAGGTGGAAACGCAGACTTTGACATACTAATCCTTCCTCAATAGTCTTTCCAAAGTTAACTCCTATGTACCATCCTACACACATGGCTTACTTGACCTTTCTTTTTCTTCTTCTTCATTTCATTTTCATTCTGTGTACTAGTTAGCTATTGCCACATGACATATTGGCCCAAAAGCTTGATTAGTCTGCATGTTGCCTGTTATGGCTTTGCTTTACTCTCTTCTCAGAGAGCTCAGGCTGAAGGTGGGATGGTGAGTTAGGGCACATTCTTCCTATGGTGCTGACTGGCTGTTCCCACAATTTTGTGAGGGCTAGACTCAGACTTAGCATTCCCCATCACTTTCATTGGCCAAAGCCAGGTACATGGCTAGATCCAAATTCAGTTGGGGTATTTTACACCTCCCAAGGAGGGGAGAAGATGGAAATGAGTATTTGCTAAATAAATTTTCTTTCAGTCTTTTTGATATATAAAAGATATATACAGGATGGGCAGGGTTGTAGATAAATAGATCCATATGCTCATACATATGTTAAAATCATATATATGTATGTATCTCATATATATGTATATATTTATATCGATGCAGAAACAAATATGTATCATATATATGTGTATCTATATATGTATCTGTATCTTTATCTATATATGTGTGTATACATCTACATATATACACAGACAAATATGTATATATCTGTCTGTCTACACATATGTATGCATAGACACAGATGGAGATAGAATCTCATTCAGAGGTAGGACTCCTTCAGAATTCGGCCTTATCCCCCCAGTTCTAGCCCTGTTACAGTGAGGAAAGGGTACCTTCACACTTGGCTCATCACTTGACAAGTTTACCTTTCATGCAACTGTACATTCATCAAGAAGGAAGTTTATACAGTCCGGGTGTGATTCACCACTTTGGAGCTGGACCAGCTGGAATTTAGGGTCATGTCTTTTCACTTCCCAGTTCTGTAGCCTTGGACAAAATACTGAACCCTTCTGGGCTTTGGTTCCTAAATCGTATGAATGAAGGTGATTGTGTCACAGCTCAGAGCTCTGGAGTGCCATGGGCTGGCTTCCCCTTCACAGTCCCGGGTGAGCCTCCACTTTGTGGAGAGTCTGTTTGTGGGGTTGTCAGTGATAGGACTTCTGTTCAGCACGTGCCCTACTGACCTCGTCTGTGCTTGTGCCCTTGGCAGTTCAGTTTCAGGATCTTACTTGGGCAGGATGCATTCAAATAGGCTTCTCACTACCTATCACTTGTGCCATGAAGGCCACAGTTCTTCTAAATACCCAGTTTGTTAATTAGTATTTTCACGAGAACATCAGTAATTATTGGCCCAGATTTCATAGGAAAAAATAGTATAGATCTTTTGTTCTTGTAGAAAGGGTGCAGTGTGTTTACCGACATCATTTTGACCACCTCCTTCAGAAAGCACTTATGTAATGTTTTACGTTAACACAAGAGATAGTATACCAAGTAAGTTGTTGCTGATGGACTTTTGCCTTTTCAACAATTAAAAGTAACCTCATTCTATTAGTCTCTTGACATTTGATTTTACATTTAGTATAAATATATATGAATCAGAAATTTTATATAACATGTACGTATACTGATATTCCAAATATCCAAAGATAGATGCATAGATACACAAATAGGTAGTTGTTAGGAGCTGTTTGAAAGAAATTCATTTCCAGCTATGGGTCCTTTGGACATAGATCAATATGATGCATCAACATTATAAGCAAATGAAAATGAATGCCAGCTCCTGGTTTTCTCAAAGCATGGTTTTCTATGTGGCTTCCAGTATTGCATTTCTGACACCTGGAACACATCATAAATGCTTCAGGATGTCTGTTTTTGAGCAGTGTAATGGTGAGGATATAGGGCCATAAATGAATCTCACTTGCAATGCTATTATAGCTTTGTCGATTGTTAAAATTAATTATGAGCTCTCTTCCTTTTCAGAAACTTTTATCACAAGTAAAGTAATAGTAAAAATACATCATACCTCTTCCACATTTTTTGTTAGCCTTTGCATAGTTGTTTTTTTTTTTAACTTGGTTGATTGGTTTTCTTTTTCAGATTTTCAGCTGCTCCATCATGTTTAGTTTTCCATTTTTGCTCTTGTTTTCTTTTTGAAAAATCTTTTAGAAATGTTACAAAGCCCTTTAATGGTTCAGATTATAATTATGCAGTTCCGGCTTTGTGGGTATTAAGTACTGGGGATGAAAGGGCAAGTTTTGCTTTGTTCCTAACTCACATCTGAGTCAAAGAAATAGGTATTGAAATAAATTGCAGGTGAATGTGACACAGATCTCTGCAAGATATGGAAGACTTGAAATTAGAGGTGCGAGGGAAAGGAAGTGCAGACACCCAAGACCAGTGGTATCTGAGCCATGTTGAAGGCCAGTTGGAATTCACCATGCAAAGCAGGGGAGATCCCCAACTTGAAAGATCAGATGAATGGAAGGACATGGGCTCTCTGGATTTTTAATTCAGTTTTATTTGAATACAAACCAAGGGGTAGGAAGCAGAAAGATGAGTCTGGGAAGGAAGAAGGAGCACAGGAGAGTGCATTGAGGGAGCATGGAGGTGGGATTCCAGGAAAGGGGAACCCACCAGTCAATCTCTGAACTTGGCTGTTAAGTTTGAAAGCTAATGGGAACCCAGAGATCATCTCTCTCTGCCCATCACACATGGAGAAACAGGCAAGAAACAGTTGAGTCTCCAGCTTTTCAGCTGAAGAAAACAAGTATCATCTGCCTTATAAGGTAGTTGTGAGGAATAAAAGGAGAGAACACTCTCCTTAAGTCTCCTAAAGGGGTGGCTAGAATACTCTTGTGCATTCCTATTTGCAGTGAAGTTGCTTTGAAAACCCACTGAAACCCTGGGGAAACGTCACCACTTCACTCTAAACCGTGCACTTCAGTTCTAAATACAAAAGCATCGGGGCTTAGAAATCTGCGTGATGGGCCTGGTCCAGGTGTGAAGGTGGCTTCCTATTACCTGTGCAGTTCCTGCCTCCCCTACCAGACCGCAAACTCTCTGAGAGTAAGGGCCATGTTTACAATTTTCTTTGCCAAAAGAGGCGTTCAGTCATGGCTGAGAACCAGTCGCAGATTGATTTCCTCTGTGATTCCAAATAAATGACACCTTCTTTCATCTGAATTAGCCCAGTGGAATCAGGCACTCCTGGCAGAACCCCAAGGTGTTGCCCATCGTGATCGCATCACCACGGCCAGGTTGCCGAATGGAAGGACTGAGCAAATGACACAGAAATAACTTCTTTAGCATAGGCACACTTTTCTACAACATTAGCTTTATAATCCCAAAAGCTCCGGCATCCATAAATTATAGGAGCCGCCCTGACACTATCTGGTTTGCAAAGTAGACGAAGGGTTTCAAGCTAGAATTCAGCTCTGTGGAGAGTGCAGTGGTGAGAAAATGAGGAGCAAGAGCAGTCTTCTGTGAGAAATCTTTTACATTACTTGCTTTCTAATGTCACTGGTGATGGATATATTATAGTGCATTCTTTATTAGAGTATCTTCTCTGAACACCTCCGTGTCCTTCCTCCTTCGTAGGTATCTCTCTCCCCAGGTGGTATTTCCTGGCCCTGAGTGTAGCTGAGTGGATTTCTGAAAGATATCTGTGAACTTGCCATGTAAAAAAAATCAGCCTTTGGTCACATTAGAGTTGTTTCGGTGGCGTGTTTTACATTGAAAAGCTTTATGGGAAATCTGGTTTTTAATTGTACTTGTATCTGCATAAAGTGAAAAATATGGCATTCCATAACAAGTATTTTAAAAATATTTACAACTCTAATTTTATAAAGAAAAAAAGTTACATATGGTCATTTGAACTAATTGCTAAAATGACACTACGTTAATTAGGTAATTAAAGGTCTTGAGCATGTGGCTATTGTATTCATTGGGCTGGAAGCCAACATTTCTGTAGCGGAGAAAATGGGTTAGCATAATTCAAAATTCAATTGCTGTACCCTTTTTCATATGAATAGATAATACAAAAGGAGTCTTAAATCTGGATTGGAAAAACTAACAGGAACTGGTTTTATTTTAATTGAGTTTTAAAGCAGTTCTAGGCCCTCTTTCCTTTACAGTTTAATGCTTTGTGACTGAGACTGCCTGTTTGGTGGTCTTACAGCCTCACATGGTAATGGTGATGATGGAGATGATGGTGATGGTAACCCTTCGAGTTTATTGAGAAGCCTCCAGGAATATAATCTTTACTAGTAAAATGCCTTGACATGCAAGAGCAAAGCCTGTTTCCCTTCTCTTCCTGCAGCTCATTGGAAATAGAGGGATGAGAGTGGGTTATACCTGGGCATTTTTTTGGTGTCTTCAGCCGATGAAGGTTATTTGTCAGGAGATTATCTTTTGTAACACCAAGTTCCTTACCTTTGGATGACAGGACTTAATAGGAAAGTTTTCCCCATAACAACTAATATCATAAGTTGATTTCATATCCTTTTATTTTATAAAGTTTTGTTTATCAGGTTTGTCATCCTCTATTTGAAATTAAAATGTGTGGTCTCAAGATGACCTTACAGTAACTGACCCCCAAATCTAATCACTCTTCGCACCTGTGAAAATCGACAAACATGTCAGGTGTAACTTGTGGCATCAAAAGAGTGTTTTAAATATTTCATCTGGAGGCAAGGCAAAGATCATTTTCAGGTGAGTCTTCTGAGAAGGAGCTCTGTGCTGTGCTCATGAACATCCCTGGTCTATCCAAGCCATAATTGGCACTCATTATCTGGGTTTATATAAGCAGAAAATGTACGGTCATATGTTCTGCACGAGTGAATTATCGATTGCATTTACGGCCAGAAGAATGTTCCTAAGTGGTCAATACACGGCCCGAGAGTGTCAGGCGAAGGTAAAAATAAAGCAAAATCTATATTTTTGATAGCAGTTGCTGCTGGGTTGTGTTACACTTGTCATTTGAGGTTACTGTGGAATGTGGGTAATTTTATTAACATAGATGAAAATGCAGCATCAAAACACATTTCCTTATCAATAGAAAGCAGTTATGTTTTTGTACATGTCAAGTTTTATCTTTCTAAAAATCATGAACTAAAAACATCTTAAAAAAATCATGATATTGCCTGGCTTTCTTGATGTGTAAAGAGAGTTCAAAGGTTTGTATAGGTTTAGCTTTATGTAAAACTTCATGTCCGATTCTTATATTTCAAATTATTGACCAATGCCGAGGCACAAAAATGTCACTGGTCCAATGGTTGTCCCTTCCCCTTTTTATTAATTTATGTTTGCAGTTTATTATGATTATACTCATTGTGGGGAGTTGGTACACATATGTTACACATCTTAATTCTCCACTTTCCTCCCCATCTCCTTCCTCCATCTCTTGGTTCCCTTCCATTTTGGAATAGTACTTTCTCCTTGTTTTACATGGTGTGTCTTTTATTTTGACCTTTAATTTATTGGATCTTGATTAGTCCAACCTTGGTTTGATACACACCAAGCATCTGTGCTTTGTCATTTGTAGCAAGTGGCTACTGACACCCTGTGTAATAGTAAATGTGTTATGCATAGTTAGAGTTAATAGGCAGATCTGTATCAAAATGAGCTGAACAGTGGCTCCCAGATTTTTCCACTCAGGAATCCTTATTGTGCCCCCTGATTTCAAAATATCCCCATGAGCTATCATTTCCTAGGTGGGTTAGGTGAGCCCCTTCCCTTCCACACAGTGCATGTGTTCCCATCCACTGATGTACTGGCATCTTACTTTGTGCCATAATGCTGCGAGTTTGTAGGACAAGGGGGTGAGGAACAGGACACGTCAAGTGCACCTGTTCAAGGTCACCTTTAGGTAGAGAAATAGGACTCCACAGAGAGTTGGTGAATTCTCATTTTCCCTCTCTGAGCAGAGCTCTTGAGCAACACAAGAAGTTGGTAGAACTGACTCTTTTGTTCTTTTTCTTTTAACTTTTATTAATTCGTGTTTGCAGTACGTACTGACTACATTCATCGTGAAGACTTGGTACATGTACACAGCACATCTTAATTCTTTTTACTCCCCTTTGACCCCCACCCTCCATCTCTTGGTCCCCTTCCCATTTAAAAAAGATATATTGAACCTTTTGTTCTTGAAGCCTTTGTCTTAGTGAGGTCCTTACTTGGACCATCTCTTAAAATTTTTAAAGGTGTGCATTTTATGACTGGTCTATACACATGGGCAGCTGCTTTGCCTGATATTCAACCTAAGGAGGAGGTCTAGCTGGTGTTGGAGCACCACTGGCTGTCTTGGTCCTTCTGAGACAGGGCATAGCTGGCCTGACAAAGGCTGTTGGCATTTCAGGATTTCAGGTGAAATTCTGACAGTCCTGAGGCTTGCTTCCTGCCCTGGCTCCAGAATCTAACCTACTCCATGTAACAGGAGGGCCCCTGCAGCATCTTCTAAGGATCTTAAAATCACTGCTCAATGGTTCTGTTAAGGAGGGCTTTGTTTTTTCTGAAGTAGAATCTCTGATCATAAAATCTCAGCTTTGTGGCAGGAAAGACTTGGCAACAGTTCCCTGAGAAGAGACCTGGGAATGTCAGGGTTCTGCATTCATCTTCCCTAGCTGGGACTGGTTTAGTGATAGCATAATGATAAGGCAAGTGCCTTCAATGTCAAAGCACAAGGCAGCAGAGGTCTGGCCCAGGAGCCCGTACCTGAGGTGGTGCTAGGAATCCAGAAGGTTTTGAGTTAAGTGCTTTTGACACACAGAATCAAAAGTCAAGGGCGAAGCTGCCTTTTAAGTGCTCTTTCTGAAGAGTCCACTGCAGATGTAATTGAGCCTCTCAGGTGAAGAGCTTTATTAGAGCAAAGCTGGTTAGTGTTGCATACCTATTTGTGTGAATATTTTAGGCATCTTCACACAACTGCTTCGTGACATTGCTGAAGGTCCCCAGGTTTTTGTTTTTTTTTTTTGTCCTCCAACCGTTCAAGAAGGAAAATGCCACCGCAAAAATATTATCTAAGCTGTGCCATTCACTGTGGTCTGAAGCAGCCCATCCCTGCCCTGTGTGATCAGGGTGTGTAATTATAGTTATTGATGTGTTTATTTTCTCTCTTGTACACCAGACTATAAGATTCATGAGGCCCAGGACTGTGTCCAGCTTGATCATTTCTGCTTCCTCAACACGAATACAAGGCCTGGCACAATCATTGTCATCATTTTTATGGTCATCATCACCATAGTTCACATTTGCACTCCACAGTGTGTCAGAGGCGACAAGAAGGGCTTTATGAGAATTGTTTCCAGCCATAAATTCAAAAGTGAAAAGCAAATTTGCCAAGAGGAAAATAGTTACATTTTGGATTACAAACACTTGGTTCTGCAACATCGGGGTACTAATTTCCAGACTTGGGATTTTGTACCATGGTACTGAACCTGTGACTTCCCATTTCCTCATCAAAGTGGAAGAGTGATTCCTATCTGCCAAGGTCACACAGAAGGATTGGTTCAAGCCCAGCTTGCAGAGGAGGCAGATACAAGGGGTGGAGGTGATTTTTTATGTGTGTTTTTATGTGGGTGACATGGGTGTGCTATTGAGTGAAAGAAACCAGACACTTTGCAGAACACATATTCTATGAGACCATTTGTGTAAAGGTCAAAAGCAGGTGAGAGAAATCAAAATAGTCACCACCTTGCTCATGGGTGGGGATCTTTTGGGCAGTGCGGTTCTGGGGATAGAACCTATGTTTGAGCTGTATCCCCAGCAGAGGTGTGATCTTAACAGACAGGCAGGGAGCCTTCTGGCATCCTGAGAGTGGAATGCTTTGCATATCAACTCACTGACAGGATGGTACAGGTGTGTGTGCACGGAAATGTTTCATCAAGCTGCACGTTCCACATCTGTGTACTTTTGTACATACCAATAGTGCCTCAGAAAATGTCCATGCTTTGAGAGAATTTTCCTCCTGCCTCAGTCAGTCACAGAGTGGGTTTCCCCAGCAGCTGAGGTACTTGAGGGCCGGTGGTGAAGATGTGAGAGGCTGAAGTGACCTTCTGCCCTACTTTTCCAATCTGCTGAGGCCTCTGGCCCTGGCCTTTTCAAAGGCATTTATGGACCTGTTACTCAAAACCTAAACCTAAAAAGAAATTCCTCAGTAGCATCCCTGCACAACCTAAATATAGTGTCAGATTTACAAGGCTGTAGTTCGGACCACCCCAGGGCTATTTCTGACCACAGGGACTGCTTAAATGGTGTGGCTCATAAAAAGTAGCCTGCAAGCTCAGACCAAATGTTGATCTATTTAGGGCCAAGCAGAGACGAGGCCTTGACAGCGGTTCTCCCTGAAGTAGGCTCCTAGGCTGAATGGAGACCATTGTCCAAGCTGCTGCACAGAAGCCCAGGAATTTCTTAGCATTCTGTCCCTTTGGAGATGGACCTCTTGGTTTGGAGATTGTCCTAGGTGGCTTGGACCAGCTCCCTAAAACTGGATATACTCTTGGGCCTCCAGCTGGACTTTTGATAGCCAAGAGGGCATGGCATTTAGTGCGCACAAGGAAGCCATCAGTTTCCCATATCCTTCCCTTATCTTCATCTCCATGGCAGTCCCATCAGGGCTCCCTGACTCATGCTGCTTTTTAAGTCTCTTCCCAGCATAGTCTCTCTCTTCTTTGCTTAGGTGTGGCTCCCTCTTTAGAGGCCTGGATCCTGTCCTTCCTGTTCACCACGATACTCCTTACTCTTCACCCTATGGCTCAGAGTCCCTACTCACCTTCTGGAATCTCTCATTTTCTTCTGCTCCATCCTAGCTGCAGCTCTTCCTTCCCTTGAGATGTTAGTTTTCAGACTCCTTATGAAATCTTTGCTCTAGTTACCCAAGCTCAGGTAAGCCTCCCCATGCCTCAGTTTCCTTCCTTCCTCCTGAGGTGGAGGATAGCTCTAGATTTCTGAAATACTCATTTAGTTTGGTCTCTCTAGTTGAATGCCAGTTATCGTCTTTAGTACCTGTTGTGTGTCAGTTGCTGTATTAGATGCTGTCACTCGTTATCTAATTTAATTTCACAACAACCTTAAAATATACATCTTAGGGCTGGGGATTGAGCTCAGTGGCACCGTGACTGCTTTGCAAGCGCAAGGTCACAAGTTTGATCCCCAGTACTGAGAAAATGGTGAATGTAAAGAATTAAATAACTTGCTGAGGGTGAGCACGTCAGACTTCAATATTAGGAATATCTTGAATTTATTGAGTGCCAATTGCATGTTTGGGATTGTGCTAAAATTTTCATATAGGTAATCTCCTTCTATTTTCACTATGACCCCGTGATGAATATACCATTGTCATCTTTTTGTCATAGGGGAATTTCGATATAGAACGGTTAAGCAAAGCACCCAACACCGTCCATCTATAACTGTTGGAGCCTCAAAAAAATCTCAGATTACTTGAGTCAAAAATTCATGTTGTTTCCTTTATACACATCGCATCCCTTTTTATCCTTGGTTGAAAATTCCTTCCCCTTGTTTTAATACACAAGATAGTATTCTAGGATTCTACAGTATAAGAATTTAAAAATCTCTGTTGTTATGAGGTAAGCCTGCTATGTGATAATGGCTAGCATTCTTTTAAAATTTTCATAATTCAAAGAAACCAACAAAATGGAGCATAACTCTCCTGTAAGAATTTTAAAAAACAACACTCCAGCAACTCTGCTACAGAGTTTTATCATCATCCCATTCATAATTGATTCCAAACTTGCATGAATCTTTCAAGATAAGTGTCTTATTGATTATCCTGGAAACAAGCGATCACTTGGTGTCCTGAGGTTCCCTCACCACCCTCCCTTGCTTACGGTAAATGGAGATGTTGATCAGAAGAAATGTCACTCTTCATTGGCATTAGACACGTGGGGCGTTTTAGGCCTCAGGTATGGGACGGAAGCAGCCCGGATAAAGAGGTGTTTGATCAAAGCCATTGCCTCCTTTTGAGGAGCCAGAGACAAATGTTGAACTATTGGATGATCTTTGTGCCAGATTTACTTCCTGGTGAATATGCAAAATACCCAGTGGAAAATGACTCTGCTTTCAGCAAACATCAAATCTCTGAAGTGACATCCTTTTTCTGCATGTTTACTTCTGGATATGAAAATCGAGCTGGCCTTTTTCTTGGAAATGATTGGAGTGTTTATAAGTGACTCAGCCTCTTCCTTGTAGCTATGGCAAATCAGACCCTGCATTCAGCCTAGCTCTGGGAAGCCGAATCTGCTTCCTGCTTGGCTGTCAGCTGTACTGCAAGGTCCTATCCTTTTGCACTGTTGCATGCTGGTCCTGCTTGCACACAGGGAGGGCCAGTACCAGCCAGGTAAACAGAGGAATGGAGAAGTTTTCCTGGGAGGCTCCATTTCTGCAGCTGAAGCCTGTGAAATCTTCTCCTGGTGACAGTTGCCCAGATTTGAGCAGGTTGGCCATTTGACTGACTCTTTGTATTTAAGTGCAGTTAATGAGGATTCAGGTCTTTTCTTTCATTGAGTAGATTGAATTCTTGAGACTGCCACCAGTGAAAGGCTCAGTCTATATCCTGTGTAACCAGATGAGCTTTACTGGGAGGAAACACATGCCCAACAAGTCTGCCCTTTCTTGGACTCAGACATATTTCTGAAGTGGCCTAGTACCTTTGATGTGGATCATGAGCATGAGTAAAACACTGTTCATTAGAATCATAAAATTTACCAAGAACACCTGGAGAACCAACCCGCGAGTCTATTCTTTTTCTCTAAATGAGGACACAGAGGCTCAGAGCAAGTGAGGCCCCTTGGTTCCTTGGGCTGATCCCCCTTGAGTCTTTGTCTTGTGTTCATTTCAGCATGCGATGTCCCAAGTACCTCCAAAGGCCGCTGACATCTATGGGGAACATGTCACGGTTCATTTAGCATCACTTCACAGTACCTGTCCCCTATGGGGCACTGAGCATGAGGAGCTACGCTTGACAGGTATCCCTGTGGTGGTGGTGGTCGTGGTGGTGGTGGTGGTGATGATGACGATGATGATGAAGGAGGCTCATGGGGAGGAGGAAGAGGTTACCTGGCTTTCTCTGGAAAAAATGACCATTCTCTCCTTTCTCCCTATCTGTACTGTTTTACTATCTGCACCACTATGCAAAGCCTCCAAGACATTTTCCTTATGTGACTCATGCAGTGTCTTTTGACCTTGAGAGATACCTGTAGATTGTCTCCCTTGTCTTTGTCTTTCCCCCAGCCAATACCATGTATCTTATCATGCAGCAGCGAGTTTAGTATTCATGTTGGGGCCATATTTCTTCAGGTTTCTTGTTGTAACTGTCAAGGAGGGAACAGAAGGAGAAAGGCACAAAGGAAAGAGATAGAACAGAAAAGTGGAAGTGAAGAATGTTTGGGGCCATTCTTTATTGACCTTCCTTGATGGCAGCTAGGCCTCCTGGTTCACCCAGCTGTGGTTTTATTGACAATCACTTCAGCCTTGTTGGCATCCCAGGGCTTGTAATGAGTTGGACCTGGCGGCTTCCTTCCTGAGCACCATGTGGCCACTACCCCACTTCTTCTCTCACCACGCCTCCAGCCTTGCAGGGCCCCTGGAGCAAAGAAGCTACCATGGGGAAGAGACTGCTTAAGCTCTTCTCAGAGAAGAAACATAACCAGTAATTGGATGATATGGTGCCTCAATTTCCTGTAAAAAGACAGACTTATGAAGGCAACAATAGAACCTACAGTGTGTGACTCTTCCCTTTCTTTTGACTCCCCCTTATGTAATTGCTTCATCATCTGTTTGTTGATGTTTTCTTCTTTAATTTCCTTCTTTTCCTTTTTTCCTTTCCATAGGATGAGAAATATGGAACTTTTACCCTGATGCTTCTTAGCTGGCAGGAAAGATCAGAAGCCCTTAAGGGATGAGGGTCTTTGCATACAGTGTTGGTATTTCTTAGAGTTTTTCCAGGAGGATTTTATTTCTCCCTTTATTGTCAGTAGTTGGCAGACTTTGTGTTTCTTCTGTGTGCCAGGCCTTGTGATAAGGCCCGTGTTCACAGGAGTAAGTAAAACAATTCCTGCATGTGGGAAAGCAGCTAGCATGTGTATGTGGAATCACACTGGGGATTAGGAATGGAAGCGAGTGTGTGGAATGCTCCCACCATCCTGAGGTCATGTGAGCGCCGGTTATTTAGCTCAGTGGTTCCTCTGCCTGCTTCACAAGTGCAAGTTCCTGAGTTTGGTCCCTGGTACCAAAACAAAGGTGATACATACTGAGGTCATGTGGGTGTCTGGACAGGTCCAGCGGGGCAGTGGTGGTCAGGACAGGTGCGGGAAATGCCCCTCCACTCTAATGTCATGGGAGCAGCTTGCCGAGGACAGGACTGTCTCCTTTGGGGAGAAAGGGAGGATTTTGCAGGGAGCAACCTAGATAAGAAAAATTGAAAGCACTAATTGCATTTCTTGATAAATTGCAGCACTAGGGTGCAGAGGAGACACAGCTAGGCTCTGCTCCAGTTTGTGTTCAGCTGAAGAGAAATGTCTTATAACTCAGTAAAACAGTTTGAAATCCAAAGCCTTTGAAGAGAGGAAGTATCGAAAGGATGCTTCTTGTACATTACACGAGGGATCCTCAAGGTCGGGTGGAGGAGATCAATACCACTTCTGGTGGGTTTTGTTTGCACAAGTTGATTTCCGGCAGATTTTTCTGTAAGCTCACGTGGGAGGTGGGCCTGCGATGGTGGCAGAGGAGCGGCCAGGAATGTACAGGGTGAGCCGGCCGCATGTCACACTTTTCCTTCCTAAGTCGGAGGTTCTGCGTGTGTAAAAGGGGGTGCATGATCCCTACTCTCACTGGTTGAGACACGCTGGGCTGCATGACGTGACAAGCTCCAGTCATTGCAGTTGCTATAGCATGAAAATCTTCGTCTAGCTCATTCTGAAGTGGAGACATGGGGCAGTCACAGAGGTGGCCTGTGGTGATCTATAATTCCCCGTCAGCTTTTTCTGCATTATGAAGCTTCTTTCTCCATTTTTTAATTTTTCAATAGAGGTGCAGTGATTTCAGATGTCATAATCAGATGGTATATTTCTGTAGGAAAAATTCACCATCTCCGGGTGTGTGTCACCTTTGGGAACAAGGGAGCCTTCCCTAAATCCCTTCAGAAGACTTATCCTGACCTGTCACTGGCCAGAGCTGTGTCAGGTGCCTGCTTCTGCACAGCTTCCTGTGGCACATCCTCTGTGATTAGGAGCTCAGGCCACTGAAGATTCATAGGAGGTCTGTGACTGTCCCTTTATAAAGGTCTGTCTTCCCTCACGCCATCGCCCTGCACATTCGTCTCCTCTGACACCTGTCTCTTTCACCTGTGCCCCAGATTTATAGTCCTTATTTAAAGATTGTGGTATGATGGATGCATGTGACCCCAGACACCTGAGTTTTGAATTCATCACTATTTCCTTAAATCAACTTTCATTGAGTTCTCAGCATCTCAGTTTACCGGGCTGTACAATGGGGACAATCTGCCTAACTTTGTTGTTTTGGAGAGAACAAGGTAAAGTAATTATTATAAAGTACCTGATCCTAGAACTGCTTCCCAAAGAGGGAGGTTAACCTTGCCTGGACTGGATGGGGTTGCCTCTGGGGTTCTTTACCTAGTGTGAGGAAAGCTGGAGTCAGACCTCAGTCTGGAATGACTGTGGAGCTTGTCTGAGTTCCTACTGCTGCCTCTGTCTTCCCCACAAGTGTACAAACTCGCTCAAGTGACTATGAGCGCGAGTGTTTGTAACAATGAGCCTATCGACTTCTTACTTCAATACATATCCAGATTTATTATCCCTCAAGGTAAGCATCGATTTTACCTTTGTCTCCGTCAATATTTACCTCTGAAGTCAATATGTGTGGAGATTCACCTCAGCTGCAGTCAATTTCCATTCCGTATTACAATATATGATGTACATATGTGAAAATAAAGAACACCGGAGCATTAAAAAAAATGTCTGGCAGTCAAGGAAGCTTCTTGTAAACGGATGTGATGTTGTTCCATTTTGTTGTTTTCACGGTATCTCTGTTCAGAGGTCAGATTCTGTTTTGCTAAGTAGAAAGTAGGTGTTCTGTGCCAGTAGGTGGGACTTGGGGAAGGGTAGCATCATATCAAAGCAATCACTTAATGATATGGAACTATATAATTTCTGGAGAGCTCCTGGATTAAATTATAGCCATGAAAACATAAGCATGCAGCAGATGATGAAATAGATCAGAGTGGGAGAGGAGGGGAGGAAAAGGAGGGAGCGGAAGTGGAGTTACTTCTTCTTCATGATGATGACCCCTACAGGTGGAATACAAGGCCGGGCACATCTTGCAGCCTAGACTGGAGGCCGAGTGGATACATGAGGAATCCCGTTTGGAACCCAGTGGTGGTGGCACATTCTTCCACACAGAGGAATCAAAACAGTCTGTCCAGGGCTGTGGCTGCTCCGCAGTCGTCAGTGACCCGGGCCCCTTTTCCACTTCCACTTTGCCACACCACTGCCCCTGCACAGTCACCTGCTGGTCCACAAGGTCCGGGTAGCATGAAGGGAAGAAGACTGACTTCCTTCCTCCCAAGGAGCCTTCGAATGTGCCTCCCCCAATACTCCTGCTTCCTTCTCCTTGGCCATGATTTAGTCACCAAACCTGAAGAACTGCTGGGGGTTTGGGGCATGTGACCTTCAGCACTGACACGTTGTGCTACGAAAGTGTGGAGGCCCTGGGGCCAGTGGATATTCTTCAGCAGTGCTCAGTTTTGCTGCACCAGGCAGTGTGGCCCATCCTGACCCTCTTGAATTTCACTTTATTGTGTTTTTCTGGGGGGGTGTAGCTAAAAGTTTGCCCCCCCCCCCCCGGCATCATTTCCTGTCACAGGAGTACTGCTTTATGCTACCTCATTTTCCTTTGTGATGCACCAGCCTCTCTTCACCTCAGAGGTGGAGGGGGCCGTCATTAACCCGGTCCCACTGCCATCAACTGTAGTGGCAGGAGAAGGTACAGGGGTGACTCACACAGCACCGGACCCTGGCCAGGGTGCAGGGCAGAGGGGTGAGGAGATATAAAGATGGTGTTCTGCGTGCCCCTGCAGAGTCTCTTCTGCTGCAGAAGCCCCTGGGTCCCCTGCCCAGCTGACCCCACGGCCCCACCATGTGCCAGCATTTTCCAGGTTACCTGAAGAGAGGCAGCTTGAACCAGAGAACAGAAGAAACAGAGCCAGAGCCAGCAAGTGTGAAAACCCAGGGTACTGGGGAGCCCCCGGGTCAGCTGATCTAAGCTCTTCTATGCTGCAGTGAAACAGCATCTCTGGGTTTCCTCCCTAGCAGTTGGAGAGCGAAGTGAATAACCACGATTTGCCTCTGAACCCCACATTGCCACAGCCAGCTTGTGTAATCCTTAACACTGTAGAAGTCTCAGTTTCTTCCCCCACCAAATGGGAAAATATCAATTTGAGGATGAGATGCAGAAATGTTTGTAAAGACCCCAGCGAGAGCATTATAAAGTCAGGAATCAATTTTTCCTTCCCCTGGCTTATTAGTGCCTATCCGTTAACCTCTCCTCAGCCGAATCCACAGGAATCCCGAGGGCCTTCTTCACCCCATGTATGAAGCCACCCCTGTGCATATGTGTGCACATCAATTCCTTTTACCCCATGCAGTGCTGCAAGTCAGTGCTGGGTTTTCCCAGGCTCTTCTCAGCAGTAGTCCACAGCTAGAAAGCCCAGCCAGCTCCTCCTTTTGTGCTGGTAGAGACTCTGCTACCTGACTTTGGATAAAGAAGGCTGAGTGTGGCCCACCAAGTCTCTGGGTTTCTTCAGTATAGCTGGCCTACAGCTTACCCCATCCACTCTACCAAGGTCCAAAAACAAACACAAAGTGTAGATCCCCCGCTTACCGCAACCCAGCGTGGCCAGGTGGCAGAAGCCACGACCTTCCCACTTCTGCCTTGTTTCTGGAAAAGTCTGATATTCCTCGTACAATTGGGCAATCTGCATTTAAAGGATACTCCAGGCATCACCCGGGAAACTTGGTGCCTAATAGGTAGCTAATAGATGCCTAATAGATTTTCATGGGCTGCGCTTGACTCCTTTGCCCCCTTTTGCCACACATAGGCTACCTCCGACTTGACACTAATTTAAGTTTTTATTTATTTATTTATTTAGCACTCTGAGAATGCTACTGCCCCACTCCCTTGGGATGTAAATTAAAGCAATTTCATTTTCATAGTTCTTCTGTTTCAAATCCCTCATTGTTTATTTAAATAGCATCTGATGCATACTGCAAGTAAAGAATTATAATTAAGCGAACAAGAAGAGCTGGTCTCTCAGGGAAGCAGAGATTTCCTCTCACAGTAACCCCATCCTTACTGTCAGAGGCCTGTGGAGAGGAGCCCCCAGCCCAGGGAGCCAGCAGTCTTTGGGGAAAGAATGTGTCCTCCAGAGACCAGGATCCAGGCTCAGGCTGTGGGCCACGCAGGGCTGCTGCAGTGGAGGTGGCTGTGGGACAAGACTTGGCAAACCCTGCGACAGAGGTGGCGGGAAGGATGCGCCTGTAGCCATAGCTCCAGGAGACTTGGAGTCTAATAATAGCCTATTCCAGCAGAAGGCCCTGCCATAGCGAGCAAGGGAGGGGCTAAGGCCACTGCAAAATGGAACTGTTTCCTTTCCTCTTTCCCACAACTGGAACTCAAGCCTGTTCTTTCTCACCCACCTTGAGAGTCTTCTCCTTGGTTGTTTCCATCCTGCAGCTGAAAGCCACAAGACCCCGGCTTCCCTCCGGCACACACACACTCACTCGCACAGAGCGCTTTGGCTGGGACCTTATGTCCATGAAGGGACCCTCGCCTTGTCATTGTAATGAATGTGGTCCTCAGCCAATTGGTGGCTGTCCGTGGCTGTGGGTGAGGTCCCATTTATCAAACTTGCAGTCCTCAGTGTCCGCCCTCCATCCCGCTCACCCACCTCGCAGGGTGAGAAGGATCATGGGCAGCACCACTGTCTCTTGACCTTCCAGTAGGCATCCTGAATGTGTGAGCCATATCTAGAGTGACCCTGAAGTGGTACCGTGAGCAGCTGTCATCAGAAATCTGGATCCCATCAAGTAGGAAACTTTGAAGGGCAGTGTTCAGATGGGCTAAGATGTGTACTGAGAGGGTAAAAATGCTAAGTTATGCAACTAGGAATAGTTTTTCACTCTTTGTTCTTTCTTCTCATTTCTCCCTGCCCGCTGTCCCAGGAATTGAACTCAAGACCTTGCTCTTTCCAGGTAACCATGGCACCACTGAGCTAAATCCCTAGCTCTAGCTCTCTGTTCATTCTTATATTCAGTTTCTATAATCATACCAGAGGTGATTGAAATACATAGTGAATGTTTCAGTTTTAAGAATGTCTGACAGTCCAAACCACGTTACCACGAATCCCCTCAGAACATCCCCTCTTTCTCTGAATACCCATCCCACCATGTGTGACATTCCCTGAAGCAGTTCTGGAATTCTCTTTGTCAGTGTCTTTATAAGGTGTGATCAAAAATCAGGTGAATAAAAGACAGGCTCGTAAAAATATGACAGTGTGTCTTCATCCACCTTTTTCACCAGATCTGGCACAATGTGACTTCTGGCTCTTCTCTGGAGTCAGAATGCCCATGGAAGGTAAATATTTTCACTTGACTTAGGACATCGAGTCAGCCATGAGAGCAAACCTAATGACTCTTCTGAAAAAGGACTTCCAGAGCTGCTTCAGAAAGTGCCAAAAATGAGGGGATTCAAAGCCAGAGAGAGCGTCTTTTACTGTAATGTGTCCTTCGCTGTCGTTTTAAAGTTAAATATTCACTGTATTTTTTGATTATACCTTACATATATGCACATATATACGTAAACATGCATATATACATGTAAAACTGCACGATAAGTGTTTAGCAGGCATGGATATGAAATATAAAACAAAAAGCAAAATCCACAGTTTCTCTGTAGGGTTGCATACTCTGTATTCACCACCTTGGTTTATCTTTTGGTTTCAGGCAGTGAATGTATTTTGAAATCCGACCTGGCGAGGCTCTGGGCTGGATCTGGGTCTGTGGGCTTACTCGCCATGGTCCTGGCCTACAGGAACATTTTGTGTAACGGGGAGGTGTAGGGTGCATCGAGGTTGCAGTGAGGGAACAGGGGAGCTGCAGACGCCAGAGCAGATTGAGCTGGGTCCCTCAGAAGTGCCAGGGTAGCTCCTGAGCAGCTCCTGAGTGTGAGGGTGTCGGCGAGGGGAAGGGTGAGCAGGGACAGCCGGCCAAAATGGTAAGAGACCCAGGGCTCTGGAACTTGCCAGAGTCGAGGCCCATCCTGGGGGGAGACATGGCTTGTGTCATCTCAGGCCAGCCAGGACACTCTACTGGGACATAATCAGGACCTTGTAGAAAGTAGGGGACAGACCCTACTTCACCAATTGAAAGAAAGCGTTCATGGTAAACACACATCTGGAAACATGAAATCATAGGAATCAGCAGGAGTTCTGCTCCTCTGATCTCCCCACTCTGATTTCAGCAGTGGTGAAGGCTGGCTTGGAGGGGTGGGAATCTCACATACCTTTGGCCTAATTTCCACAGCACCCACCCCTGTAAGTCTTTCTCTGTAAACCTTCAGTTCAAGTAACATACACATCCTAGCTATGTTAATGCAATTTAAAGACAAATCTTTTGAACCTCTTGCAGTCTTCCTCCTGCAGTATGATTTCTGGCCCCCTTTGCTCTCATACACAGAAATTCTGGAGCTACCAGTGGGTCTGGGTGCTTACAATCTGAAGGCCATTGTCTTTGTGAAAATGATTCCTAAGCTGATGCTTTGGTGATCAGTGTATGACTTTATGGAGGGAAAATAGCTTAGCAAGCACGCCTTAGAGTAGACCCAAAGACCCTATGAGCTTTTATGACATGCATAAGACCTGTTTCTGTTGCTTTCTTGCTGTCTAATACAGCTATCTATCCATTCACTCCCCATCCATCCATCCACTCACCCGTCCATCCATCCATCCATCCATCCATTCATCCATCCATCCATCCATCCATCCATCCATTAAACAGATACTATTAGCACCTACAGTGTGCCAGGCACTGGACTGAGTACCATTTATATGCTAATTTATGTTTGAGTTCCAGGGTTGCTTTTTGTAATGCTTTCATCAACAGTTTTTTACCTGAACTGGGGAGGGCTTTTAGGGTGCACAGTTTTTAAATGATGCCCCTGTCCATCACCTAGCACCCACCTACCCCAGCTGCCACAGACTCTGCCATGCACATCACTCTCTGCATTCAGAAACAGAGCTGGTGACCTGTTTTAAGAAAGGTTGAAAAGCCAACACTTAAGATTTTTTCTGGCAACCTTCAAATTAACCTTATTAGGCTTGCTTTATTTGTTTTCTTTCATCTTGCATGCTTTTATGGTTTCCAAACGCCTAAATTGTGCTCTTACAGTGATCTTCTGTAGTATGTCTCAATAGTCAATACTTATTTAATAGGAATCACAATGTATGAGTTTATAATATATATATATATTTTTTTTTCCACAAATAAACTGAATGTTTGCCAAGCACTCTCCCCCTCATTTTTCCTTTTTAAATTCAGAAATTTCTAGTTGTGTTTATTCCCCTCGTCAGCATACTTTATCATATCAAAGCCTTTTCAGACACTGTAAAACTACTGAGTTATGTTTGGGTCATGTTTTGCGGTATGCCCTTTAATACTGTAGCTTTAGAAATGCAATTTTCAGCCTCTGCTTATTAGAATATGATAAAGTATTCCTGGTCTATGTCCAGCTCCACTAATCTCCAGACTGTGCTTCATGAATTAAGCATGAAGATTTTAGTCAATGTGCTTTCAAAGACCAATGTTTAGGGAATCATGGATTTTCTACAAGCTGAGGGAGAAATCTATAATAGGAAGAACTGATTTTCAAACATCATATTCCCAAGAAGAAATGACCAGTTCTGGCCCAGAAACAGAAAATATTTCTCTATCAGAATATTGTAGAACCAGTTAAGACCACATTGTGCGATTTAGTTTATTAAGGGGATGGTATTTAAAAATGTGTAAGACCATCTATCACACAGGAGGATTTCAAATGACTGCTTATTTTGGAAAGCTCATGCAGATTGGGTTCACATCAAGAGGGGAATGCAAATTGAATTTATAAGGTATTATTAACTTTCCCCTCCTCCCTCCTTCCCCACCTCTTGCCCCTTTTAGTTTATTTTACTTCTTGCAATTTGACAAATCACCAGAGATCTCTTTCCAGGGAGAGACATCCTACCTGGGGGAGAGACTTCGAGTACTCACCTACTCGTTAACTAGCTACCTTGTGGGTAGACAACATGCAAGACCCCAGTGTGTCTGTCAGTATGGTGTGTCTCGAGGCAGTCAGCAGGCAGACACTTTGAAAGCAAGTCTCCTGTGTTGTCAAAGCACTAGGTGAACTTGGAACATCTCTTCACTAAAATGCAAAGGGAGTTGATGTCACGGTTTCTGTGGGCTCCTGAAAGGGGCCCTAGGACCATCTGGGTCAGAGTCAACTGCTGGAGTCTTTCTTGCCTGTTTGGAGAAACTATCTGTCCTCCTTCACGAGCATCAGTGCCTTTTACCGAGCATCTAAGCCAGACCAGTGCTGTGCATTTGACCTCAGTAGCTCAGTCCAGTCTCTGTTTCTCAACAGGGCAGCTGAGGCACGGGGATTTTGGTGACTCATTTAGGCAGTGTGCAAGTGGCAGAGTTGACATTGTGTAACTGCATCAGACCCTCAAGTCTGAACAGCAAGACCACACATGGTGTGTCTCACAGAAGCCTGCGCGACTCCAGAGGTATCAGATGAGAATCCAGGCACCGGCTGTAGTGGGCTACTGCTCTGGCCCAGGCTCCAGTGGCTGCTGGCAGAGTCCCATCCCCTCCGCCAGTTCTGAGATCAAGACAGAAATGTAAATCATCTCCAATTAAGGGGCTGCTTCTTGAACATGTGCCTTTTGAGGAAGACAGGAAAATTCTCGGCTCGTCTGGCTTTCTCTGTGAATCTTCAGGATTTCTCAGGGGCCTTAAATTAATCAATCCGTCCACAGACATTGAACTGAATCTCTACCTTGGGTTTGAGACTCTGCAAAGTGCTTTAAGTGGAAAGGAACCAAAGGGCTGGCTGCCCTGCCCCTGCCATAGCCCAAGGCTGCTTGCCCTGGCCAGGGAATTGGCTGTCAGTTCAATCACACAGCCCCTCTCACTGCTGTTTTTCACTAAACTGGCCCTGCGGACAGCTCTGGTTGGCTCCGGTCATGTGTAGACACAGCATCAGGCGGCCAACATCCATGTGCTCTCCAGGCCCTGCCATTTAATTGTTCATGACACAGTTTTATGTGAAATGCAGCGAAACCCAACCCTGTCAATCGGCACATCTCACAGCAGCCCCCAAAGTCATAGGTGCCGGAGGGCATCTCCCTAGACACTGGGGTTAGGAAGGGCAATGTGGGCAGTGGTACAAAGAGGAAACACTGCCTTCCATGTATGGGGTCCTGAAGTCTTTTAAGGGGCCTCAGTTGCAAGACTCGGGGTCTTGCCCACATGCTACAGAGAATGATAAGTGATAGTGACCGACCCACACCGTGGTGTTAGGACGAAAGGCAGTGTGTGTGAGGGTGGTCACCTGTAGGCCAATGTCAGTAAGAGAACTGGGCAGCATAGAAACTCTGGAATCCTGCAGGGGAGAGAGACTCCCTCCTTGCATGAAAAGTCATCTCCAAGTTAAGTATTGGCCTCTAGGGCATGTTTTCCAACCCTCTGGGCTAAGCATCCATGCCTTGGGAATGAGATACTCTGATTTTATAGAAGAGCCCTCCGGACCTAAGGAGTATAAGTGACAACCAAGGTCGTGTGCTCCCATTGAGGCAGGGATGGGGAGGCACATCAGGACTGGCTGCACTCCCACTCAGACAAAACCCGTTCTTCACCTCTTCACCGAGATTCCTTTATCGTCACCCCCTGTGGATTCACGGGGGGGGGCAAGCTCCTCCTTGCCTGTTGGGGTGTTCAGGAAAGGCAGGGGTGAAAACTCCTGAGTTTTCAGGATGCCTGGGCCTTAGATTTGTTCGCAGGGGAAAGAGGGGACAGAGAGGTTTTGGAGCTCTTGCCCTCCCTGCCTGGGGAGCAAGAATTCCCCAGCAGAGAGCAGTAAGGAGAACAGACTATATTTTTCCCAAGCAATGACAGACACCCACTCATTTGCCCCACCTCATTTTCCAGATTGTACGTTCTTTGTACATAAGCACTTTCCGTCAAAGGGGAAGAGACAGTTTTACCCATGGTGTAAAATATATAATTTCTAATGTAAACCGAGACGCTATTAATACCATAATAAGGACACAGTAAGTATATTAATTGATGGAAATTGTAGAGTAGAATATTCATAATCAGGGGAGCGGCCGTCTTTTCTTTGAAAGGAACAAAGGATTAAGCTAGGGAGACAGTAATGGTATTGTCAGCAGGCTTCAATGATTTCCTCTGCGGAAGAGTAGAGAAAGGTGAAATTCCAACTGGGAATATTAGACTATGCAGATCTCCACTCAGGGGTATTTGGCTCTGTTTAAACTGCCAAGCCCTGCTTTGCCTTATGATCCAGTTGTTTTATTAGTGAAATCATTGCGTGTTTCATTTTGCTACAGAAGTAGCACAGTATCTGTCTAACAATAAATTATAGAGTCAGGCAAATAATGGTTTTGTATTTGGGATACAGTGAAAAATCTTATTAAAATGCAGGCTTCCTCAGGTTCCCAAAAGTAGAGTCTTATTTTAAAATGATTCCTTTGATTGGAGCTAATCACGTTCACAGAATCCCTTTTTCGGTCAGATGATAGAGGAGCGTGGGAGTTACCAGTTTCTTTAGGGTTTTCCCATTCATATTTTATCATCTCATTCTCTCCTGGATAGATCTTATTGTTTAAAAAAAAAAAAGCAAAAAGCATCTTGCTAGCAGAGTCATCTCCTTGCATGCAAAAGATAAATTGAGATCTAAAGCAAGCTTGCCTTTCCTGCCAGCTTCTTCAGGAGATACTCTGCTGTGATAATTGGCATGATCATAATAGTGAAAATAATAATAAATGGTAGTTCTTTAATGATCACTTTGCTGTATTCTGGCACTGAGTGACATGATCCAGTCATTATATGCATTTTACAGATGAGAAGATGGAGGCTTCCAGAAATGAAGCGGTTTTCCCAAGGCACATAGCTTGACTCGTGTTACTTGAGAGTGTTCCCTATCTGCATAGTTTTTGTCATTGGTCTCTGCATTTTTTTTTCCTTATCTCATTGTTGAGAACCTCTCTGTCTTCTTGGATTCTGCAAGATTTGATGCTCTGTGCTTTGGCAGTCTCCAGAGTGTTTTCAGATCATGAATGGGGTCATGGTGCAGTGGTCATTGCAGTTCAGAAGAGCAGAGGTTGGGGCAGGGAGAAGGTTGCATTAGCCCTGCCTAGCCGGGGCCCTACAGGTGACTTGGTGGTTCTGGACAGACTGAAAAGAGGGTAGGATGTCACTCTTCCTTCCAGATCACTGCCATCTACCTGTCACCATAAGAAGTGCTGTTTTCTTCAATTTATTCTTCCTGTAGAGCTGCAGTTTCCTAAGTTCCTTGCACTGGCCATGCTCTGGGGTGTGTGTTTCATGTCTGCACATCACCTCCTAATGCCTCTCTGCCATTGTTTTCTTTGCAAAGATGAGAGTCTGAAGCTGAGTTTCAGTCATGGTTCAGGTTGCCAGCCAGTAATCGGCAGAGCTGGGCTTATAGTGCAGGCCTATCTGAACCCAAAGCCTCCCCAAGCTCACCTGCATCACTCAGGCCCACCTTCACGGTCGGGAAACAGCTCCACCTGGCAGACACAGAAAACTGCAGGCATTGGGCCCACGAGGGAGTGGATGCCCTCAGGTGAAGTTGAAAGAGACCACTCTGTTGCACATCTGGGTGGGCCCAGGAGGGTTGTGAGGTTGACACACAAGTGATCAGTCGCTCTGTGTCTGCCTGAAAAACAGTGGATCCTCTTCAAAATTAGGACCCAGAGCTGGCAGGGAGACATGCACTTATAATTGCTGCTCTCTTGGAGGCCAAGGCCAATTTGATCACAAATTCAAGCCCCACCTGGGAGATTTAGTGAGTTAGTAAGACCCTGTCTCAAGATAACATGTTTATTAAGGCCTGGTGATGTAGCTTAGTGTGAAGTCCCAGGGTTCAATTCTTAGAATGGAAAAATTAATTAGAACCTAAATTTTGAAAATGCAAACGTTCAGATGTTTCTGCTTTGGCAAAGGCTGGAAACATTGTTTTCCCATGTACCGAGAATGCTGGTGTACTTTGGGGTGCCCTTTGTCACTTTCTGCACCATACCAGTGCCGTGCTGCCTTCCGTGTTCTCCTTTTGTCCCCCAGTCCACATGAACTCTTTCATGCTGTGGATATTCAGGGATAAATACAGCTCCTTGTTTATCCTAGAGCCCGTGCCAGGAAGGAGCTAAGAGGGCCCATGTTCAAGCCAGGGAGAATCGTCATCTGTCACATAACAGAGGCCCATCTGTGACAATCCGTCATCATGCTTGCAAAACAAGAAAAACATAAATGAATGATTTTTTAAAAAATAAATTACACTGTATCAGTTTGAATGAGTTTTTAAAACTGCATTGTATCAATTTTTAAACTATTTCCTTTAGTATTATAACTTCCTTTCTTCAGGGTTAAATATCTTTTTCTTTAATAAAGATGATAAAAAATGACAGTTTCTCTTCTCCTTTCTTCCTGTCTTCCTTCTCCTGTCTCCTTTCTCTCCATGCTTTTTTTCATTTTTTAAAAATGTTCCCTCTGATTTCATTTTCCTCTTAAAGGCTTTAATTGGTGAAATAAAAAGTTGACAGGTCTCTGTCAGCCTGCTCATCTTTTTTTCTTTCCAGTTCTTCTGGACTCTGAACTCTGGCAGTCTAGGAATGTCTGAAGTGTCTGCATCCTGTGCATTTGCTTCTCGATGATACCGGATACCTCATTGTTCTCTGGTTGTTGTGAAATGTTAGCCTGTCTTTCCAGCCTCCTACCGCCCCATCTTCCTCCAGGTGTGTCCCGCTAGGGCAGACTGTATGTAATCAATACCTAGTGACTTGGCCTCTTAGACCCCTTACCCCTCGCCCTGAGAAAAATACAGCAGGTGCGAAACACAAAGACAGGTCTTCTCTGGAGGCCACCCTCATGTTCCCATTCTCACTGAGATAGCCCACTCCAAACAGCCTTTTTCTTTCCTTCCCTTCCCAAGGCTGCAGTGAAAAAGGGCAGCCCGTTTTCTGTTACTTGTGTCCTAATTGCAGAGTCAAAAGTGTGCCCAGAGTTTCAAAACCACCCAGTGCCAATCTTTTGTAAACCAAGCTCATTAGCAACCAAAGCCTTTAAATTCCATCGCTCAGAGTTAGCACTGCCCAGACTTAAAAGCTCTGACCTGTGCTTTTGAAGCCCAGTCCTGTCTGTGTTGTGTGCCCAGTGTTCAGGGCTGATGCAGATCGCCAGCATCTTTGCCCATCATCGAAGCCGCAGGAAGGCGCCGTCATGAGAGGTTGAGGTGCTCTGTGCTGACACTGAAGCCCCCGTTGTGAAGACGGTGTGATGTTCACTGCTGTTCTTTGTAGCACCTGTGCGTGCACCCCTGCATTCCAGCTCAGCCCCTCTGAGTGGGGAATCTGAACTGTGCTCATTCCTAGCACACAGTGGTCTGGTACTGATGGGGCAGCCCCACTGTGATTTGTCAGGATCCACGCTGGCCAGGAGGCACATTCTGCAGAGATCCGTGTTGCCACAGATTAAGGATATTGCTCGTGGTACACTTGGAACTCATGGCTGTCACAGTGATAGTCTACCACCCATCGTCATAGCTTCTTTAACAGAGTCTGAAATCGACTGCTGAGCTAATATTAAAACCTAACATAATTAACCTAAATCAGATTGTTCTTTTCCAGCCAAATTGGCTCTTCAATTGTAGTCTTCCTCTTGTTCAGTTTTGTGCAGGCATTCAAAAAGTATAGTACAGTTAAAATTTTGTGTAGTTTCAAAAATAATTTCTCTTTTACTTTGCCTTTATATAAATTATGCTATTGACTGGTTAATATATACAAGTACAATTTCATGGTTACTTTGGATTTTCTCTCTTTGCCTTGTGGGAAATTTGAATGTGGGGCTGTTTTTCACATGTTGGTTTTCAAAAGAGAGACAAAAGGATGCTGGACATTAGGGTCCTGCTCTGCAGGGAATTTCTCTTGCCCCTTTCCTATGAGCCCTGCAGAGCAGAAGCAAATCCTGTGACCTCTTAGCTAAGAGGCCAGAAATCTGCAAGCTTTTGTAGAGGTGAAAAGACTTGTTCTGTGACAATTAAAGGCAGAGTAGAGTATGTGAATGGGTCCAGACAAAAGTGAAGCTGGCCTGCCTTGAAGGAGTGAAAGGACACTTCCAAGAATCCCTTTTTTTGTTTGTTTTTTTTTTTTTTTTTTTTTTTTTTTTTTT